>NC_072793.1:59949470-60250525 GCF_028583425.1 Eublepharis macularius
CTCAGCAGAACATTATCTTTCAAGGTTATAAGCAACCTTCCCTCTAATTTCACCACCACATAAGCAATTTGAGCTAGTCTAAATGTGTTCTCTGTATGTCAGTCTCTCACCACCTATCTGAACCTTATGAAATAATGGGAAAAGCCTAATAATTCTCTCCACAGTAGAAACGGTTGCTGTTAACCTTCTTTCCCTGATCACTCCACAAGTCTCAATTGTGCTGTTTAAATGCTGCTTATCAGGATGACAGGAAACTATATTTTCATGTTGTCAGTAATTGAGGGGGGATTTCTAGCACAAAGCAACCTCTCCATTATCTTCTGGCTGCCTCCTTTCTCAATCTAGACTTTTCCATTAATTTTATCCTGTATCCTCGCCACTTTCCCAGGATTACCACAGCAAGTTCCATCCCAAGGGTCTTTTAAAAAAAAATTACTACCCAGTTGATTCTATTGTCTTACTATCCAGGCCTCTCACAAATCCTATGAATGTCACATAAGGGTTTCCCACACAGGCTTTTTTCTGTTGGTTCTGGCCCCATACTGCTTCCATTTATCCCGAGTCAGTTTTTACTTCGTTTTTAGTTAGTTTTTACTTAGAGGTTTTTTTTTTGTTTCTCCCTGTTTTCCGCCTCACCCCCCCTGTTCTTTTAAGACCACTTTTACCCCAACCTTTTTCTGGAAGCCAATTTTGAATGGACTTATTCCTTGCGTGTAATGTTTCTGTCAATTTTGTTTGCCCCACCCACTCACATCCACCTCCAGCTCACTTTTTGATGACTGGGTGTTCATTATTTTTTAACACACCTCCTCCACCTTCTTTTTTCCCCTTCCTAGTTTAGTTTTGATCTTTTTTAATTGTCAATTTCATATTGATTGACTGACCTACAATTGTAATTAATAGGTGCTGCGGGTTCTCTGAATTAAAAAAAGTACTGTTTCTAACCCTTTCCCTTGCAGAGATATAAGGAAAAATGCATATCTCCCCAAGGGAAGGGGCTAAAAACTTTTAATCATTGATTCCATACTGATAGATCAACTTACCATTGTAATAATAGATGCAGCAAATTCATTGAATCCTCAGCCTTCATTTTAAAAATAGTAATTCTCTTGCTCCTTCCCTTGCAGACATATCAGGAAAAAGGTATATTTCTGTAATGGAAGGGGCTAGAGATTTCCTTTTTTTAATAATCAATTTTATATCAATAGATTGACCTAATGTTGTAATAAAAGATGTTGCTGATCCTCTGCATTCCCAACTTTCTTTTTTAAAAAGTATAGGAAGTCTCTACTCCATTTTTAAAAAAGAGATGTGTCTTTCTCTTTCTATGAAACAAAAGGGGAAATGAAAGCTGAAAATTCAGAGAACCTATTACATATATCGTTATAATCTTATAACAGTATATTGGTATTCCATTGTGGATTTTTAAAAAAAAAACTGAAAAGCCCCAATGGCGCAGAGGGGAGGGATGGCTGCTGCCAGGAAACATGCCATTGGCATTAGTCCTATGTCCTAATATCTTACTGCTTCTCAAGCCTCCCCGCAAGACCTGATTGACTTGCCTAGTCCCTGTGGCCTGTTAGGAAAGCAAGAGAAACCATTTCCCCTTGCTAGTTATTGCTAGTTAGACTGCAGTTATTCAGCTAGTTATTGCTAGTTAGACTGCAGTTATTCAGCAAGTTAAGAAGCTCTGCTTCCTTCTTCACTTGAACTGTGAAATGTAGGGACTTTCTAGACCAGCTGAATGTGTCGAAGATAGTCTCCAAAGACCTTGATGTAAAAAACAGAGGGGGGAAAGGAGGGAGAGAAATTGTATATTAAATAATGAGATATTGCTGGGAGAACCTCTTGCTGACACTTGCTCATAAATAAAAGGCTTCAGGAGCACCTAGGGTTGCTCGGCACAGCCTAGCAACCAGCAGGAATTCATGGGAATGGAGGCATGGGTGTGTTGTCAGCAACAGTGTGGTGTTACTTCTTCTGAAGAAAACCTGGCAACAGGCCAGGCCTGGCAAACAGCATGAGGGTTCAGAGGTGGGGACATGACGAGAACACAATATCAGCTGCATTTCTACATTACTTCTGGGGGAAGGGTAGGGTAGCTCTAGGAATTGCTGGAACCTCTATGGTTTTCTTCACAAGTGACATAGCAACACAGCTGCCATCACTATTTTATTTTTTTCTCCTGCTACTGCTCAGAGCAGCAGTGGGCAACTTGGGCTACCAGCAGGATGTCTCCTGCCATAGCACAAGGTTTGACAGCCCTATCTTTCTAGGAATTGCTGGAAATTCTATGGTATCCCAATACCATATTTTGATTTATTTTTCTCCCACCATCCCTCCAAGAGCCCCTGATAGGAAGATGGCAACCTCACGAACACCTGCTTGGTTTTTCTAAAGTCTTCTAAAGATTTAAATTTTTAAAAAGGAAGAAAGATGGCACAGACAGTGAAGCATGTTATAAACATCATCTCATGGGGTCTGTGACATCTGACACAGCCCAATAGATGTGTTAGCTGGGAGTCAAGGCTATAGTTTACAACCAAGACAATTTGTAATTTTGGTGAAGGAAAAATTTTGTTTCCCCCCTAATCATTTGAGGGGGGAGTAAGCATGTGAGTATCCTACAACAAATGCACATTTATTGCACAATAAACTTTACTGCACAATCTGGAAGGGTCCGTAGAGTCTTATATTATTCTGCAGTAAGACAGTATGTCCAGTTAAATTAGAACCAGACTGTGTTTAATGATGAGTAAAAACATGGCGATTACAGGCAGAACCTGGTGATTAATGACTGGCAAGCAAAACTTTCCCCCCACTCCTTCCTCTTTGCTTCCTTATCATTGTGCATGATGAAAGCAAGGATTCTAATCTTTAGGAACTTCCCCTGAGCTTTCAGCATCTGCTTAAATACTTTTTTAAAAAGATGCTAAACAATGCAGGGATCATTAATCCCCCCCCACACACACACACACACACACCAGTTTGAAAGGATGCAGGTGGCTCCTTTCATAAAATGTGTTTCTTCTATGTAGTGATTTCATATTTTGACATTTTGTTATAAGGTACAGATAAGGCAGAAAGAGAAACACAGCTGTTCCTAGACTGGACATTCTCATGCAATGGTCAAAAGCTGTAATGTCTTAAGCACTTCTCTCTTTTTGTTTCTTTTACAGTGCTCACTGGTTTTTGTCCAAACCTTATCAGACAGGGTCCATTGCTTGTGAGATGTCCTCTATTCCATATGAAGTGGAAAGTTGGATCAAGGACCAAATCACATTCTTCCCTCCCACATCAGTCTAATTCAATCTGGGTCTGCATATGGCTGTAATTTGCCCAGTGAAAAAAATGGGAGGTCCAAGATCATGTCTAGTGTGATCCACAGTTAAACCATTAAGATCATTATAGTACTTCCAAGATTAACAAATGCTTCCCAAGCCAGAGCCCAGGACTTGAAGGACCTCCCCCAGTTGTAGCTGAAGTGGCAAAGTCAGACAAACAGGGTTTTCTTTTCCTTTGCTGTCGTGCCTCAGCCAATTTGTGGCAACCTTGTAGAGTTTTGAAGGCAAGAGACTTCAGAGGTGGTTTGCCTTTGCCTTCCTCTGCATAGCAATCCTAGAGGTTCCTTGGTAGCCCCCCATTGCTTAGCTTGAGATCTGCCTAGCCTGAGCTATCCAGATCCTTAAACAGGGCTCAGTTGTGGAAACTGTTTTTCATTCTAAGGCTCAGCATTTGACCCGAAAAATAAATAATAAAGAGTGTCTGAGATGTGTTACCAATGAGTAAACACAGCCAGTTCTTATACATTTGGAAACGGGTGGGTTGTGTCACCCAGCAAATTTCCAAATGCCTTTTTTATTGGAAGTTAACTACTGTCTCATGCTGTATATGCAACCTTCTTCAGAATTTTAAAATGCGCATTACAGCCAGTGTGACTAGTCCACATTTGCCCTAATCAGGAATGTTGTTCTTCAGTCTTTCTAAATCCCCAAACCAGCTTTAACCCGATTTACAACATAGATCCCCCCTTTTAACTTTTAGAATATCTAATTACATCTGTCTATATTTGGATCATTCTCTCTCTCTCTTTCACTCTTTTGTTTAATCTTGCTGTCCATTCTTTCTGTTTTTTCTTCAAATGTGGAAACAGATTTCCCCCATATTTTATTTTAATCTCAAAGCACTGAAAGAGTACAAATTAAACTTTAATCCCAAAGCCATTATAATACTTTTGTTAGCCTTCTCAAACATCGCTTCGCTAAGAAGTGGCATAAAAATATATTCAATAAATATTATTTATTTATTGAGTATTTATATTCTGCTTTTAGTTGTGGTTCAAAGCAGCTTATATGTGAGATGAAACCAGACTCTGAATCGAATCCAGGTGCTTCTTTCCCACGTGTATGTAGATCATCAAGAGAGCTACTAAAAACAACTTTGGGCTGTGCCTCCCACACATTCTGGCTATATTGGCAAAACAAGGCGCTCCACAGACGATCAACACTGATTGTTTGGACAGTGCTGATAAATTCTGGGCAGGGGCTTCTGCAAGAGCAGGCATAAGTGTCCTCCCTTCTGCTTCAAACACTGGTCCTGAAGGTAGAGCCATAGACAGTATTAGTGTGTCTGTGATCTACCTTTTTTGAATAATTGAACACTAAGAGTTGAGATAAAGTGGGGTTTTGTGGGTTTTCAGACATCTCATTACAGTCCAGATATTTTTGGCAGAAGCAAGTGAAGTCTTTGAAGGAGACACAATGTTGAAAAGAATAGGCATTTTCTTCTGAAGAAAAGCTTTTGAGAAATTGGAGCACCTGCATTCTTTGACACCGTAGAAGTGGGCACAATAAAAGGTATCACATGCCAGCAGCAACACTGGATTCCACTAGTGCTATTGAGAGCCATGTAAACAGTCCTGTTGAGCAACTGGAGCAGGTAATTCTGAAGGTGATGACTCCAATTTTCCATCACATGACATTCCCATAGTGCCATACTGTGATGGCTAAACAGAAGCGCATGGACATGCAAGTACAATGAACAAGTTACAATGCTGTGTTATTCAACTGGTGTTACATCGCTTTGTTGCTTAGGAATATCCTTCTGTGTCTTATAAGCAAGTTATGATATGTGAATAGATTAAGTGTTACTCAGTGCTTAACTAAAAATATTTGTCCATTCCTGTCACCTTCCTAGAGTCTTTTCCTATGCAACCTTGGGCTTCACACAAAGCATCACAACTATGCACATGACCATTTTGTGCTTCCATGAGACAGGAGTGTACCACATACATTTACTTCCCATGCTGGCAGCATTCTACAAAGATTTCACAAAGAGCTAAGCATTATCAAAATGAACCTGAGAAATGAATGAAAGTGGAGACGATGGGAGATTTGTGGCATCTATATGCCACGCAACAACCACACCTATTCACCACATGCTTCCCACTGCTGCCAAAATGAATGACTCTTAAGTAAATGGTGCAATACCATCAGTTTATTCATCAGATATGACATCAGTAAGGCAGGAGACCATTATTCACATTAACCAGGAAAGCTCATAAGATCTAAATGCTGAAATTATTCATCAGGTAACTGTTGGTCAGATGAAATCAAGGCACTCCAAGGTGTGGGCTATTTCAAGATTTGTATGAAGATCTTCAAGAGAGCTACTAAAAACAACAATGGGCTGTGCCTCCCACACATTCTGGCTATATCGGCAAAACAAGTTTACTGTAAATAAAGAAGCAAATCCCAGCTGCTTGCTTATTTACAGGACACAGGTTTGAAAGTAAACAAGCAGTGATAAGATTGCGCATAAATCATGCTGACATTCTATAGGCACAAAAGAAGTTGACAGATGTGGGCAAAGTTATTTGCAGGGAGGGGAACATAAACATAAAGCAGCACAGATGCCACTATCTCTTTGAGGGTTTGCATCACAGTTTTCTACAAATTGATCAAGATCCATACTTTAGCGGGATCTCCATAACGCTACACATGCACACTGTATTTTTAAGATCATTAAGCATTGTCAACGCTTGTTGCATGAACTGTACCTGAAGCCTGGGGAATTGCTGGTAGAGCCCATGCCTCATCTCTAATCTTCATTAGTGTTGCACCTCCTTTTTAACTTTTTACTTTTTGCAGGTGTCAGTACCTTACTCTGAAGCTTTTGATGTAGGAGACTCTGCCTCTCTGGGGCATCTCTTCCTACTTCTCTTACAGTAACAGTAGATGAGATGGGTAGAATAGATAAATCTTTCCTTTATAGTATTGCCTGCATGCCTGGAGGGGGAAAAAAGGTCTAGTCCCTTTAACAGAGGATTAATGTGTGGGAATGGGCAGCAGAAGCATTTCATGGCATGGAGATAAAGAACACCAACTGGTAAATAAGCCTCTAGCAAAGGGACAGGACATTTTTTCCTCCAGGCAGTTGGCAACTCTACTCCTTTAACAGATTATGTTCCCTTTCAGATTCAGAGTTCATGGGCCTAGTGGGAGCAGACTAATGCAAGAATGCTTCCTCTCTTTAACAAGGATTGTCCCCTTTCCTTGTTGTCCCAGACTCAGTCTCAGCTCACCTCTGTGGGAAGGAGCCCTTCCTAGGTTATCTTCCTTGCCACTTATGGCTATAACATTACTACGGGGTGAGGCCAAGCAAGCTCCCTCTCTAATGTCCCCAGTGACAATACCCATGTTTTTTTTTCTTCCATCAGGTCAGGAATGCTTTTCCAACAGCCTGGCTCCAAGGATATGAACTTCATTTTGAAGTTCTCAAGGCAAATCAACTGCCATAGTTGACTCAGTACAAGTCATGGTCATAGGGAATCATATCATTCCAGTCTTGTTCCATCTACACTGGCTCACAGTTTGTTCCCAGGCCCAGTTCAAGGTGCTGGTATTGACCTTTAAAGCCCTATATGGTTTGGGGCCAGTGTACCTTAAGGACTACGTTCTCCCATATGAATCTTCTCCCATTCACTCCGATCATCTTCAGAGGCGCTGCTTTGCATACACCTCTGTTCTGAGGCTAGGTGGGTGGTAGGGTTGCCAGGTCCCCCCGTGTCCTCCCAGCAGGAGGTGGGGGACCCAGCACCTACCTTATCTTCTGTTGTGTGTGTGCGCTCCCAGGCCCCATGTGACGACATCACTTCCAGAAAGTGACATCTTTGCACTGGGGCCCATGCCTCCTCTACTGGCCAGGTAAGCAGGGCGGGGGTGGGGGGTGGAGAGTGGGAGTGGAGGATCCCCCCCCCCGGGGGACTGGCAACCCTAGTGGGAGGCAATCCAAGAAAAGGCCTTTTCAGTCATGGTGCCAAAACTTTGGAACTCCCTCTACGAGGAACATTCATTTGTCTCCCTCTACTCTTATCTTCTGCCAGCGGATGAAGACTTTTTTGTTCTGTTTGGTATACCCCAGTATCTGTTATTGGCCTCCTCCTGAGATTTTGGTGTTATTTATGTTTTATTGAAGTATCTAAAATGTTTTAATGTTGAAATGTTTTGATGTTTACCACCTTGGGACCCTATTTGAGTGGAAAGGCGGCACAAAAAATGTTTCAAATAAAACAAAATGTGTCCATGTGAAGGTGCATGATAAGGCAACCTTCTTGAAGCTAAACAGGTCTGGGTCTGGTTAGTGCCTTGAAATCATTATCTGGATTAATGCCAAGCTTGCACATCTGTATCCTTACAAGAAAAGTGGATTTTTTTCCTTGGATTGATTGTGCTGGACTTTGCACAATCCAGCTAGAGTACTCTCTCATCCTATCTCACCCCTCATTTGATTTTTTCTTTTCTTTTCTGCATTGTAAAAGAATACTAGTTCGTTCAAAGACAAATGGAAGCAATACAAAATATTGCCATCCACTTGATTAAAAAGCAATCTTCCTGATATAGAGCAAGCAGTTGCTGCAGGGACAAGTGGCTTTTCTGCTGTTCATAATGCTAATAAGTACAGGAAATGCATTCATTCAAACACTGAAAACATAGAGGAGCTAAAAATACTAACTTGCGGATATGCCGCTATTATTTTCTAGACAATCAGTTTTTAGTCCAATAAATAAGCAGTTATTTGTTGCAGGAGATTTGGATACACATTTATGTTATAAATCTTGATGCCTCTGTGGCCCTACGAGGGAAGAAAGGTGGGGTAAAAATATTGTCAACAAATAAATAAACGAACTTATTTATTTAAAATTACATATTTATTGAAGAAATAGATAATTTTAACTATACTATTATTATTCTACCCCACATTTCCTCCAATGGGGACCCAAAGTGGCCTACGACATCATTCTTCCCTCCTCTGTGTTATCCTCACAACAACCACATTGCGAAATAGGTAGGCTGAGAGAGAGTGTCTCACTCAGCCAGTGCACCAATTGCTGTATTAACAGTGCAATCCTAAGAAGAGTTACTGCAGTTGCTCCAGTTACTCCAATCAATAGACTTAGGCTGGAGTAAGTCTTTTTAGGATTTTGGAATGTGGTTGAGCCAGTGCACTGAGCACCTGTTTGATTCCATTTTCAGTTCTACACAAACAACTGACACAACCACCCTGTCATATTCATGTCATTTTCTCATCATTTCAATGTTTGACTTTAAGGGTTTTAAAAATCATATTTCCATTTTTTCAGAGGCTGATTGCTCCCCCACAGTGCCAAGCTCATGCTACTCATTAAAAACCACAAGGGAAAAAAGTTGTGAACGCCATAAATGTTACCCTCTCCCTCTTCAGCAATGCCCTACACATTGCTTTCATTCTTTCGTTTGGGGTTTGCAGGGTCAGTATTTTATATGCTGGGCACTCCTCATTCTAACACTGAAGCACATTTTCCCCAGCTTTCCAGAAAACAAAACAAAACAGTGGGTATTATACATCCCTTCCCTCCCATCCACTGTGTTTGTATTAGATATATTGTTGTTTTTAAAGCAGATGATGCTGGACTCTCTCTCTCTCTCTCTCTCTCTCTCTCTCTCTCTCACACACACACACACACACACACACACACACACACACGCACATGTAGTTGTGGCAAGACTTGAATGGCGATCTGGGTAACTTTGTTACAATAATAAACTAACACAAGTCTTTACTTTAACCAGATCCTGCATTAATATCCTCACGATATTTCCGCTACTACCAGTATTTGCGTATATCCTTTGTCAAAAGTATACATCACACTTTTAAAAGTGTTTTGTTTACCACTGAAACTTTGAAAATGTAAGTCCAAGTTCTTACCCTAGCTGCTCTCCCTTTTCGATACCTCGTCTTCTAGGGTAATTCTGTTACCCTGATGACGGTACTTTCAGTTCAGAACCATTTGTATTTTTCACCAGATCTGCTGAAGAAGCCTGCCTCCTGGAGTCACTCTCAGCTCATAGTATCTAAACTCTGTTTTCCCTGCTTGACTGAAAAGCCACAAGCGAAAGACTTGCAAGGGAAGCATCATGAAGGGAAAAAGCTGTTGAGCCTGTCAGAGCACAATCTCTATGGGCAACATTCCCAACCACGCTGATGCAACTGGAAAATGTTTACTTGTGAGCCAAAAGAATGCATTCCTGCTGTACCTGCAAATTACTGGCTGTTCTTAAGATGAGGTAAAAGGAGTTCTTTGTATAAAACAATTCATTGGCTCTCTGACAGCATCAAAATTAGCAAAACCCAGACATTTATTGCATGGAGAATAACCATTCCGTTTCTTTAAATACATTTTCAGTGAGATTCAATACATGGATGCTTCCACACACGTTGGATAATCCACTTTCAATACTCTAGTGAACATTTGGAACTGCTTTTCCATGTGTGGAACAAAAAATCCACTTCCAAAAGATTGCTAAAGTGCATTGAAAGTGCATTATTCAGCATGTGTGGAAATAGCCCATGTTACCCACCCAAATCTCCAGGAATTTGGTAACCTTAATTTGAAGGCCCAGGTGGGGGTGCAAGCCCTTAGGCAGCAGTTCAGACATCTGGACAACGTGATCCAGAAAGGGGAAAGGCAAAGCCATGTATCAGACTGGACCTTAACCAGATATCTTACACAACCAGGGTAATCGTAGGTATGCAAAAACAGCAGATTGGAGAAGGAACCCTACAGGGCAAGCAGCAGAGCCCCCCAAGAAAAGGTTTTCTTCTCTTCTCCTGGTGCTAGTGTTGCCATTTTCCAGGTGGAGTCTAGAATTCTCCCAGAAATCTAAATGATCTCCAGATTTCCAAAATCATTTCCCCAGGTGGAAATGGCCCCTTCAGAGTGTGGACTCAGACTATGGCATCGTGTCCCTGATGGGCTCCCTCCTCAGGTTCTGCACCCAAATCTCCAAGAATTTCCCAATTTGAAGTTGGCAACCCTCAATGGCAATCTATATAATTTAATGTAAAAATCTATATTGGGGATGCATACTATTTTTATTCAAGGTTAACAAGGTTTGTGGGAGGCTGTACATTTTCAAATAACGTTGGCCATTTCCACATGCCCTTAAAGGGACAGCACACAAATGGAACGCTGGCAACGTCTCCATTTGCAAAACAGGTGCAGGCAGTTTGGCTTCCGTTTTTTCAGCACTTTTTCTGGGACCACAGAAAGTGCATTCCCCAAAAAAGGAGCTGAAAAAACAGAAGCCAAATGACCAACAAGTGTTTTGCAAATGGAGACGTCTGGATTCATGTGGAAAAGCTGCCAGTGTTTTGTGAGTGGGCTGTCCCTTTAAGGGTGTGTGGAAACAGCCATTATTAGACCACACAATGGAACTGGTTGGTTAGAATGACTTACAATAATGAGTGAAGGCTTCCTTCTTCCTTGGCAATGCAGCTACCTCAGGTTCTGCTTCAAAACTTTTATACACACTGAATTGTCTTCCAACCACACAAAGCTTTTCTTCATTTGCAGCCACAAACACAACAGGCAATTCTAAAAGCAGTCTCCCATCTCCTGTCGTAATGCAACAGCCAAAGTCACTGGAAAGCCACATTCTGAATTCCAACACCAATATACAGACCTTTTCAAACTCAAATTGATATTTATAAATTAATAAAATAGATTAAGTTGAGAAAGCTTTTTGAAGGACAATCGCAATGGATAGAGGACAAGAGACTTAGATATAAATCGTCATTTGTACCGAATGTTGTGGACCCCAGAATTGAGGCGTTTGAATATGTAGTCTTAAGAGATATTTCATTGATTGAGAATAAACCTCATAAAATTTGGCATAAGCTATCAAGGGTTGAGTGGATGGCTTTAAAAAGTTTGAATGAGGATCCATCAGTAGTTGTAAAACCTGCTGACAAAGGAGGGGGTATAGTTTTGATGGACACAAATATGTATGAAGCTAAATCAACTACAAGATAGAGATAGCTACTTAACGATCTCCTGTGATCCAACTGCACATATATCTGACTTAGTAAAGCTGGTTTTGGATGAGGGGGTTCTGATGGGAGAAATTACAGAACAAATCTATAAGGCATTGATGAATAAAACGCCAAGAATACCCTTGTTTTATGTTCTCCCTAAGATCTATAAGGATATCCCCCCCCCCCGGGCGACCCATCATGTCAGGATGCGATTCCATTCTTGATTCCCTTGCAGTGTACTTGGATCTACTATTACAACCAATTGTAGTCGAGACACCAGCCTTTTTAAAGGACACAGGAACATTTATACAGGAAGTGGAGGGAAGGGAAATGAAGTCAGACTACGTTTTCATTACTACAGACGTAGCTTCCCTTTACACTTCCATTCCCCATGAAGGGGCAAGAGCAGTAATTGAGACAGTGATGTACCAACAGGAGGAACAGGTTCCCAGTAGCCCTTTTTCTTTTACAGTTAGTAGATCTTATATTATAAAAGAACTACTTTCAATTTAAAAAACAGTTCTATTTTCAAATTAAGGGGGTAGCCATGGGGTGTTCGGCTGCCCCCAGCATCACTAATTTATATATGGAGGATTTAGAAACTAGATTTATTCTTGCACCATCAAAGAACCCCTTCTATAACAGAATCATCTTGTACAAAAGATTTCATTGGTGACATGTACATTTTATTTGAGGAGGAGATGCGTTTGCAACCTGGATGAACCAAGTAGATAACAACATAAAATTCACTATGCAAACTAGTGCAAATTACATAAGTTTCTTGGATGTGGTGACCTATCGGAGTGATCAAAACAGAATAAGAGTCAGACCATTCAGGAAGTCAACCGATAGAAACTCCTATTTGGACTACCGGTCGTTCCAATCTTGGTATATCAGGCAAAACATCCCGTTTGGCCAGATGTTGAAGCTAAAACGTAACTCAACTTTGGAAACAGACTACATAGGTGGATGTAAACAGATGAGAGAGGCGTTCCTGGATAGGGGATACCCTCGGAGGGTGGTACTGGAAGCAGAGAGTAAGGTTACGCAGACACCAAGGAGGGAATGATTTAGATCAAAAGAGTCCCGAACTCAGGACTCGATCTTTTGCTCTTTGGAGTATACACCTTTGGCACATGAGATCAGACAAGTTGTTTACAATCATTGGTATCTCGTGTCGGAAATTGATGGGTGTGGAAGACCTCCTAGGATGGGATTTAAACGCACAAAAAATATCAAGGACATTTTAGTACATACAAGGTTTGGGACACAGGAAGTTAATAGGGGCCACTTTGCCTGTGGACATTGGCGGGCATGCCCCCTGGTGTGGTCAGAGAGAGAGATCCAACTAGAGGGTAGGGCCTCAGACATTAAACTCCACCATTTTTCTACTTGTCAAATGGATTCTGTAGTTTACTTGATAAGCTGCACCTGTAAAAAGCTTTACATGGGCAGCACTATACGACCGATACGCACACAAATATTAGAACATTTATCTAGGATAAAGAATCGAATCATAGAAGCACCACTAGTGGAACATTTTGCCAAATTCCATGCTAAAGAGACTGAGCTCAAGTTCACAGTCTTATACATGTCATCGGGGGGGTGGGGGACACAGCATTCGGTACAGAAAGATCTTTTGAGTAGAGAAGCTCAATGGATATACAACTTGGGTCCTCTACAACCTAGAGGTCTAAATTTGGAACTTAAGCTGTCTTGTTTTTTGTAAAGCTTTTTACTTCCTGTTAAATTCATCACTGTGATTTTCTGGTGCTACTGGACTCTTTTTGATTCTGTTGTTACTGTTGGCGGGAGCGTGGAATTAGAAATGCTGAATCAACACTTTAACTACAGCTATCTTCATTGGGCTTGCTCTGTAGTTTATGGGTGACTATTGCTTTAAATTTGATCTGTGCTGCTACATATTTAAGATCTTGGTTGGGTGGGTTATGTTACATGACCGTAGGTGGTGCACTGAATAGTATGCACGTGAGAGGACTTTTTTTATTGTATGGTGAGTTTGCGGATACAGAGAACAGCTACCTTACATATTGGGTTAATAATGGAAGGAAACAAATACTGCTGTGTTAACATTTGTTTACAGAAAGTTTATTGTTCTGGTGGGCTGTTTCCACACACGTTGGATAATCCACTTTCAATACTCTTTAGTGAACATTTGAAACTGATTTTCCATGTGTGGAACAAAAAATCCAATTCAAAAGGATTGCGAAAGTGCATTGAAAGTGCATTATTCAACGTGTGTGGAAATGGCCGTGGACTGTTTTCCGGCCCCTGAGGAAGTGGACACCTTATGAAACAAGCAGAATACTTATTGCCGGCCGCTTGTAGGGCGGGGGGGGGGGACTCTTCGAGGTCCCCGTATTTCTTGTGACTCCACCTGAAAGAGATAAGAGAAAGAAAAATTACAAATTACAAGAATTCACACTTGGGATCACGCACAGGACTCACCTGCTCTTTGCTCCACGCGAGTGAAGAAGGGAGAGGGATGGCGTTTCCCGGCAGTTCTTTTCCATCTTCCATTTGGATGAGAATTCTCAAAATTTCTCAGTGTCTTCAGTGCTTTGTAGAGTGTTGACTGTCTAAGAATCCACGTGACCAAGAAATTGGGACTTTGTATTTTTGCACTGAGAGACTATCTGAATTTACACAGTCTGTGTTCATAATTATAATTGTACATTAATGAGAGATAGTAAAATTATTATATGAGTTTGTATATAAATTGATACTTCTGTATAGAATAGAATCCAATTGTGTGAGTATTTTTTGAGATTTGTTACACTGTATACTTGATTGGCATTGTTCCTGGGAGTTGTGTAGCTTGTGTAATTGACCAAATTCTGAATGGAGACTATTAGCAAGGGATCTGATCTTGTGTGAAGGGCATACTGCTGACATAATGGCAAAAAAGGAACAAGGAGGGTGTTTGCACATGCCAGTGCAGAAGGGGTATCATGAAAGCAATATCCTGCCAAGGCTGTGAAACCAGTCATCTAGGGCTAATTTTATACACAAATAACTAGACAGGTACAAAACGTGGGCAGCAAGCAGTGTCCCATGTCAGTTATGCTGCTGCAGTAGCACTGAGAATTTGCTCTTACCCTGTCCTCCGGTCCTAACTACAAGTTCAGAAAAGAAGGAATGGAGTATGATGTGTGGTTGCACAGTAGTGGAGAGGTTTTTGGTAGGGCTGTGCATAAACAAAACCCTGGAATTTGATTTCAATCATTTGTGGTTTTGAAAAATGAATACATTCTTTAACAAAGGACCCATGCTTTGGAAGTCCTCCAACAGACCGTGGGAAGGAACAATTGGCAGAGAGTGGACCAAAACTCCAATTGGGACACTATTGTTGGAAAGACATATTTACAGTTTCATCGGAAAACATCACTTTCAGGTATATATCTGCTGAGTTGCTCCCTCCCCTTTCTGATCCTACCAGCACTCAGGAAAATAAACCGGACAATAAGGCCCAGTGTCCCAAACAATCCTGTTTGTATTAAAATCATTTATGATATTTACAAAGAAGGGTATTTTTTAAAATTGTTCTTGATGCATCAATTTCCAGCTTCAAATCCCTGGCTTTGGGTGCTGTTCTTTAACAAAAGATGTCGTATACATATCATCAAACATCAGAGGATAAAGGAGTTTTGCTTCAAGGGAACTATTCTTGCTGTGCACGGGGAATGCTGCATCTTTGAACAAAAACTATTCAGAAGATGTGTTCTCCAGCGCTAGCCCTGGAGGTGAAACATCCTTCAAAGAGAAAAAAATATGAAACCAAATTTAAAAGAAAAGGTTATAAGATGGCCAGGCATAGATGCAGAAGTCATATGGCTTGGGGTCAATTGCATTTCTTTTCTTTTGTAGGGCTACTTGAACCTTAATCACCTACTTGGTGAAGTGTTTGGTTGTTTTGACAGAGTGAGAAAAGTATGAGTAGTCCTGGAAGACTGGCAGAGTTGACTGTGAACGGCAAAGAAAGAATAGTCTCCCATACAGCCAGAGGTGCACTGGAGCTCTTGGGAGATAAGAAGCAGGATGTACCCCTTGTGCTTTATTAGGTGATCCAGATGTCATTTTCGCTCAAGGAGGAGGTGCCTGCTCACCCAAACCCCTCACTGCACAAGCTGCTTCCCACATGGGGAGGAGGCACCACCTGCCTGGCTTCGCTCCAAGCCATGCTGCAAAGAATGTGCCTGTCTGGGCATACAGCTGGCTGGACAGACAAGCTGGGGGCTGCTGGTTTCCCCCTCCATCTTTCATGGTGGTGTGGGGCAACCCCCTCAGTGATTTTGGGGTCCCACCCTCATGTTTTGCCTGTGGCCCCAGAATCACTAATACCGTTCTGGCCACAGTTGGTCCCCAGGAATTTCTTCTCACTACTCCGAATAGGTCCTTGTCTTGTTTTCCATGTTCCCAGAACATTTACAGCAGAGTTCCCTTTTAAGAAAAACTGCTGAGCTATAGGCAGAAAAGCAGCTTTATGGCTGTATGTGGGATGGTTTACAGAAAGGATACATGATTGGATCTCCTGATGCATTTCTTAATGTCAGAAACCAACTGGAAGGGCAATTTGCATTGGGGGTCTAGAGCAGAGGCGATATAATCCCTGTCTTCTCACATTGTTTTCCAAATAGAAATTTTATTCCCCGTCTGCTATTATCCTCAGTAGAGGGGAAAAAGAGGCACAGATATTTCAGCTCTGGACCTCTTTCTCAATGCACATGATTGAGCACACTTTCACTTCTGGTTGTCCCCCAACCCTGCAGAAGTGTTTTGAGCTCAGCTACCTTGTGATAGTCCTGGTCTAGATAGTCTAGGTAGCCTGATCTCATCAGATTTCAGAAGCTAAGCAGGGTCAACTCTGGTCAGTATTTGGATGGGAGACCACTAAGGAAAGCCAGGGTTCCTACTCAGAGGCAGGCAATTGGCAAACCACCTCTGAACATCTGCCTTGAAAACCCTATGAGGTTGCCATAACTGCAATTTGACAACATGCACACACACACAAAGATATGGGCCGTTTTCACACGCATCCTGGGAGATCGCACAAACTCATGGCATGAAGCGTCTTCCTAGCATGATCTCCCAGCACAATCTCCTTTAATGGCCCGATGACGTCAGAAAAAGGGCCATTAAACGGGATCATGTTGAGAAATTGTGCTAGGAAGACACTTTTATGACGTGAGTTTTGTGGGATCTTCCAGGCGCCTGGCCATGCGAAAACGGCCATGTGTACCCTGTTATATTTCAAATCTGCAAAGTTGTAACCATTTTCCCAATGCCTGTATAAGAGAACTTGAATTTGAGCCTTCATTAATTTAAACAGGATATGATTAATTGCCTTAACATGTTTATGTGTTGGTGAGAGAATACATATACAGAGGCAAAAATCTCTGAAAATTCATTACCAAGTTAACTTTTGTTTTCTAATATTCTCTGTCCTTTTCGCACACGCGTTCCATTTAAAGTGTGCAGAGTTCATCGCTATTTTCTTTTTTTTTATAAAAATTTTTATTGGATTAGAAACATATATCATATCATTTACACTCACATTCCTTTAAATTTCCAATTCTAACCCCCTCCCATTCCCCCCCTTTTGTTGACTTCCAACAGTTTTCCAACCCCTCATCTATTTTCCCTTTACTCATATGAATTTTACTATATTTATTATAATATACTTTCAAATTCTTCTAAGCTTATCTATCATAGTTGTGCTATTTCTGATTCCTTTCAATAATATTCATTCTAATCACCTATACTCTATCTTACTCTTTCTATTCTCTTCAATATGGGACAAGCAATTTGCCCCACCTTATACATATTTTCTAGTACTTCTATAAACTTTGCATACATTCATAATAAATCAATCAATTTGACTTATATTCTATATATGTTGCTCCTTACTTCCTTTTACATGTCTTATCCAATATTATTATCTAATTTCTCCGTTATAGAGCTGTTTAACTAGAGTAATCCATTCATATATTCATTTAACATAAGTCAATCTGTTATATCCACATTTCACCTGCTGATATGTATCCATTCATCCATTTGCAACTATTATTTACGTCAGAAAGATATTTAGTTTAGTTTTTATCCTTACATTTCTTATAATAATAGCACTACTAATACCCTATATAATAATCCAATATGATATTTGCTTAGAATTATTCAGTTAACTCTCCCCCCCTCGGTATAGTCACTTCCCTCTTCTTCCATTATGTTTCAGTAATTTTCAAACTGCCACAGTTCTCCACCCACCTCCCATTTTTTCACCAGATATTGTTTCAGCTTCTCCCAGTCCTTGTTAAACTGCCCTGGGTCAAGGTCTCTCAATTTTCTTGTCATTTTATCCATCTCCGCCATGTACAGCAATTTGTAGATCCAATCCTCAATGGTTGGCACCTCTTGTACTTTCCACTTCTGCGCATATAAAAGTCTAGCTGCTGCTGTCATATAGAATAAAAATGTCCTGTATTGTGCTGGCATATCTTGCATTCCCAAGTTCAGTAGCAGGAGTTCTGGGTTCTTATTCACTTGAAATTGTAAAATCTCACTCATTATTTTTATTATTTCCCCCCAGTACTGCCTAGCTACCTCACAAGTCCACCACATATGGTACAAAGAACCGTCATGTTTTCTACATTTCCACCATTTGTTAGACATGTTCAAATTCCCTAGCGCTATTTTCTTTGGTGTCAGATACCAACGATAGATCATTTTATAAACATTCTCTTTAATATTAGTGCATGTCGTAATCTTCAACGTATTTTTCCACAAGTATTCCCACGCCTCCATTGTTATTTCTTTGTTAAAGTTTATAGCCCACTTCACCATTTGCACTTTAACTACCTCATCCTCAGTATACCATTTTAAGAACACTTTGTAAACCTTTGAAATTTCCTTTTTATCTCCTTGTAGAATTACTTTCTCTAATTCTCCATTCTTATTCCTCCCTTCGCACAGTCCGAATAATAAAGATCTCTGATTTGTCTATATTGAAACCAATCATAGTCTCGGGACAACTCTTGTTGTGTCTTTATTCTAGTTTTAGAAAATTCTATTTGAGTTATCTCCTTATACGTTAAACACTGTTGCTCGTTATCGACCGTTCTTGGATCAATTACTTCATACGGAACCACCCAGGAGGGAGTTCCTTCCTGTAGGTAATCTTTATATTTCTTCCAAACTGTGAAGAGGCTTCTCCGAATATAGTGGTGTAGAAACATAGAATCTGCTTTCACTTTATCATACCATAAATATGCATGCCATCCAAACAGTTTTTTGTATCCCTCTAAGGCCAGCAATTTGCGATTTTCCAGCGTCATCCAATCTTTCAGCCATACCAGACAGATTGCATCATAATAAAGTCTCAGGTTGGGCAGTTGCATTCCACCCCTTTCTTTTGCATCCTGCAACACTTTCATTTTCACCCTAGGCTTCCTGCCTGCCCACACAAACTCCGATATTTTCCTCTGCCATTTTTCAAATTGTTTAGAGTCCCGAATAATTGGTATTGTCTGTAACAAAAACATCACTCTTGGCAAAACATTCATCTTGACTGCTGCAATTCTTCCCAACCATGACAAATTCAATCTATTCCACTTAATCAAGTCCTGCTCTATTTGAGTCCATAATTTCTCATAATTGTTCTTAAATAGATCTATATTTTTTGCAGTTAGTTCTATTCCCAAATATTTTACCTTGCTTGTTACTTCACAGTCAGTTATTTCCGTTAATAACTGTTGTTTTTGTTTAGTCATATTTTTGCATAATATCTTTGATTTCTTTTTATTTACATAAAAACCTGCCAAGTCTCCGAACTCTTTGATTTTATCTATTACCTTAGACATGTTTTCAATTGGATCTTCCACAATTAACATTATGTCATCTGCAAATGCTCTGACCTTATAGGAAAAGTCCTTTATCTTTATTCCACGGATTGCATCATCTTCTCGGATCTGTATCATCAGAATTTCCAATACCAAAATAAACAACAGTGGAGACAACGGGCAACCTTGTCTTGTACCTTTCCCTATGGTCAGTTTCTTGGTCGCCTCATCATTCACCACAATTGCTGCACTTTGGTCTCTGTAAATTTCTTTAACTGCGCTTATGAATCTTTCTCCCATTTGTAGCAGTTCCATAGTTGCAAACATAAAGTCCCAGTTCAAATTGTCAAATGCTTTTTCGGCGTCTACAAAGAAGAACCCAACCTCTTTATCGCAACGCCTGTCATAGTATTCAATAGCATTTATGACTGTCCTTAAATTATCTCTAATTTGTCTATTTGGAAGAAAACCTGCTTGTTCTTCCCCAATAGCCTCAGCTAACCATCCCTTTAGCCTCTCTGCCAAGATCTTCGCAAAGATCTTGTAGTCATTATTAAGTAAGGAAATAGGTCTGTAATTTTTAACGTTTGTCAAGTCCTGTCCCTCTTTAGGGATCAATGATATGTTAGCTTCACTCCAAGTATCTGGAGTTCTTTGGTCTCTCAAGACACCATTGATCACCTCTTTTAAAAATGGCGCCAGCTCATTGGCCATTACCTTATAAAATTTTGCTGTAAGTCCAT
This sequence comes from Eublepharis macularius, assembly GCF_028583425.1. NCBI lineage: Eukaryota > Metazoa > Chordata > Lepidosauria > Squamata > Eublepharidae > Eublepharis > Eublepharis macularius. Next base: position 59,969,425 of record NC_072793.1, read on the forward strand.
CAGGCCCTGGCGCTTTTCCCAAATTTGTTGACTGTATTGCTTTCTTTATTTCTTCCTCTGTTATTTCACTGTTTAATTTAACTCTCCAGTCTTCCGAGATTATTGGGAGTTTTACTTTTCCCAAATATGTCGCTATTGAATCTTTTTTCACTTCTTTTTTCCCATACAATTTGGCGTAAAATTTGTAAAAGGCTCTACTAATGGCAGTCTGTTCCAAATGCACTTTATTGTCCTCACATATCTTATTTATTATCTTTTTTTCTTTTCTCTTCTTCAGTTGCCATGCCAAATATTTCCCAGGTTTATTTGCACCTTCAAACGACTTTTGATTCATTCTTTTCAAATTCCATTCCAATTCTCTATTATTCATTGCCATCAACTGCTCTTGTAAAATTTTGATATCCTGATAAATTTTCTTCTTCCCTGGTCTTTTCTTTAGTTGTATTTCTTTGGCTTTTATTTTCTCCATAATCTCCTGTCTCTTCTCCTCTCGTTTCTTTCGTGCTCTTCCATTTAAATCCATTAGTATGCCTCTAATTACTGCTTTATATGCATCCCAAACCTTATTGGTTGGTACTTCTCGGTTCATGTTATGTTGTATGAAGAACTTAGTTTCCCTTCTCAGCATCTCCATATTTTCTCCCTCCTGTAACAAATCCTCATTTATTCTCCATCCTTTCCTCTTATTTCTTTTCCCAAACTTCCACATAATTGGATTATGATCTGAGCCTACCATAGGCATTATTTCAGCATCCTTAGTCCAAAGCACTAAATCCTTTGAGGCCCAGATCATGTCAATACGTGATAAAGTAGAGTGTCTTGCGGAGAAAAATGTATACTGTCTACTTGTGGGATTCCGCGTTCTCCATACATCTTCCAAAGTTTCCTGCTGCACTAATGCAAAGAACGTCTTTGGCAAAAGTCCTCTTTTCTTTTGTGCAATTACTGATTTTTTGTCCTGTTCCAAATTTGTAATTCCATTGAAGTCTCCTGCAAGGATTATCTGATCATATGAAAGTTCATCTAATTGCTTCCTTAAATCCTCAAAGAAGCTCTCTTTGGCACCATTTGGTGCATAAATTCCAATAACCAACACTTTTTTTAAATTCCATGTACATTCCACTGCTATAAATCTGGCTTCCACATCTCTAATCATTAATTTTGGCTGTAGCTCCTCTTTAATATATAATACCACTCCCTTTTTTTTCTTTTTTGAGGCCGCTACAAAATCAGTGCCCAACGTACTCACTTTAAGGTATTTTACATCCTGATTTCTGATATGGGTCTCTTGCAAACATACAATGTCACATTTTTGTTTTACTAGCCAGTGGAAAGTACTTTTTCTCTTTTTGGGTGAATTAAGTCCATTTACATTCCAAGATAAAACTTTACACTCCATATTCATAGCCTTGTTGTTGGTAAGTCCTTTTCATTGTCCCTCATAAACTTTTCCATCTCAAATTCAGATCTGATGCGCTTTTTCATTCCTCCAAATTCAAAAGATATCCCTTCCGGTAATTCCCATCTATATCTTATTTTCATATCCTTCAAATTCTGCACAAGCACTTTATATTTTTTCCGATCAAGCAACACCGATCTGGGTAGCTCCTTCATAATGATAATCGTCTTGCCATCGACTACCAATGGATCTTGAAACTGTTTACTCACTATCATTTCTCTCATATTCCTTGTCGTGAATTGCACAATCACGTCCCTTGGTAATTTCCTCTGGGCCGCGAATCTGGAGTTTATTCGGTACACAACATCCAGGGTAGCCACAACTTCCTCCTCCTCCTTTCCCAGGTATTCAGCTAACACTTCAGTCACCTGTTCTTGTGCTGTCTTTGTCTCTATTTCCGGCAGACCTCGAAACCTCAGCTGTTTCTCCATATATTTACTCTCCGCAACCGCCATTCTCCCCCTTATCACTCTCATATCCGTTCGTTGCGTCTCTGTAAGATTCTCCATCGCTTTTTCCACAACATTAACTTTCTGCTGCGCTGCCTGTAGATCGGTTTGTATTGTTTCCATTCCCTTCTTCACCTCTGCCAATTCGTTTTTTACTGTCTCTTTAACATCTTTAACTTCTCTCACCAACTCCTGTTTTGTCTCCTTCAATTCCTTTAACATTTCCAGGAATTTTTTGTCCAAATTCTCAGTGGCTGTTTGCCACTCTTTCTTCGACATCGTGGGGCTTGATTTACCTCGCTCCCACAAGTCTGCACGTTTCCTTAGCTCTGTGGCGTCTAAATTGATGTCCCTTTGAAGTAATTTAAATGTCCCGGTTCTTAAAATAAACAAGAGACGTTTACAAAATCCAAAATGTCGGGCGTCTTTTCTCTATGGTTTTTCTATAGTCTTTTTATAATCCAAGATGTCCTACTTCCGCTCCTGTTGAAGTCAATGCCCTTCCCTTTTCAAAAATGGCGATTCCCTTCTTCCTGTCCTTCGATAGGGACCTTCTCTCACAAGCACCTCTATCGCTGTTACGCACTTCCTGTTTGCCGACTCTCCACTGCAGCTCTCGCGATGATAGAAGTTTTCTCACAGCCTGCTATCGCTTTATAACCACAGGTATGGTAAACAATTATCTATTTTCTTCAATAACTTTCTTTAACTTAGTCCTTTTTCTAGTCAAATTCTTGCCGGATCTTTTTCTCAATATAGTCCATCTGTTGCAGTTTAAAAGTTCACTTTAAAACCTCATTACTTTAAACAATCTGTCCCGGTTTGAGAGATAGTGATCTTTACCTTTTCACACGTCTTTCTGGGTTGTAATCACTGCTTCGATTTCAAATTTTCTTCCGAAATTAGTTTCCCCTGCTGAAGCTTGGGCATGAAGATCTTATGCCAGTCGCACTGGCCCCGGATCTGCCGCAGAGATTTATGCCGACCTGTCTTAGGGTGGGACCTCAAGGGACGAGAGAGAATCCTTAGTGCAGAACCCCCCTCGCCCGAGATCAACGCACCCTGAGGTACTTAAGCATTCTTTGCCTGTTCCCCGCCTGGGAGCAGGTGGCCGCGGGCTGAAATTGCCCCTCCGGCCGCTGGAAACGGCAGCCCGGTCAGCTCCACTATTGGAGCTGCGTTAGACCTCCATGGATCCCAAACCGGAAGTCTCTCGAGTTCATCGCTATTTTCATAAACACATACATGAGAGTCATTTCACTCACACATTCAGATATATTACTCTCCCTAGCCTCGTGCATTCCTTAAATTCAGAAAGTCATGGAATGAGAAAGGATGAGATTCCTCATCCTGCCATCTCACAACCAGCAAAGGCTAAAGCTGCTGAAGCTTCTTAAACTGAAAATTTGGGGAGCCTAGAAAGCTGTAAGCCCAATGTCAGTAGCGTTCTAGAGAGCTGGAGGGAGGAATGTTTTTAGCCCACTGAAGCACTGTGCTGTCTTCCATGAAACTTTAGCCAGCGTATGAAACCTTCCATTGCATTACTAGCATATCAGTCATTGTAGGCTCTATCTCTGCACCAGCATGAATGCCCTGTTGCATTTTTTCTTGTTTTTTTAAGGGTCCCCCCCCTCAATGATAAACAATGTTTCCACAAAACTGCATACAGAATGGGTTTCTTGGAGCCCTCAACCATAGGGCATCAATACATGTTCAAACACTGCATCTATATGCTTCCCAGAGACTAGGAACTGCGGTTCAATTAACCTAACCATGGTTAAGGAAATTTAGCCATGATTTGGCATAATAGTGCCTGAAGCTAAAGCCAGATAGGGGCTCCAAGTGAATGGTAAGCTGTCAACACTCTGGCTTCAAGGCCTGGCAGACCAGAAGCCAAAGCCATGCCTCTGCAACCTGATGGGGTCAGACCAAGAGGATGCCAGAAGAAAGTTGGCCGCCAGGGGCATAGACCATTCCCAAACCTTTTTCAGGGCTGGGAAGAAGTGCTCAGGATTGGCTGGTTCTTCACAAACCAGAGGAAGGGGGAAGGACTTGAAGGAACCATGGGGAGCTACTTAAAGTCCTCCAGGCCAGAGCAAAGAAGAACATGGTTGGGGCTATGGCTCTAGCTCGGAAAGAGGGGAAGGAGAGATCTAACAGAAGAAGGTGGATCAGAAGTGGACACCTTCCCCTCCATGTCTGAGGCCTCTGCAGGGGTGGAGAGTGAACTGTAAGGATGTCAGACAGCTCTCAAAAGACTTCACTTCAGGAGTTAAAGGTTCTTTATTATTAAAATGCCAGTTTCATGCACGTATGCCATCCTTGTTAGGACTGGTGGCTACAGACAAGCTTGAAGCAGACGAAGGTTCCCTCTGGCTCCTCCTAATTCCCCCCTCCCTTCCTTCTGGCAGTCCTCGAACTCTGCAAGCAGGGAACCAGGCTGTGGGAATCATAGACTTCGCAAGGCCAAGCAGGCTCCCAGACTCAGGAGAGATTACAGCAGGAATCAACAACCACTTCCCATTCTCAGTTTCCCACCCCAGGTACAAGCGACAGAATCACTACAACAGCATCACCTTCGGCTACAGGGGTATTAAATATGTCAGGTGATCCTGAGCACCTTACATGAACTTGCGATACCCTTCAGCAGCCTCATTTCTGAGGAGGCGGATGTGCAACACCTTCGCTCAACACCTGCCACATTGTTAGATGTCCTTTCCTTTGAGCCACTAGCACTAGCCCACCTCTTCACAAGTCATAGAATCATAGTGCTGGAAGGGGTCTTACAGACCATCTAGTCCAACCTCCTGCCCAATGCAGGAACTGCCTGAAGCATTCCCGGTAAGTGTTCGTCCAGCCACTCCTTGAAGACTGCCAATGAGAGGGAACTCACCACATCCCTGGGCAGCCAATTCCACTACTAAATTACTCTTAACATGAAGAAGTTGTTCCTAATGTCCAGCTGGTACCTTCTCTCCTGTAGTTTAAACTCATTGTTTCGAGTTCTATCTACTGTTCCCAACAGGAACAGCTCCCTTCCCTCCCCTCTCCTAAATGACGGCCTTTTAAATACTTAAAGAGAGCCACCTCCACTTCTCCAAACAGAACATTTCCAGGTTCCACAGTCTTTTCTCGTACAGCTTGGTCTACAGGCCGCTGATCATCCTGGTTGTTCTCCTCTGCACCTGTTCCAATTTGTCCACATTCTTTTTGAAATGAGGCCTCCAGAACTGCATATAATACTCCCAAGTTGGACCTGACCAACACGGTATATAGTGGGACAATGACATCCTGTGATTTAGATGTTATGCCTATGTTGATACACCCCAAGATTGCATTTGCCATTTTTTGCTGCTGCATCACACTGACTGCTCATATTTTGCTTCTCATCCAGCCACACACCAAGATCTTATTCACACAAGCAAACCAGCATTAGAAAACAAGAGTTGGAATAGGTATGCATACCATAGTTTTGTGCTATCCTGGGTTTGGTATGATGTCTGAACTGACAAATCATAGTTATGGCCTTTACTCTTTCTCCAGAAATCTCTGAGTTATAAAAACAGGACGGCCAAGTACATGGGTGAGGAGGGGGGAGGGGGAGGAAGCAGATAACCAGCTCTAGACAATGTGTTTGTGTGTATATTTGGATGACTAAAACATGATGTCAGCTTTCAGCTGTGACTGATGCTAACTATGACTGGTGTGTTGTTTGCAGATCTCCAGTATATATAAGACTCCTTTGTAGGTATTCCCCGCTCCAGCTCTCCACCCCCGACACCACTCTCCTGGCTAGCGGGAGGAAAGGCAAGGGAACAGGCCTCCTGGGCATACCCTTGGGGTGGCACAACAACGTCACTTCTGGAAGTGAAATCAGTACACCATCCTGGGAGTGCTCCCACACTTCGCAGTGGGCCGGTTTGGGCTTGTCAGGTTCTCTTACCCACCCCGCTGGAGGAGGAGGACCCAGCACTCACCTTTTTGTTTGTCTCTGTGCATGCACAAAGCATGGGAGTGCTCCCGGGACGGTGCAATGACGTCACTCCTCGAAGTGACATCATTACGCTGCCTTGGGAGCGTGCTCTTTGCACATGCATGAAGACAAACAAAAAGGTGAGTGCCAGTTCCTCCCTCCCACCAGGAGAATAAGGGGACCTTGCAATCCTACTCCTTTGCTAAAATAGTAATAGTGCAATCCAGTCTTACTTGATTGTAAGCTTAGCCTGGAGTAACTCTGCATAGGACTACATAGTCATGTATAGCACTGCAATGAAGGCTACAAAGTTAGCCTTTGGGTATTTATACATCATGGAAAAGTGTATTGCCCCAGGCCACACCTCCCTTTTTTGCCACTCACCAATCCCCAGCATAGAATGTTCCTCAAAAGAGGTCTAGAATTTCCGCAATATCACTCCCTCTTAGTGACACGTCAGCTCAGTCCAATGTTGGTGTCTTGCTAGCTTCCAAACCATGTAGGTATGGAGCCAGCCATGACAACTAGAAAGGAGGTAGTTAAAAGGGAAAGGGGAAGAACTTCTACTGTCAAATAACTTATGTGTCCCTCTATTGCTGTTCTATGTGGTGCAGAGCAGAAGGAGCCTCAGGTAGGAGGAAGCTTACCCAAGGGTCTCATTTCTGGAAGATGAGAATCACTGTGGAGCAAGATGCCACCTCAGAAGTCACCTGATCTGCCCTCACAGAAGGGGGAAAAAGGATCTCTAACAGAGGAGAGCTATAGAGAGAACTGCCCCCCCCCCAGTGAATACACCTGAGGCTCATCTCATCAATGAGTGTTTTGCTTGATTTCCTGCCTGTAGGCATGAGGAAGGCAGACATCCCACCGACTCTTATCCATCAAAGTAGGAAACACAGAGGATCATCCCATGACTTGAATCTGTTTCAATACCCAGTCATGCTTTCGCCGCACAAAAATATGAGAGGGCTACAGTGAGAAAGCAGGAAGAAACAGCCATTATTTTTACATAGGAAATGAGTTGTGACTTTTCTTTTGTGTCTTTCCTCTGAGGGCATTGCAGATGCGCATGCTCATCTTTAGTGACTCAGCAACCATTACTCATCTCCCCATTTCCACAAGAAGTTAAGATCATCAGTAAGATAACCAGAATGTTATTCTAAATGTTTGCCTGTGCATGCAAAGGTGTATTGGAAATGCAAGAATGGGGAAGCGTTGGGAGTTGGTTTCCTGGAACTGCAATTAAAAAGTTGTGTATGAAAACTACTACAATAATGTTGAACCAGATGGAGGTGATATTGGCATGGTGAAAGAGAGACAGGGGAAAAAATTCAGTGAACTCAAAGCTTTCACCATGTCAATTTATTACTGGTTTAACTTCCTCCTACTTGTCTCTTCTGAGATCAACTTAACCCACGCAAAATGTAAATGCTTCGATTAAAAACATGCTTAAATCTTCTTCCTAGATTATGCTAGGCAATATCAATTTTAATTCCTTCTATGATTTGCTCTGCTAGTAATGCAAAATTGACTCAAAAACCATTGCAGGGCTAAAGAAGGTTTTTACAAACAGATGGCCCTATTGGCCGCAGCATCGTTATAGGTTCCTCCACTAATGCACAGAAATAATTCACAGTAAGTAATGCACATCTCCATTAGATGGCGGTATTATACAAGATTGTAAATGTAGAGAGGAAAGGTGGACCAGGGACAGGCTCTCTCACACCCATATATGGTCTACTTACAGGCCAATAGGTGGAGACCTGTTTTTCCTGTTCTTTCAAGTAAGCTTGACTCAACCTATACAGTTTTCAAACTGCTCAGATCTTACAAAAGCACCCATGGAAGAAAAGAAGTGCTTTAAGTGTTTCTCAGCCGTAAGCTATTTCCACATCACGATCTGCTGGAAAACAAATTAGGACAAAAAATGTTTGCTATCAGCAAAGACATTATCTCAGCTGTTTCTGAAAACATATTTTGCAGTAACTCTTGGAACTATATTGATGTATTTTGCTGGACTGTTATGCCAGCATTACTTTGAGATCTCAGGGAGGCTGACAGGCATTTCCAGCAGAAAAGATTCGAAGGATGACATCCCTTTAAAAAGTAGCCTAGCAAGAGTTCTAGGCAAAGCATGATTTTGATTGAATCACCTGAGTCATGCTCTTGCAAAAGAATAGTGCAGGGCAAGGACCAGTGCAGGGGAAGTAAAGAAGGTAAAGAAGAGTGAGGCAGAGAGAGGGTGCTCAACTAGAGCGGCTGCTTAGAGAGCTCCCAGCAGAAAAGCATATGCAGAAGTTAATACTGCAAATGCAATCTAGAAAGGCCGGATCACAAACCAGAGGGATAAATCAAAGTGCACTGGATCTGCCAAAGAATATCTGGTGCGCTAACAAACAATACCAGGGAAAACTCTGCCTTAATTCTCCCCATTGTGTCAATAAGTAAGGACTTCATTGGTCTCAAAATAGCAGGCAATTTGAGGTACCAGATGTGGGAAGATACTTTTCAAGCTAAAAGCAAGCACTCAATATTAATTTATCGAAGTCTCTTTGATTCAACTGGATGCAAAAGAAAAAGCCATAATGTAATTGGGAAGCAAATAATGACAAAAATATATGGATGCACACACTTGGATTTTCTAGATGCATAAAATATATTACTACAAAGGTGTTTGCAAAGGCAAAAGATTATTCTTACATGAAGCTTAAAATTTGCATGTTTAAGATATTTATTCTAGAAACAGTGGGAGAGAGGACAAGAACAGGCATGTTTGGATTACTGGCAAAACACAGAGTTCTAAAAGAGAACATTTCATTCAAAACGAATGAGCTCAGTGTACTGGCAAAACATAGACATTTAAGCAAATCATCACTGTCTTCTAGAAATGTTCCATAGATAATTTGCATGTGCTGCTATCGTTACTGTATCTGTGCATGACTTAAAGAAATCCAACTAAAAAAGTAAGTTTTAAAATATACCCAGCTGGAACTCGGTGGAACGGAGTTCCGGAACCTCTTGAAAATGGTGACATGGCTGGTGGCCCCGCCCCCTGATCTCCAGACAGAGGGGAGTTTAGATTCCCTGCCGTGCCATGGCGCAGAGGGCAATCTAAACTCCCCTCTGTCTGGACATCAGGGGGCGGGGCCACCAGCCATGTGACCATTTTCTCTGAGGGCAACCCACTGAGTTCTACCACCTCTTTTCCCAGAAAAAAAGCCCTGTGGGTCACCATATCTAAAAGGTTGGGCACCACTGCATTACACCACAAGTTGTGTTTCTCAAGGTGTATTCTATTTTTCCTGTATTTGCCACAGTGTTTTCCTGTATTTACTACAATGTTCTCTTTTATAATTAGTCTGGGATCACTGTAGAATTGTTGAAGCTAAGAAGACAAGGGCCGATTCCAGACGACTAACCTGAAGGTGCTGCATGCCGCCATGTTCCGGATCGCGACGGGGAAAACGCGATATTTCGTGTTTTCCCCGTCGCGATCTGGAACATGGCAGCATGCAGCGCCTTCAGGTTAGTCGTCTGGAATCGGCCAAGGACATGATTAGTGCCTAGATGGGATGGGAGCTCCCAGTAACCTTTCAAGAAAGACCAGGGATTGAAAGGACCGCAAGAGATTTTCTCTGTGATCATGAGAACTTTCCACCCTTGTCCTGACTGAGATCTTCTTACTGCAGTGCCTGTATCCCTTAAAAAAACTGCCCCCAACGGACGGAACTTTCTGGATTCGTATTACCCTGCTCTCCCCAGTATGTGGAAGTATTCTACACATACATACAGGCTGCTCTGGATGGTGGTTGAAGTAGCATGGAACAGACAGTAATAGAGGCCCCAGGAAATTATTTCTTAAAAGAAAACACTGCTGTTAAGGTGGGAATTCAAGAAAACTCCAGGAGAAAGACACTTCAAGGAAGCAGTGAAGCACTTAACAATTGTTAAAAATCTCTTTGGGCACACATAGGTCATGATTATACATGAATAGCTTAGTCCTGTACATTTCCTCTCAGAATTAAGTCTCTTGATATTCAGTGAGGTTTACTCCCCTGCAGGGCTGGCGACAGAGTTTCTGGCACCTGCGGCCACTCGTGTGCGCGCGCTCTGCGCGTGCGCGCATGCCACAAACTGCGTGATGACATCATCATGCGATGACGTCATCACGCAACGCAGGATAGCTGGGGCGGCACGCAGAAGCTGCTCCGTGCTCCGCATGCCGCCCCAGCAGCAGCCTGACGGCTTCTGCGCCCGGTTGGGATGTGTGGGGCGGAGGAGCGCGCAGCAGAGCTGGCGTAGCTGGCTGCAGCTGCTGCTGCAGCCAGCCAGTCCCATGCCGCTGCCACCACATGCCCCAGCTGGGCGCAGAAGCCATCAGGCTGCTGCTGGGGCAGCGTGCGGAGCACGGAGCAGCCTCCGCGCGCCACCCCAGCAGCAGCTCGCGGCTTCTGCGCCCGGCTGGGGCGTGTGGCGGCAGCGGCGGCACGGGGCTGGCTGGCTGCAGCGGCAGCTGCAGCCCAGTCACACCAGCTCCGCTGCATGCGGCTCCGCCTCCTGACACCCCCTCCGGTGCCTCTCCAGTGCCCTCGCGCCCGAGGCCACCGCCTACCTGGCCTCAATGGGCGCACCGGCCCTGTTCCCCTGTGTACAAAAGATTACAACACTAGATATGTGTTAAAAGTATAACGACAGAGCTACTTCTAAGAGTCTCTTTACACAAGACATCTTACACGGGGACGCTCAAGTGACTTCCTTTCTGTGTGGTCTTCAAGTGTACTCTGTCTCCCTAGGAATGCATATATATCCACAAGTGTAAGATCTTTCACTTGATCCTACTCATATAAGATGTCTTGTGTAGAGACTCTAAGAGGAATGGCTGCTGGCTTAAGCAGTCACATCTGTTATCCCTCAAAAAGGACCCCCTCATACACACATACACACATGCCATATGCCTTCAGAGAACCCAAGCATACCAATTTAAAGATGGCATTATTCTCAGGAAATGCCACCTGTTCAAAATATCCCCTGGAAGACCTTAATAATAATCTTGTACAAAAGCCCCAAGCACTCCATAGAATATCATTTCCTTTCTGGCTTCACACACTTGTTTGAGAGTAAGCCATGGTGAATTCACTGAGACTGTAAAGTAAATATCCATTACAGCAAATTTGAAGTTTGAGGGCAGGGGTCCCCAACGTGGCACTTGTGGGTGCCATGGCATCTGCGGACACTTTTCCTTGCTGCTGTCAAGTGTTTTTAGAAAGTGGACAGAGCCAGGAGGGGTTTTTACCCATTTGGGCTTCTGATAGGCCATTGGAGATGTGATCATCTGCAGATTTTAAACATATTGCTTCAGCAGCAGCTGCCACCACAGCACAAGAATCTTCATGGTGTGACTGACGGTAGCTGTGAGTACAAGAGAATTTTTTTTAAAAGAATATGTTCATTTTTAAACAGAGCTTTTTCTTGAAACATTGAAGAATTACTGTTCGTGTGGGTGTGCCTTCCCATGGTAAGTCTGACCCAGGTACCCAAGGAGGACAGGCAAGGGGCAGGGCTCCATCCCCCTGATAGCTCCATAAACAGAGGAGATGGGAGCAAATGCTGGGCATCAAAGTTTTATTGTTTGCTATGGACAACAACCTAGCTGTTCCCAGGTTCTATGGAAATCAGTTACTGCAATGTAACAATGACCTTTTGGACACTGGTTCCCTCACCAGGGCTCCAGCTTATGTGCTCTGGCTGGCTTGGAAGTGGTTCTCCCCCCCCCCCCCCCGCTCCCGCCACCTCATATATGGTTCAGCAGGTGGTCCTAGTTGGCCAGGACTCTCCCTAGAGGGATTAGACCCACCCAGCACCATGCCCACATGCTCAGCTCCCACGTTCTCCACTTGCTGCCTAGGTGCACGGAATGATAGCCCTAAGTCTCTGCCCACTACCCAATAATGCCCTTTGCTCGCTCCTCCTCTTCTGTTCCAGGAGCACATGATCTCACAGGCTATACTTCTAACACCACTTGCAACTGTTACTGCCACCCATCCTGGCATGACTGCCTGGCAGGTTGGAATGACCAGCCCCACAGAGTGGGTGGGGAAAGGAGCTGCACCTGCTGGCCACCTAAAGGCCCTGCCCTGCCCTGCTTCCAGGTGCCAACTGAGATAAGCCTAACCCTCCATGAGCCTGCCATCATCTGGTCCCTACTTGGCCACAGTTACTATTGGAGTTGAGCTAATGTACAACCTCACTTCCTGACATTTTGTGGTTTGCTCTGCTTCCTGTGACAGCCATTTTGTAGTTGTAAGTTACCACCTATCCCTCTGTGTCAGAATTTCAAAGGTGCTCCCAGGGTCAAAAAGGTTGAGGACCCCTGTTCTAAAATCGAGTAGTGCAACAACATTCATGAAAACTCCATATTTCATTTTGGAGAGATGTACGTTATTGTCCATTGCATGCATCCAACAATCACATATTCTCTCCAACAACAATCTTGCTCTCCAAAATTGCTAATATTTTACCATCCAGACCAAAAATCACATTGTGAGCTATACCTTCCTAATGTTAAATACTGTTGAAGATGCTTCACTTCCTGCTGCATTATATGTACCTATTCTGCAATAATTCTTCACTGATTTAAAAGCAAAGAGACTGATTGGTCTTTGAGTATGGTGGAAAACATAATTTTCCTGCAATGTTATCAACATTTGGAATATACCCCAGGAGCTACAGTATCATGCTATGTACTGTATAGTACCTTAGTACTTAACAAGATAATATACTTGGAATTCCGTATCAGGAGTTTCCAGCATTTTTTAAAGTCACTCACCAGGTGTGGTGGGACTGATTCAAATCTGGACTATGGCACAAGGGAAGGTGTGGGGGGGAGCTTTGTTTGTGGGCACTGACATCAAACAATTCCAATAGATCTAATTTACTAGATAATTGGCAAAGTTTTTATTTCATAAAATAACATCATCTGTTACCTCTGCTCATGTGATACAGTGGCTAGATCATGGGGCTTGGAGGATGTGGGAATGTCATGTTGAAATCCTCAGTTACACAGCTTGCTGGGTGGCCTTGGCTAAGTCACTATCTCTCAACTTGATCTACCTCACACATTGGTTGCATGGCTACAATGCTCCTCTGAGTAGTTACTTGATGGCAGGTGGGATAAAGCAGCAATAAAACATACATCCCTATATCCAGCCAAACATTCTCAAGACTTAAGGGCAGTTAGTATCTTTTTTTGGGGGGGGGCCTGATATCTGACACACACACCCACGTTGCCTCCTTGAAGGTCCACTGCCCCCCGCCCAAACAAAATTTCAGGAGATCAGTGGGATGCACCAGAAGAGAGGAATCTGTGGAATTCACTGTCCCAACTTCAGAAAAATTAGTGCTCATAAGTATTCAGAATTGCATGGCTAGATACAGGTCAAGGATTTAAAGGGCCAATAGTCTCTGATATCTAGATTTATATATGGAGGTCATTTTAAATTAAGAAGCAGTCACTGATATGAGCTCCTATGCACAGTATGAAGTGGTATAAACCAATCAGATTTGTCACCCCAGGGTACAACTAATTGTTGTGTGCGATTCTTTGATAATTTTTAAATACGTTATTTTCCTTTTCCTAAGGCAGCTACTGTGAATGCTTTTTTGAAGAATGGAGAGGGAAGAGAAAGGCTTTTAAATTCTTTCCTATCCTGCCATTTTCCCAGTGAAAAATGTCACCACAAACCAGCTGCTTTCACTTTTGGCATGAAATGGTGCCCCAATGGCTCACAGCTTTTATCCCTGGCAGACCAATTTTTTTAAAAAAATCTGTACCTCCACATAATTCAGTGTGGGCCAAACAAGTTTTTACGTGGGAAAAACATTCAACAATCTTCCAGAGTAGAAATTTGCAGCTGAGAGCAAAGAAAGGGTTTTCATTCTTTTTAAAATCGCTCCAAGATCATTTCCCATCCTGTATCCATGTCTTTTTTCTGGCATGAGGAAGTGTATGAAGGTGGGGGAAGAGACATTGTGAGCAAATCAATGGCTGGATGGGAAAAATTAAGCAGCTTCTCTCCTACCATTCCCAGCCCTCTCACTGCATTTCATTAAACACAAGCACACTTGGGTGAATACTTCTCAGATTAGGTCTATTAACAGGTACATTATTTGGCCTATAGGGTGGCCAACCTCCAGGTAGTAGCTAGAGATTTCCTGGAATTACAACTGATATTGAAACAGGAATGTAGTCGGCATCCTGTCTTGTCTGTTCTGTGTAGCTTGTCAGTTCTGCAGTGTATATGTTCTATTGCAGTAATTTTGTTGTTGTATGTCTTTGTAGTTTGATAATTCCTCATTGTACATATCATAGTATGATGTTTTTATAAATTTGTAAATATATCATTGTGCAATTTTGCATTACAAGCATTTTCCTTCTGACCTCTGGTATTTAGTGCCTCCTTTTTCCTGTGCATTAGAGGTTCTTATCCCTTTTGTCTCTCTGGATCAGCGCCATTGCTTCTAAGATTTTGCTTCTTGCCTATTCATTAAAAATATTGCTTAAACTTCTTGTTTACTGTGAATTATACCAGTCATATATTGCTTCATTAAGCAGATGTTTCCCTCATTTTTATGCTTATATTACAAGAGAAAGAAAAGAGGAAGTCAAGGCAGGCAGAGCTGCACAGGCCAGTAGCTTTGCTTGATCCGGGGATGCATTCAAATGACAGGAAAAGTGGAAGTTACAAAAGTGGAAGTTACAAAGTTGATGGTGATATTTAATGAGCTGATGAAATAAATATATATTTACCATCCACTAAATGACAGATGTCTCGTTGTACAATGTGCCTATTGATAGGATGGTACCTTTCAGTTTAATGTGCAAACCAGTTGTGGCATTTTGCTACCTTTATGTGGCCTTTATATTGTAACTCCTGTCATGGGACCTCACTATAAGGTCACCCAGCCACCTTGCCATTGTTTGCCTCCGTTTTTCTTAGGGTTCCAAAATGATTTTTGCTGCCATCAAAGGCTTTCTCCTTAGTTCCCTTCTCAGTTGTCTTGTATTATAGGAAGGCTTAATTATAGATAGTAGAATGACAGAACGGTCAGCCTATAGGGATGGCTGTGTGAAGTAAAAAAAGGATCCTATATTTCAGATGAAATAGGTGTTTTGCTTCACCAGAAATAGATTTTATTTATAAGTATATATGGATAATGGTTGAAAAGTATTGATAAGTGTATCAGTTTCTGAATAAGTTCATAAGCTTGGTGGTTTCAAAATTGTTATATATTCTTGAATGTTTTTTCCCAGACCCAGTTACTAGGCTTGCCAATCCCCTGTTGGGGGCAGAGGATCCCCCATCCCCAGCCTCTACCAGGGGATTGGCAAGCCTAGTGACTTTGCCCCCCCCCACACACACCTCTCACCTGGCTGGCAGGGGGAAGAAAGTTGTGGGAACATGGTGTGGGGGATGAAGCATGCTCCCACGTGCTCCAGAGAGGCCCTGCATGATGTCATTCCTGGCGTGACACAGAAGTAATGGGTCACTCCAGGGACCAACTGAGTGAAAATCGTCCCCCAATTTAGTGTTTGGGGCTGATTTTCACTCAATTGCCCCCCCTCCAAAATGACCCATTTCTTCCATATCGAGCCAGGAATTATGTCATTCGTGGAGCAAGGCAGGACGCTCCAAAGTTCATGTGTGTTTTGCGCACACAAGGTAAGTCCCCTTCCATGTAACCACCCCTCCTGTGTCCTCATCCCCAAGTTTGGCCCCCCAGGAACCTGGCAACCCTACCAGTCACAAAGACTGCAGTTGCCACTTCGATTACAAATAAGCAGACTCAGTCACAAAGACTTACTTCCCTCAGTTATTGACTAACAGACTAAAAACTCGACTCATCCACACAGACTCACTGAACCTGACAGACTCACTGACATATTGAACTCATCTTCTGACTGATTACACTTTTCCTCAGCACACTGACTAAAAACTGCAGTTCACTGCATCCCTGAGGGTACAGGTATCCATCAATCATACACACTCCACTCACGCATCCAGCCCCCTTCCTCCTTTCTTCAGAGGCCTGCATTTTTAACCCCATATTAACCAGAAGAAATCAACACAAACTTTTTAAATGGCAAAACATTAATATGGCACACCACTGTTTTACCCATTTATTTCAGTAACATTCATGTGTAAGTTTTAGAAGGAATTGTAGCTCAAATCGTTCAAAGTATTGGTTATCACATACAAAGCTCTTCACAGCCTTGGTCTGGCACACCTATGGGATCGCATCCCTCCCTATGTTCCTCCACAGCAACTTTGCTCATCTGAACAGGGTCTCCTGCAGGTTCCACTCTGCACATGGGTGAAATCAACAGCAGCCCATACACAGCCTTTCTCTGTGGTGGCCCCTACCCTGTGGAACAGCCTGCCTGAGGTCAGGAGACACCCCCACTCGCCTAGCTTTCCGCAAATGATGCAAAACTGAATTATTCAAAAAGGCTTTTGTATTGTAGGAAGGGGTCTCAGATGCTCCGCTAATGAGTTAGGTAGGGACCATAGACTTCACCCATACATTTCACCACTATGTTGCCTTACGTACTATTTGTTGCTTTAAATATGTGCTCCTATGTCAGCCCTAGAATTGCTTTTGTTCTGTTTCAGCATTTTTTCACCTCTGTATTTGACTCCTGCTAATTTTATGTCTTTGTAAACTTGCATTTATTTATCCTACGGCATGAAATTGTCTTTGATACTGACTGTACTACTCTCACACTGTGTAATCCACCTTGAGTCTCAATGAGACAGGCAGACCAGAAATGACATAAATAAATAAATAAATAAATAAATAAATAAATAAATAAATAAATAAAATAAAATCCAGACAGTTCAAGTGAATTATTGGTTCAAATTTCAATAGATACAGAGAAATAGGTATAGAGAAATCGATCTATTTTATATCTGTGTACACATTTATATCAATAAAAAAGGATGACAGAAGTATATTTCGTAGTTTGTTCCTGTTTCCACACAGGGGTTATCCCACATTTTGCCACTGTGAATGCAGAGACAGTTGCAGATGCAACAGTGTCCACATTGGGAATTCTCAGGTTTTCACTTCCCATTCTCTCATGCCAGCCACCTCCACTTGCCCAACTACTGGGAGCTTTTTTTGCAGGCTTTAAAAAATCAGTAATAGATATAATAGCTACAAACAATAGTGATTTACTTACTACTGATTCTTTTAAATTGGCAAAAAGTCAGCCAATGGGGGGGGGGGGGGGCTGATGAGAGTGAGTATATATGGAAGGGAAATGGTGCCAGATGTGATTAGATAGGTTCAGTAGTCTGCACCTTCTTACCCACTTCCTGGCGAATCCACTTTGATTCTGGTATCTCTGGAAACCTTGAAGAAAAGGTGGGGAAACCAAAGGGGACCAGGAGGAGGCCACATCTATGAATGTGCCAAAAAATGCAGCTGCAGTTTGAGCATTGGGTCAGAGCAGATTATCCGTGTAGAAACAAAGAAGAAAAACGCAGCTACTGTACTGTGCAGTTAGGCAAGCCTACATCTATTCAAATAATAATTAAGTGTGCCTAACCCTAACATCATGCTGTAAACTTATGACTTTCTTGTTTTGCATCCTTGCGTTTCTGAGTCTTAACAACCAGAACGAAGAATTTGTAGATAATCTCTAAACCAAGGTAATGGCTCTTAAAGAGGATACATCTCACTTCTTCCCTTCATGAATGACATGCGCCTCGTCATATTTTTTCCCCAAAACGAATTGTTCCAATCCACATCTCACCTACATTAGTCAGGGCTGCCGAAAGTGACGGGGACTAGGGATTAAAAAACCCTACAATTTTGGATTATTTCAAGCAATTTGAACCTATACCAAAAATGATCCACAGTATCAGCTTGGGGAAACGTGCGGCTTCCTTTCAAATAAACGGGCCCAGGTTGTATTCTTTTCTTTAGAACTGGCAAACTCGTAACGTAAAAGCTTCCAATGATTTTTCTAAATCAATGAACGAGCCGCTTCCCTCACGTTGCCCAACTTCACTTCATTCACACTCTGTCAGCGTATGCGGCCGCCCCGGCTTTTTAACGCGTGCGCGCACCCGCCTTCGCCCCGCCCCCCGCTCCATTTTTGCGTTTGCGGAATGATGAAAACCTTCGTAATTCCAGGAGTTCTCCATGGCGAGGGGCGGAGCTACCGAACGAAACGGTCACTGAACAAACACATAAGCCAAAAAAAAAAAAAGCCGTTCTTTTTTACGCACGCGCGTGCTCTGAAGCGGCCTCGCCCTGTCAGGGCGTAAAGATCACGCACACTTCCTGCTTGTCCTCTTTTCCTCCCTCCGGAAAATACATGCGCAGAAAGGCGCTCCCCTTCTTCCCCCCTTGTTTCCCAGAGTCCTCTGCGCGGTGAAGAAGCGTTGGTCGCGGGCTGGAGGCATTTTGTGTCCTGGATATCAGCAGCGAAAGAGAGCGAGAGATAGACAAGATGGCGGCGGCCGAGTGAAGCGCCAGACCGCGGTGGCGGCTGGACCCACTCGGACTGTTACTCTCCGGCCCGACCCAGAGGGCTGTCTCCCCTCAGAGGGCAACGGGTGCGCTGACAGCCAGGGAAACGCCTAGGACGTCTGCCTTGAGAAGGGCCTGGTGTGAGCGGAGCTGCGGCGACCGGAGTCCTTCCCCTTCCTCCCTTCCCCCCCTCCCCCTCTCCTATTCTGGATCGTGGCAGAACAGGGGCTCCCTGAGGGAAAGCCTCGGCAGGCTTGCGGCGTGTGAATAGCCCCTCCCTTCCCACCCCTCACCCACCATGGCGAGCAGCAGTGGCTCCAAGGCCGAGTTCATCGTCGGGGGCAAATACAAGCTAGTGCGGAAGATCGGCTCGGGCTCTTTCGGGGATATATACCTGGCCATCAATATCACCAACGGGGAGGTAAGGGCCGGCGGGCGCCCGGGCCTTGGCCCCTTTTCGTCTACAGTCTCCGTTGGCGCCGCTGTTTCAGGGCAGAGATCCAGTGGATAGAAGTCGATGGTGTCCTCCGTGTCTCTTAGCAGAAATGATCCCGCTTTCAGAGTGGCAGGCAGCTTTTCCGGGCTCAGTCGTCGGGTTGCCCCGATTCTGCCTGATTTTGAGGGGGCGATACCCGTGTTTTCATTTCATCATTTATACCTTCGACGTGCCTTGTTTAGGTATTTGTTGGCTTTAGGAACGGACTCTCGGTGATTTAAAAGTGGTTATGATTTTTGTAGTAAGAAATTCACTGAAGATTGTAATAAACCGCGAGAACGTTCACAAGGTGCGCTTCTCTCCTACTAAGATCTCAGGAGGCTTTTTTCTTCTCTCTGTCTCGTGACTTTGCAGTGATGAGACTGCAGTACTTGGTTAAAGCTTTGAGGAAAAAATATCTCCTCCCCCCGTTTCTTAAAAAAGTTCGTGTCTTGGGCAGTTTAATGGTGTTATAGCGGAAGAAAGTTGTATGTATTTGTGATAAGTAAGACTCCCGGTTACCTAGTATCCATGGAGAAAAGTAAGTAGCTCTCATGGCTTGTGGGAGGGGAGGACTCTCTTATGGGACTTTCTCCTAATCTTTTGCATGTTTAATAGGGAAATAAAGGTTCCAAGCATTTTTTGGTCAGAATGATCAGTTAACATTAACAGACTGTTGGCTTTCGCCTCTCCCACAGATATTTTTGTGTAAGTTGTGGCCTGTTGATAGTGGTTGCCTGACATTTCAGAGGATTTTCTTTTGTGGAAGGCTTGCCCCCAATATTTCCTGTAGCTGAGATGGGGTCCTCTTAATCAAGTGGATCTCTCACCCATGTACCCTCTCCACTGCAGGAAGTGGCTGTGAAGTTGGAGTCACAGAAGGCCAGGCATCCCCAGCTGCTATATGAAAGCAAACTGTACAAGATTCTGCAAGGGGGAGTTGGCATCCCTCACATACGGTAAGAATTAAAGCTCCTAAGAGGCAAAATACTTATTATCTCTTCTTGGAGGATTGATATATTTGTTTTTGTATGTATGGGGTAGAGGAAGTGTGATATGTGTTACCTTTAAAGTCTCAAAGTTATAATAAGCTGCATCTGCAAAAAGACCTTGAAGGATCCTTCTCTACCAGCTGCTTGTTCCCCCTACCCACCCCAGCTCAACTCTAATTCTTGTTGAGACTGCAGTCTCTGAATCAATAGCTGGCTACTCTCAGTGAGGATTGAGATGTACCAGTGGAAATGGCTGCTCTCTTTTGTGTTTTTGTTCCAACATGTCTTCCTCCTCTCCTTAGAAAATGGCGGATGACTGTGTTTAAACCTTGATCACAATCAGGTGGGAAGTGGGATATATTGCTTTGCTATTCCCCCGTTCAGTTCTTGAAACAATATTATATTGTGAAGATTAGGGCATCTGAGAGCTGGAGAGAGGAGTTGGATGAAAGCCTCATTCTGTAGCTGACAATACATGCGTCACTGGGTACTTGGTAATAATACATTACCATGTAAAGCAGTTGTAGGGGGGTTGCTCCTTGGCAAAAACTGATTTTCCTGAATTTTTACTGTGAGGTATAATTAAGAAGTGCATGATCTGGTTTTGGGGAGGGGGTTGGTAGGCCACCAGGAAAGTGAGACTTGACAATATTTAATCTGATTTCAGCATAGATATAGTAGGTAGTTTTATTAAACTTGGTACATAGTCATGATTCAGACATTCTCCATCAGTAACATTTTACCAGTGCTTTAAAGTTTTATAGTCAGCACTATAAAGTGTCTTGAAATATGTGAAAATGCACATGAGTTTGGCTTCTAAATTTTATTAATGTTAAATCAGTATTTATAGAAATAGATAGCAGGACTTTGTTGATTTAGACAGGGAGTCATACTGAACTAATTCATTTAACATATATTTTAGTAGTTTAGCATCTGGCAGTATATTCCAAGATCAAAGGGTCTCCTGTGTGAGAGTGAAGAACAAACCTATTTAAGGTACCTCTTTTGGTTACCTGATTAGATTCTGTTCTAAAGAGTTAAGAACATCAGCGTTCTTTTAAAACTTGATGCCTTAGTATCTGCTTCTTGAAGGTCATAAAGCATATATGCTTGAAGATAGCATGATGTAAAGAATGAATATAAGATTATTAATATGAAGCATCTTACTCCTCTGCCCTCCCAGTTTTAATTCCATTGTGTAACTGTAGAGATAAAACTGCATTAATTACACAGCAGATTTTCAGTTCTGTTGGATTTTTGGAGGTTTTTTTTTCAAATAAATCATCTCTCAGAGATGCTGTTCAGACCTGTGCTTTGATGTAAAGAGTATAAGATAAGCAGCTTTGTTTCTAAAGTTCTGTTAAAGAATCTTGCTTTTAAACCTGTTTGTCATATGTTAAAATGATGGTCTATAGGTGCCATTTTAACTGTTGGATTATGTTGAACTAATGTGACTGTGCAACACTTCTTTTGAGTCTAGACATTTTCTTGTTTGAATATTGTGTGCATCACATTTTCCAATGTATAAACATTGGTAATTAGTTGTCTTTTTTAATTGATGGGTGCCTCAATATGTGATATTTACCTCAGAAGTAATTCACTATATATATATGTTCTCAGTCTAACCTACTTCACAGGGTGTTAGGATAAAATGGAAGGGAGGAGAATGATGTAATTCACTTTGAGACTTCATTGGGGAGAAGGTGTACAAATGAAGTAAAATAAGTATATGTTGGAGGTTTTGCTCAAGTATGTTACATTTGGCTTTAACTATTTCTACTAATAAATGTTTATGAAATTATGTTGCTAACTATACTTTAGTAGATAATGGCTTAGTTTAGAAATGGTGCTAACCTCAGTTAGGTAAGCTTAATTGTGCTTTGGTATGATGTCTTAATTGACAAACCACAGCTTGCAGTTGGGTGACAGACTGGAATCCAAACTTGTGTTTGAGGTGGGTTCGCAAACCATATTTGTGCTAACTGTGATTTAATGTGATGTCTGAATTGAGAAATCATAGATGAAGTTATTACCAGTCACTGCTGCACCATGGCAGTAGGAGTGGAATTACAAAGCTACATGTTAATAGGATGGCAAGAGAGTGGTTTGTTTACCAGTTAACGTTTAGTGCCACAAACCATGGTTTGAGTTCTAAACCACAGTTAGAACAATTTTTGCTGCCTCTTCAGGAACCTGCTTAAGGCAGTTTACAAAATAAAAATAATAAAAACATAAATAATACATTAAAGTCCAGCTTTAAAAAAGTCCCAGTCTACCATAAAAATATCAATCATAAAAATAGATCACAGACAGGTTAAAGCAATAGTTTCCAGGTTAATGGTGTTTAAAAACTCAGTCTCTGAATTAAAAACCTGGCTAAACAGAAATGTTTTGGCTTGGCATCTAAAAGAAAGCAAAGTCATGGGGGCTAGGTGAACTTCAAGGGGAAGCGTATTCCTCAAGTGAATTGCCACAACAGAAGAAGTTCTGTCTCTAGTTGCCATGTGCCTCACTTCTGAAGGCAGGGGTGAAGAGAGCAGGGCTTGTGAGTAATACCTTAACTGATGGGCTGGATAGCATGGAAGGAGGCGGTCCGTCAAGTACCCTGGCCCCAAGCTGTTTAGGACTTTAAATGTAAGTGCCTGTATGTTGAATTGTGCCTGGAAACAAATAGGCAGCCTGTGCAGATCTTGTATCACTGGGATGATAAGATCCCTGTATCCCTCCCCTGGCAATAGCCAGGCTGCTGCAGTTTTGACAAGCTGAAGTTTCCAGGTTGTGTTCAAAGACAGACCCACCTAAAGTACATTACAGTAATCTAACGTGAATGTAATAGGAGCATGGACCACTGTGGCCAGATCACTTTTTGAGGACATTTCAGCTGAAGCTGGCCCGAACTCTGTGGAAAACTCAGTGTTTAGTTCTTTGTATGGACTGTGCAATGTTGCTTTGAGATCTTAAAATAGTTGGCATCAAAATCTTTTTGGTATAATTCATAATACTAACAATTACTGAAGCACTGAAGTACATATTTGCATCATAGTTCACAAATTGGTAATGTATTAAATTTGGAAAGTCAGAATGGTTACCTGTGGCTAAATTATGTGGTCATGTGGTCTCTTGGAGATAATACACTAAATGTGTGACTAGAACTTGCTCTGATGTTGATTGCAGCTAATTATGTATTGTCAGTTCTTTCTTAGAAATTAAACTGCCTTGTTCTGTCCAGTCTTTAAGTTCTAGAACTGAACAGTTTTTCTTTAATGTATGCATTGTTTTTCAAACAATGATGTAGCTGGCTGGAAAATATATAGGGCGAGATAGCATCAAGAGAATTAATATAAATCAGGAATCTACTAGCACTTTAAAGAGAAACAAAACTTATTTCCTCATTAGCTGTTGTGAGTCAGAGTTTACTTCATCAGATACATGTGATGAAGCAAGTTCTGACTCATGGACATTCATGTTGGAATAAATTTTATATTTTTATGTTGTCTTGAAACTGTTAGGCTTTATTTATTTTACAAAATTAGGGCAACCCAGGCAGCTAACAAATTAAAACATAATAAAACCATATCTTTAAAGCGTTAAAACCAACAGAAATGCATAATGAAAACAATTGGCATTACAGCTAAAATATACATTCAAAAGCATAAAAACAGCAATTAAAACATAGTGCTGGAAGGAGGGAATGCCAGATGAAGCAGTCTTCACCTGCTGGCAGACAATAGCAACAGAAGGGCACAGACAAGTCATCCTGAAGAGAGAATTCCAGAGTTTTGGTGCTCCAAGAAGGTCCTCTCCTTAGAAGAGGAGTGCAGTGGTCAGATAGGTTTGTAAAGGAGTAGGTGGTCCCACTCTAGTCAATATGCTGACTACAGAATTATGCACCAGATGAAGTTTCTGAATACTTCAAAGGCAGTCCCACTTTGAAGGCATTGCAGTAATTTAATGTAGATGAAAGCAAGGCATGTTGCTACAGGCTCACACAACTACCCATCTGGAATTATTGTCAAAGAGTATTAATGTTTTTATCATTTTGGATTTTTGTATATGTTTGTTTGGGCCAGAATTCTGTTACATAGAGATTTAGACAAGTTTCCAGCAGTAAAATTAACATAGTAAATGTACTGCTGTTAGTTGCATGTGATACTATTGTAAATAAAAATTGCTCACTTACTTTTCTGAATACTGGCTTTGAAACCAGTCATGTGCTGAAGTCAGAATATAACTAGATTCTAGATACCATAGCTTACTATTGCAACATTTAAATCAAAAGTTACTCAATCTTTTGTAGTGTGCAGTGCACCTGAACTTGCTGCTTTAGTATGGGCTAAGATCCCAAGCGCCACCCAGTGAGGCATATATGCACAAAAAGGACTTTGAGACTGCTTTCCGTCTGAAAGTTACAGCTCATATAGCTTGATAGGTTGCTTCTGAAACTTAGAATAACTCATATGGTTTCTAGTACAGCTGCAGCTCTAGGGAAAGTGCTGTATGTGTGTTTAAGGAGGGTCAATCTGAAAGCGCCCTTCCATACACAGAGGGTGTCCTTTCGAACAGACCCTGCATCTTGGTCCTTTCTCTGAACTTACGTTTGACAGCATGTTGCTTCCTAACAAAAAAACAAATTACACAATTAGGTAGGCAGTTCTTTTCAGCTTACAGAATCTCTAAAACAGGACTAAACAAATCCCAGATGCCATGGCACCAAGAAATTTCCTTTTGGAGCCTAGAGTTTTCAGCGGTAATTTATTGTAATAGCCTCTTGGTGATTCTCAGTAGAAGTAAAAAGCTTATTTAGGTGAGGAATAGAGGCCAGTTTTTTGTTATGGTGACAATATTTACACACTTTATTACACACTACAGCAATTTTGCTACAGCTTTAAAAAAACAAATTGTGAAGAGTTTAGGAATAGGTTTTGTGATAGCAATATTTTTTAAATTTTATTTACATTACATTATAGTCTACCTTTTCTCACTGAGACTCAAGGTAGATTACATAGTGTAAGTCAATATGACATGGCTGGGACATCAAACAAACAATATAATAGGGTTTGGACAGCAGATAACTTGAAAATAAGCAGAAATCTGATACAACACTAAAACAATGCTGCACAAACCATAAGCAATTAAACCTGGCATGTTAAATGATGCAGAAATAACCTAGTAGGAGCATACTTTTCTTCAACAAACATCACACAGTAGTATAGTTACAGTCTTCCCTATCCCTTTACCAAAGCATCCTTCCTTACAATACAGCCCACCTACTTGTGTAAAAAAAAAAAAAAAGCCCTCCTGAATAAAGCTGAACTATAGAATCCCAAAGGTTGAAAAATAAATCTGGCTGTTAAAAAACATTTGTCAGGGCATGCTGGTTTAATATGTGGACACACTGTTTTTAATACCTTCATTTGGACTATCTGGTTTACTAATCTCATTTATTCTGAAAAATGACTGTGCACAAGAGAATGTGATGTGTGTATTTTTTAATTAGAATTAGACGTCTTGACTAAAAGAAAAACCTGAAATATATCTTATCTCTAGAATTAGAATCCCAAATTGCTGTAATGTACTTACACATTTTATTTTTAAAAACATTTCTGTGCCACTTTCCTATTCAACAGGGTCCTGTTATGTTTACTTTTAAAATTGTGTCTATCATTTATACTTGTAAAACAGAAACATAGTTATGACAAAAGCTACAAGAAGAATCTATCCATATTTTCTAGTGATGCAGCATAGTTTTCATTATCCCTTCCCAGTGCAGATCAGAATGTGTAGAGATCCATATTGTCCATGATGCAGAGACGTTTGTCATTTATAGTAGTCCATTCTGTGTTTGAATGTCTCCATGGGAAGGAATGAAGTCCCCTGAGCTATTAAAAAGAGATGGATTCTAATTTAACATTTCTGTCTCATGGACAGAGCTGTGTTTTCAGTAACACAACATGCATGCTGTTATCTGTGCTTTCATTAATTCTTGAATTAATGGAGAGCTGTTTTCTGCTTTCATATTTTGCTTTTTCCATAGTATCATCCCCAAACCACTTAATATAATAACACTTTCCAGATAGATTGGTAGTCATTATTTGCATCCAGGAGTAGTGTCATCACAGTTCATCACTGTTTGCTATAAAGCTCTAAGGCAATTGGTGATTATAACATTATAAGCAGGAAGTATTCCATATTTGTAGACAGTAATCAAATACTAAATGTCATGGTTACTAGTCCTAGTATCCTTACACAGCCTGGGAATTGGCTTTGGTAAGGGAATATTTTGTCACTCTTTACTGGGATTTTGTTGGACAGTGATTTGACGATGCTTCACACACTCACTTTAACCAAATAAAATACTTGGAAAAATCATTCATCCCTGGAGTTACCTTCTTTTCTTTGTTCTTTTCTTGAAGGAAAGGGTGGAAGTGTCTGAAATGACGATGCTCAAGTCCATGTGGGGAGGGGGAGGAAAGGCATTGAAAATACATTGCCTCTCTGTTTCCCAGAATGATAATTTGATTTTTGTTTGATGCTGGGAATTGGATATATTCTCTGATTTTTGGCTGGGTGTATGAAAGCAAAAGGAGAAAGTAAGCACACCAATGATAGCATATTTAAAGTAGGAGTGCCGCTGACTCCTACTTATTTCCTTACCATTTGTTCTAATAGTTATGTATGTGGAAGTCAGTGCAAATGAACATAAAAATAACACATGCTAGAGCCGATTTCATGCTGCATTTTTTTGTGTGGAAATTCATTAAGGTAGTAATCCCAGAATGCCTTCAGGTACATACAGTGCTATGTTGAACACAGTAGTTATACTTCAATGTTTCTGTTTGCTCAGATTTGAGAAGTCTCTTTTTGGAGGTCTGGGAAGGTTCCTCTCAAAAGAGGACAGAAGTCTTTTTGGATGCAGAACTTTCACAACGGCACTGTAGTTTTTAGTAACAACAACATTCAATTTATATACCGCCCTTATATAGCACCCTTCCCAACTTAATGCCACTCTCAGAACACTTTATAAAGTGTTATTATTTGTATTACTTCTGTATCTTGTCTCTTTGGAGGATTAGAATTAGCAGGCTTAACTTGCTTTTATTCTAGTGCTGACATGCTCTCACTTACCTTACCCATTTTAAAAAAATCACTAGATTGGTGGTTAATGTAACGAAACTGTAATTATGGTTTATTCTGGGTAGAAGTAGTTGTGAAAGTCAGTTTAACCATGTAGTAGTTTATCAGGTATGTGACAGTATGAAGAAAAATCTAGTATGAATTGGGCTGTATGTGATGACCTATGTGCCGCTCTGTGCTGTGGCTATATTTTTTTTCCTGACAGCTGCAGTGGATGAAGAGCCTTGATGGGTCATGGCATATACAATCCAGTTCTTCCCTCTCTCGTTACATGGTCTTAAAGCCATTTAGAAATTGCAGTGAAGAATCTGGCAATAAGAACTTTAGCTACACAATAAAAACAACCAATATGCTTCAATAATGCAAACTTAAGTTAACAAATAATACAGCTTTCATATGAAGGAGAGTAAGAATAGGGTTTGAAATTTTAGATGAATTTGGAGTGCTTCTGAGCTTTATTCAGTGTAGAAGTTTATCAGCAAATATGTTCAAGATTTGGTTTGATCTAAAGCAAGTTTCTGTAATTTTCTTCTTTCCATTGTTAGATACATGGATGCATTTTGAGTCAGCATATTTGCATTATCGCATTCAGTGGTGTCTTGTGAATATCACTTGGATAAATTTTAGTTCACTAGCCCTGTCAGTGCTGTGTGTAGGAATTTGAAGCATATTCAGCTAAACCTGGTGGCTTAAATCTAAATATGGTAAATTCATATTAAGAATCCTGAAATGCTGACAGTTCTACATTTTATTTTTAAGGAATGTTAAACATTGGTAGTGGAATAAATTATGTAAAAACCTGCTTGAGTACTGGAGATATTTTATCCTCCCTTCTTTTTTTAGAAATATGAAAAGTTTGAGAGTGTGCATGATGAGAAAGCATCTTGTTTCTGTGGGTTAATGCTGCTTGTGAGGACTGGCTTTAGTTTCAGCTGATTGGCCATGTCTTGTGACATTTAATCTTCAGAACTAATCTATATACCATAAATTCTGCCTGTTTAAAACTTAATTCCCTGTGGTTTTATATTAAGTCTTTTATAATATGTAGTTTTTCTGAAGTTTATAAAATCAGAAGGGCGCTGGTACATGAATGTATAGCTCAGCAGTTATAATTTTTACAGTTGTATGCTTTTCTCTTTTGAGCTTTAAAATTTTCGTTTGGCTTTACTAGGTGTCTTAAGATGCATGAGAGAAGAGTAGTATGAACTGGCACGCTGCCAATTCATTCAGATGCTTGAGCTGTAGAACCACAGTAATTCCGCACTATAATGAATGGCACGTGTGAAATCAGGCAAGCTGGGGGAAATGGAGTCAGATATCTGA
Organism: Eublepharis macularius; assembly: GCF_028583425.1. NCBI lineage: Eukaryota > Metazoa > Chordata > Lepidosauria > Squamata > Eublepharidae > Eublepharis > Eublepharis macularius. The sequence goes on from NC_072793.1 coordinate 59,997,767, forward strand.
GGGGAAATAAGATGAGAATTAGAGAGTTGAATGCTAAAGTAGTAAAATGGACTGCTCAACTTCAGTCTGCATGTTTTGGAAAACTCCCCTGAGATAAAAACTCGTTTAAAAACAGAAAAACAGCAGTGCCAGGGCTGTAGTGGCATAGGGATGCACAAGAGTGTTCTCAGCATCTCACGCTGCCTCCACAGGCATGTTTTTCTCCTTTTTGGCATTAAGACTGGAGTGTTACATTCTGTGGAGCCATCCACACAATGTGTTGCTCTAAAAATCATTCTACATGTTCCTTCCCAAACCTGCTTTGTTCAAACTTTTTTGGAACATGTTCTAAGAGAATTCTCATACCATCAGGATGGAAAGGTGCAAATATTCTTGCCCTGCAAAGTCTCCACTCACATGGCATCATTTTTTCTTCAACACCCCTCTCAGCCATCATTTCCCCACTGCACTACCTTTAAATAAGTTAGCAATTGCTATCGTGGTGTAACACTATAATCTTTAATAATTACCAGTTTTTTTCCCTGTGTTGTATATGGTATATTGCAACAGAGGCATAAAGACGCAGCTAAATGGTATGGCAGAGTGCAGTTTCTGAATCCTTAGGCAATTTTTGGCTTGAGATACCGATATATGTAGCATATTTCAGCCGACATAATGAATACTTTGTCAGTACTGCTATGCAGTTAAAACTTCTTCTGCTTACATTTCCTTTACTAATACTGAACAGTGCTCTTGATTAGAGATGGGCACAAACCGCATTACGAACTTCAAAAACCCACAAAAATGGCGATCGCAATCCAGTGGTTCGCGATTGTCCACGGTAAACAAACCAGCATTTGGGAGAGGCCTGGTTCGGTGCGTTCGGCCACGGTTCCAGAATCCAGACAGTCAGGCACCAGCAATCAATTCCCCTGGCAACGGAGCCGGGAGAATGCTTGAACTCTCTGCGCTCCTTATGTCGCCCTGGAAACCCAAATGGAAGCCCAGCTTGCCTTGATCGGCAGGTCTTCCTTCCAACCACGGAGCTGCAAAGCAGTTACAAGTTGGGAGAAGACACCCAGGGGAGGGAGGGGGAAGGGGGTGTCCCGTAGCCACGGGCACTCCAATCTCATCCCTGCAAACCCTGATAGGCAGCTCTGACGGCCAAACACAGACCTCCTGCGTTGCTCAATGGGACCTGTGCTTATAAATAGCTGTGGGCTCCCAGGCTGGGTTTCACTTTCAGCGAGCAGTGGAGTGGGACAGAGCTCTTGCTTGCCACTTGCTAGCCTTTGGGGAGAGAGACTGAGAGTATAATTGAGCTTGGATTTTTGTGGGAATTTCCTGGGGGCCTTGGATTGGAGAGGGTATAAGTCCAAGATCCCTTTTGCAATCTTGTCCAAACTTGGGTGATGGCTGTAGGAGAGCCTGCAAAAGACTCCCTGGGAATATGGGCTCTCTAAGTGCCACGGGGGCCGTTCCGCACCCAACGAACCGCAAACCGGTTCGGTAACGGAAAATGTTCATTGCGGTTCGCGATCTTGGGATCGTCGTCAGCACCGAACCGCGAACCGCTGGTTCGTTAATTTTTTTTTGGTTCGCATCCATGTCTACTCTTGATCATTCTTTGATTAATAAAATATGGTAGTCTCTGTAGTTCTTAAGCTGAAGCATCTTTCTTAGTTCTGCTTCCTTATGACAAGTTACACTTGAATAGTACCCTAGTCCTGCTCTTACTTGAAACTTGAAGAATACTAATTAAGTTTGGGGCACATCATGTGTGCATAGCTCTGACTCCTGTAGTCGGTAAAGCCTGTTCATGCTTATTGCAAAATGCTACATGAGTGTAGCTGCTTGGTGGAAGTGGGGCAGCTTGTCATTACACAGTGACTCACAGAAAGAGGTTTGAATTCTGACAGAGTGGGAAAATTTCCAAATTAACAAAAATTATTGATTGGCATCATGTAATCTGGTACCGTTTACATGTGCTAGTCAATTTTCTAAAAACTTTGAAAGTTTCCATCTATAGTGACAGGTACCTGCTTTTTCTGCGTAGACTTCCTTTGCTATAGCTCCCTACCAGTTAAGTGGTTGAGCTGTGCATCTGCACTCTGGTTTGAATCCCACTACTGCCATGAGCGCAGCAGCTTTCGGTAAGCCAGTCCTCTCAACCCCAGTTCCTCAGCTGTATTGTGGGAATAACAACACTGAACTTGTTCACTACTCTGAGTGGGGCACTAATCTGTCTAGAAGAGTGGTAGATACGGGCAGTTGTTGTTCTAACCTGTCTGCCTGCCTCCAGTTTCTATGCCTGTTCTTCTCATGGTTACTTGACTAACAGAGCAATCCTAAGCAGAGTTACTCCAGTGTAAACCCATTAAAGTAACTCTGCTTAGGATTGCACCGCAACTGAAATTCAAGCGTTGCATGGTGCCAGGCTCCTGATCACCTCTGTGTACCTAGTAGTGGCTTCTGATTATGGGACTATGGCCCAAATGCAGTAAAATTTGTCTTCTTATATTGATCTTGTGGGATATGTGATGAAGTTGGTCCCTTCTACTTCAAAGGAAGATGAAAAATTGATTGTACCAAAGATTTGTGTCATGGATTTAACAGAGAGGTAGCCTAGCCTATTAGTCTAGTGTAGCAAAATAAAACAGAAGTCTAGCAGCATCTTAAAGACTAACATTTATCGTAGCTTGAGCTTTCATTAGTCAAAGCTCACTTTAGATGAATGTAACACTCTAATAAGTGCTTCATTGGTTCATCAATGTCTTGAGTTCAGTCAGTCAGTTTATCTCATGGTGCATGTGGAGGGGCTTCGTTGGTTACCAAAGAAAAAAATAAAAGTACTGTCTTTGTATTTAATATAATTAATGAAATGTGTTCAAATTGTGGACTTGAGTTAGTAAACCCTTGAATCTAATCCCCACTCAGCTATGTAGTTTATGGGGAATAATCATATTTTTACCGCCTGACATTTCTTTATGAAGGGGGGCAAATGTTGTGATTTAGATTTTAAAGAACTATAGAATGAACATATTTGCAGAAGAGTTTTTTTGGCCACCTTTCCTTTTCTACTATAGCTTCAGAGTTATAGAATCCTTGGAACAGCTTGGATGAATCATGGGTGGAAGGTGAAGAGTCAAGCAACTCCTGTTATAAAAATCCTGCGCTTTCCTTCAGGACCTGGCCTTATGAAGCAGCTTTTCATGGGCATAGGGGGCTGCAGCGGGACAGGGAAGGTGGCAAAATGGCTTCCATGAACTCACTCTGTCAGCATTTTTTAGGATCATACTGTGTGTTCTTTTTCTGATTTTTCAGCAGTACAGTTGGAGTGAGGTATACTTGAAGACTCACTTTAGTGTACTTACCTTTTAATTTTTTCTATTTACACACACACACACACACACACACACACACACACACACCATTTGAGCAAAACATAATTACAATAAGGTAAGTCTTCAAGTTATATATATTTCTTCCTTTGGTTATCTGTAAAGGTAATGCTTTTGGTATTTGATTTTTTAAAAGTACTAACCCTAACTGCACTTAACACTTTCCTCTGAAACCTTGTCCTCTAAAAATCACCTACTGTTCACAGAACTCACTATTGTCTTTTAAGAGAATATAGTCATAGAGCTTTTGTTGTGATGGGTTGCTGAGAGTGTTACTTGCTTCTTCTTTGCTTTTTTAAACCCTAGAGACATTGGTCACATGTTTTAAAGTGATCAATTGTTGGGTGCTAGTTGCATACTGTGTAAGTCATGTGTGGCTGTTTGTAAGGCTGAGCTAAAATGCACCCCCACCCCAGATTTTGCTGCTGGTGAGCAAGGGTTTGCTTCTCTTTTCTAGTGATTTTTTTAAAAAGGTGGCCTAAAGTATTGAAATGCTTGTCATGTTTACTGGTGGCAAAAATCATATGGTTTCTGGTACTTTTTTGTCTATTTAAACAGAATACTAGAGTGAGTATGAGAAGCATTATAATTTCCCTGCTTTGGCTTTTCCCACTTTAGATGTCATCATGTAGCCACTGGGCCTTTGACTAGGGGCCAGCATTTTGTCCCCCTTCTGGCTGCCATGCCCTCCTTTTGCAGCAGCCCTGGATTTACATCATTGCAGCGCTCGTGGTTTATGGTGACTTTGCAGTAGCCTGATTTGCCTAGTGGCACCTGGACTTTCTCTTGCTATTTGGGTCAAGTTGTTATAAAGTGTACCTTTTAACTGTATATTTGAAGCCACCCTGAGCCCGCTTGCAGGAAGGGCAGAGTATAAACTGAAAATAAATATCCAAATCTCATTTCGTATGTGGTCATGTCATAAAGCTTCCTTCTCTCGTTCTGGTGTAGTTATTCAAAGACTAGAAGTAAAAAGTGCCACTCATAAATAGTGGCAGGCATAATTGCTGCTAACCAAAAGGACAAAATAAGTGGATAGTGATGGGGTGTTAATGAAATCTTTGTTCCTGTGAAAGTTGCTTTTACAAACCAAAAAAAGCTTAGCTAATAGGTTTGTGCTAGTTTTTAAAGTTTTTGTTAGTGTTGGGGGAAAAACAATAGTTGGATTGTTGCATATAAAGTTAAGACTGTGTCTTGCTTGTGATATCAACCCCAGAAAATGATTTATTGTTCCTGTTTTGTTGATTTCCAGGACTCTTACAGGTAGCAAAAGTACCTAGCAAGTTGACTATATTACTTAGTGCTGTTGCTTATTTTGCTGTTACCTTTAGGGATTCGGTTAAAACCAAGGTAATGTATGCAGTCTTTAGATGTTTCACAGTTTATTTTAAATAGCAGTTAACTGTTTCAGCATTGACAATGCAATCCTAAACAGAGTTGTCCCAGTCTAAGCCCAGTGAAATCAGTGGGCTTAGACTGGAGTAACTCTTTTTAGGATTGCACTGTGAGTCCTTAAAATACCACAAAAGAAAAATCATTGGGTCAATTAAAAAAAGTTGAGATATACATCTGCTAAATGTTTTGTGATGAATGAACTAACAAAATGAGAAAATTAGGTTGAAAATATGTGATTAACATCTACTTCTTTGCAGGTGGTATGGTCAAGAGAAAGATTACAACGTTCTAGTCATGGATCTTCTTGGACCCAGTCTTGAAGATCTCTTCAACTTCTGTTCTCGCAGATTCACAATGAAAACAGTACTTATGTTAGCAGACCAGGTGTGTATATTTGTGACACCAGGGAAATTATAGTACCTGGAAGTGCTGTTTGCATCAATTTTCCAAGTATGTTAGACTGTATAACTTTATATTTCATGTACTCTAGTGAATATTTGACACACACAGAAACAAAAGGAAGTGATACTGTCAGTGTATAGGACAAAAGTATCAAATACAGAAAATAATTTACGGAAATTATTCAACACAGCCATTCAAGCAACTGTATTAGATTTTTTTCTTCATATTTAACCTTTGTAGTCTTGCATTCAATATGTTAATGAGAAGAGACTAGGCAGGTGCAATAATGCAGCTACATACGTATTCCCTAGTCTAAAATGCCAGCTTGCTATTGTAGCCATATTTCCAACTAGTTGATCAGGAATTAAGACCAGGTTAAATTAGGCAGATTAAAGGTAAGGGTTTTTTTTGCAAGATCATATAAACATGAAGGTGACTCTTCTTCTGCCCGCCTTTGTTTCCACCCACCCACCCACCCACACACACACCCCAGATGATGGGAGGCTAGTCTTGAAGGTAAAAGCATCTATTACCTCTTTCCCCTTTCACTGCTAGCCAGCTGATAGGAGTGGTCTGGGCTTGGAGCAAAAAGCATGCTCAACACGCTTATCTTTTCAAGCCACCTCCAGTCAGGCTGTGTTTTTGCATTTTTCTGCAAACCTGGGGCCCCCTGGTTTGGAGAAGCATATTTTCTTTCTGTGACCTTATGTAGATTTTTGATCTGCACATTAGAGACATGTTCTGATGTACAGATGAATTACCATTAACTGTTTCTGCATAATTTTTACACTGTTTAATCTGGAATACCAGTCACCCAAGCCATTTAATGTGCAAACTTTCACTGGTAGAATGGGCACTTTAGCTGTAGCATTTGTTGTTGGTTAGCTTCTTGAAGATCAGAAGCAATTCTGTGTATCTTGCAGAGAAATAGTCCTAAAGCAACTGTGTGAATTTAGAATATTAACAATTCCTATATAAAACATTTGCCTGTTGAAGACCCTTTCGTGTAAATTTAAATGATGTCCAAATTGTTTTTCTACTTTCCTACTGAGTCAATAACATGAATGGCAGTCACTGTACATAATAAAGCCCTTTAAGCAAATTCAGCCTACTTATGAAGAAACTCAATACTATTGATCTCTGGGGAGTGAGCTGGACAGGTTTCTTGACAATAGCCAGCATTCAAAGGAAGCTCATTCATTAGCATTATTGGCTGCTTTGGGATTATTTTCAAATAACTAGATACAAAACTGTTACTCAGTTTTTTGTCATAGGTTATTGCCAGCGGTGCTTAAATATGTCTAAATTATTGGTACTCAAATCTTCTAAGTTTTGACCATTTTCTTCTGTTTGCAGATGATAAGTAGAATTGAATATGTGCATACAAAGAATTTTATACACAGAGACATTAAACCAGATAACTTCCTAATGGGTATCGGGCGTCACTGTAATAAGGTTAGTCTAATACTTTTTTGCATGAAAGAATAAAAATATAATGCCTCTGAGAATGGCAGTTCATGGAAATGCTGTGCAGCTTGAGTTAATTGCTTGTTAATGCTAAACAAGATTATTTGCCAAGTGTTGGGAATATCCATCATCCTGCTAAATGCAGAAGTGAGCCAAACTCCCAGCTTTTGTCCATTTTAATTACGGAATTTAAGGATACAAATCATTGTTATATAACCAACTTCTAATTGAGTACCCAAGTTTACTCTGTTCAGTGATATTGTTGACTGTTCCAAGTCAGTGAATAGCAGTACCACCACTTACCATAGCTGTGATTTCCTCTTATGAATTGCATTTATGCCAGCATGGTTGAACCCCAATTACTAGCTTTCAAAGTCTTGAAATTGGCTTTCACCCATCTGTCATGAGACCACTGGCTCCTAATAGTAACTTACATGCCTGTTGATATAACTGCTTCCTACACTTCCACAGCCTTATGGAAGTTCAGGGTGCAGTTGAAGATGTAGATTAACAGTTACAGACCTAAACAATTAACATTTTTACTGGATTTTAACTGTGGGCAGAATGGGCTGATTCATTAATTTAGGTGGAGATGCATGTTTCCTTTTGAAACCATTGGAAATATTTTTTTCTTAGCTTGTGGGAGTAAAATTTGCTAAACTCTACATGGAGCTCGGGCAGACAGGCAGCATTGGCAATGCAGTAAGCATGCTGTAAAACAGAAATTCATAAGTGCAGGACAAATGTATGTGATTATACTTTTATTGGGAGCAAGATTCCCACATGGGTTCTTCCTAGGCCATCTGAATGTTTACTCTTTAGATACTGCTAGCTATAAAATGTTTACCTACGTTTGCCTGTATGAATGCCAACTTGGGGCTATTACTTTAGAACAAAAAACTATTGAATTCTGATTAAAGGAGTTCAGCACATTAGTTTAGAAGAAACTTTGCACAGGGAGGAGGAAAACTTGCAACTATGAAATTAAAAGGTGAAGCATTTTTCTACGATCTTATTTCTGTTAATCTTCATTTATCTCTAAATTTCATTCTCTAATATTCTGTTTCCATAATACAAATAAATTCTTAAATTTTCTGGCAAGAACTAGAAGTGTAACTAGGAAACTTAAACCAGTTTTGTTTTCCTGTTTCTCTTCTCTTGGGGAGGGGGCTTTCTCCACACTTTTGAAAGTCGCAGTGAGTGGGTATTACGGCACCTTGTTTTTTTTAAGTGGCCTGGAAAATGCTATTGTGCCTTATTAGGTGGAAAATATAAACTGTGGACTCTGTTTCACTCCCAGGGAACTATTTAGGTCCAGTGCCAAATATAGAGGGCACCTGCTTTCAACTTAACTTTTGAAATAATACTGGACATAGGAGTATAAATCCCTTGGTTTAATCTAAGCAGAATTTAAACAAATTTTGCTTCAGGTCTATGTAAAAAGCAGCTCTTCTTCAGAAAAGTTTGCTTTTAGATATAGTTGGCAATTTTCTTCTTATTACTTCCCATTTTATATTTTATATTTCCCATACATTGTTTTAAGTCATTGCAGTTATACAAAGTTAGGATGTATGGTAATCTTGTTCCAGTAACTCTTTATTATCAACTAATTTATCATGTAGTGATATTAAATTGGAATGCTGAATTTTTCAAATAGACTCTTAATTTCTTGTTTAAGAGTGACTTTACTCCTTAGTATAAGATGATCTTTGAGCTCTGCTAGATTAAGCCCTGCATGCTTATGAAAGTGAACTTAAGGTGACTAAATGCCTTCTACCTCTTCCTTACTGAAGATTAACTTCCTACATATCTTTTGGGGGAAGGGCAGTTTGTGGAGCCAGAGGATATTTTCATACATGAAGTCCAAATTTATTTTTTGTTAAAGCCAAATGTTGCCATTGCTATCCCTGTTAAAGGCAGTGTCATTTTGAAGTGGCTCATGCTCACAATTACTTTGCCACATCTTCCAAATTTTTTTCCTATTATATTATCACTTCTGGAAACTGTAGTGCTTGGTGGAAGAAGGATGGCATTTGGCTACCCTATTCTTTCTCTAACGCCTCGGTGTTGCCTGTCTGCGCCAGCCATTGTTGCAATGTAAGCAATACTGTTTGATGCACTGCCACCCTCTATTGTTTGTTCAGTGTTTAGAATCTCCAGTGGGGAAGAGGAAAAGAAGCATGACTGTTAGTACTTCTCAGGACCCATCTTTCTCAGGATTAAACCAGGTCTGAAACTGTCTCCTATTCCAACCTCAATCCCAAACTCATATGCTTTTTTGTTTTGTTTTGAGAAACATGTAGACTTGCAAAAAGCACCTTATGTTGGCATTATTCAGACATACTTGGCAAACATGTGACATTACTAAGACTGTTTTTCTTGCGGCGCTTGTTTAAACTGTAAGGTTCTTTTTCTGTCCATATACATGTGAACTACGTTAGATTAACTGTCCAAATGTTTTATGTGGTGTTCTAGAGGAATATCCCATATTCTGAAATGTAATAAAAAGGTAGAAGCAGAATATGCTGTGCAGGATGTGCCTGCTAAGTGTGCATGCTCTGCATTTGGATGTAGGAGATCTTGGTATGATCATTCACCCTGTTCCTTCACAGTACAATGGTTGGGGGGAAAATGCATTTCAGGTAGGGACTCGGCAGTCGTGATCCACTGTACTTTCTTGTGTGTTAGTGGATTTGATGTTTAATCTGAATGTTCAGTAGACACAAATTAAGAATGCCTTTTGTATCTGTTTCCATGGGTGCAATCAAAATGAACTTTTGAGCACAGATCAGAGAAAACTAAACTACAAGGTAGTTGTAGAGAATTTTCTCCTCTGAAGTTTTACTGTACACCAAACGTCCATTATATATGTTAAGCAGCATTTTCATTTATCAAACCATGAACCTTTTTCTGTTTCTCTAGAGACCCTCAACTTTGAAAAACTTTTTTTTTGGACTAACATTAGCAGGCTAAGAAATACCTGTATCCATTGTGTGAATCATCATTGTAAAGTGCTGTGCCATCTGAAAAGGAAGCCATAACTTCTGACCTTTTCATAAACCTGTCTGCTTAAAAAGGAAGGAGGAATTAGGCCTCAAAAATACACTGGTGTTCATAAATACCAATATAATTTTTGCAGTTGTGCCAGAATTTCTAATAGTACAGAGAGGTAAGGATCCTGTGGTGGTCAGCACACATTTTAGATATATAATTTGACAGATATGCATGGAAGATGAGTAGAGCTGCAGTTCATACAAGTACCCTTGCAGCATAAGGGTAACCTTCCGCTAAGAGAAACCTTACTCTCCTGCCTGATAACGTGCTTCATCAGTAAAGAAAGAGATGTAACGTCTCTCTGATTCCAGACTTGCAGTACAACAGAGGGATGAGGTGTGGTAAAACAAAAACCCTTTATGTAACCATTTCCCTATCACTGGGCCATAAATTCTTATTGAATAGTAGGAATAGGTAGTTTGTTCAGAGTTCCACCAACTTCCAAATTACTGTTTTTATACATTAAAATGCCGTATTAATGAAAATTAACAGAAGACTGTTAACATACTTGGTCATCTGCACAATTATCACACAATTTCAAATGCTTTGGTATACCATATATTATTGCACAAGTTTAATTAAGGTACAGGATTTTCTTGGGAGCAGAATTTAGTGGTTCAACATCTCAAGAAACTTGTGTAGAAAAGAAATCTTACTTTACATGCACCTAGAAGGTAGTATAGGGGAACAGCCCTTAACTGCCTTAGGTAGAAGATAATCTTGGTTCATCTCAAGAGCTCTTGTTTCCTATTACATTTATTACTAATATACTTGCCTAGTAGAAGACCTTGGTAGTAAAACGTTTGATTGTAGAACCTCCCATGATGATAATTTCAGAAGGGTACCAAAGGAATCCCCATCCATTACCAGTGTGAACTAGCTTAATATTAGTGAATGGTCTGTGTATTTTTCTTGATTAGATCTGAATTTTCATGATTACTTTTTATCCTGTTCTTTCTGTATTTCTTGATCTCTCAACCATGTTTGTGTTTTTTATGCCACCTACTTAAAATGGTGGCATAGTGATGATCTACTCATTGCATCTAAAGATACAGGCTGCAGTCAGTGAAAGTTTATGCTGGGATATAATTTTGTTAGTCTTGAAGGTGCCCCAAGACGACTATTTATTTTTCCTTATGGAAATTATAGACTAGTTTCTCAAAGACATTGTACTATAAATATATTATGAAACATACAGGCGTTAATAAGACAAGCTAATATCATATTTGCATTTATGCTCATAGGTAGAGTGAATATTTGAAGTTTATGCTAAAACATGGCATTGCATTAAATGGAGATTACAGCCTGTAACTTTTCCTAATTTGGATCAGCTCTTCAGTGCTTTTGTGTATTCTTCCAGTCACCCAAATGTAATAATTTAGTAACTCTCAACTTCAACTACCTATGACTTATGTAAATTGCTTAATTATCTTTAATTATGCCCTCCTTATTTTTGTCTATTCCTCAGCTTCTCTGTGGAAACCATAGAAGCCAGTAAATTTGACAATAAAATATATTTTTCAATGATAGAGCCTGAAAGTGGCAACTACTCAAATGTTTTTTAAAGCATACATATTATAACTTAGTTCCTATGTTCTAATTAACAGTAATGTTCTCTAGTATATTTTCAGAGAAGCAGTTTTTACTTCAGTGATCTGTTTTCTAGGTAGTGTAGAGTAGAGATGGGCACGAGCTGGAAAAAACCGAACCTTGCGGTTTGTGGTTCATCACATTTCACGAACCACGAAACACAAACTTTCACTTACCTGCCCCGGTTCATGAACTGGGTTGTTTGGTTCGTGAATCGTCACTTCCGGGCCAGCAGAAGGCCTGCAGGAAGTCCATCCCCTGTTGCCTAGGAAACTGATTGATCGGTGCTAGGCTGTCTGAAGTGATGAACCAAATGAACCAGCCTAAAGTTCATGGCAGTTTGTCAGAAATGGGCTCTGATAAACCGCTGGTTCGCGAACCATGAACCAGCCTGGTTCGTCACGAACTTTGGTTTGTATTTCGGTTCGTGCCCATCTCTAGTGTAGAGTCATAATAGTGTACAAGTGTAGTCAGAATAATTGGCAGATTTCTGAAGTTAAACATAGCTGTATGTTAAACTGGCTCATTTATCAGTCTTTTCTGATGTTCTAAATTGTACCAGCTGAACTCCATGAAAGATCATATGAGTTGAACTTAGGGAATTTCATTTTAGCATAATGGAAATTTGGACATGATTAGCAGTCATTGTTGAACTGTGCTTTGCAGATCTTTTCATAACTGTAGCTCAGTTGCACCAATGTAGCGTACTGAAAAAAATGAATGGATAGAATTACTGCTTACATAAGTAAATGGCAGAAAAGCAAACTTTATCCTGTTCAATTTTTTTCTCACTAGTTAGCATAATATGAAAGTGTTGGATATAAATATTAAATAGCCTGAAGGCTAAATCTTAGTCTTTGAATAGCAGTGTTTAAAACTTTCCTTTATCCAACTGGGGAAGTTTCAGGATTATTTGAGTACTGTCTCTGTGAATTATGACAATTCTTCCTTTCGTTTAAAATCAGATTATGCTTTGTTAGATTTGAAACTCTAATGAATATAAACTTCAGAGACATGGGTGTGATTTCCGAACTGATTGTCTGCAGACTTTAATCTATTTCATTTTTTTCCCTTTAAGTTATTCCTTATTGACTTTGGTTTGGCCAAAAAATACCGAGACAACAGGACAAGGCAACACATACCATATAGAGAAGACAAAAATCTCACTGGTACAGCTAGATATGCCAGCATCAATGCACATCTTGGCATTGAACAGAGGTGAGTGTCCAAGGCAATTTTTTTAGTGCTACTGAAAGGTTTAAACATTTGGAATCTTCTTAAAAACGTTTTCCTCTTATCTTATGCATAGTATATAACATTGTGATTAAAACTATTCACATCTGAACAAGTGTATCCTTGTATATGCCCACAGTATATACAGGAATGATTGCCTAATGTAAATTCTTCTACCATCTTTATACTAAGTTCTTAAAAATAATTTCGAGCTGAAATCTTAAAGAATTACTCATTCAAATGTGAATTTTCTAGTTTTTCCTCGGGCCTCCATTTCTGTAATTCAAAGTCATCTTGAGTGCAGTATTGTACTACTGACTTTCTTATGTCTGCTGTAACTGTGTGCCAACATATGTTTTGAACGGGAAGAACTTCCCCCTCTGGTTCTTTAAATTCATTGGCTGCTGTAGCATTCTTGAGTTTGGAAAACAGTAATTCTCTGAAGCGAATCTCTATGAAGCATCAAAAATACTAAGCTTTGCTTACAGCCTACATCTTCTCATGTAGATACGAGTCTAGTCTTAAAGTAGAATGGTTGCTCATTCTTGGATTCAAACAGCTAGTTAAATTTGTATCCAGCACCTGCTAGTTGAACTACTGTAAATTTAGTAAGACTTGGGCTCCGACCAGCAGGCTGTCTAATCCAGCATCCTGTTTCCCATAGCGGCCAGTTAGATGGCTCAGAATACCCACAAGCAGAAAAAGAGGTAAAAACTTCCATCCCATGGTTTTCATCAAGTTGTTGAGCCTTTTATGAATGTGTCCAATTCCCCTTTAAAGCCATCCCAGCTAAAGATTATTGGTGCATGTTGTGCCAAAGAATTCCACTCTGTTATCTTCAGCAAAAGCTTTGTTCAGCACTTATGGGAAATGAGGGTTGCCGGTTAATCATATGTGCTGAATGCTCAGCTTATTGCTCTGCCTGTTCTTCAGAGGAATCCACAGCGACCACATCTCACAGGACAGCCCCCACGCCTGATGGGACTCTTTCCCCCATGCAGTTGCAGAGCTATCCTGTGCAGTAGGCAGACAAGTGTTCCAGCTACTCAGAAGCCCTCCAGCAAAACTAATTGCTGACAGCTTCAGGCAGTCTGAGGAAGGAGGCACCTTAGGATGACATCAGCAGACAGCACTAGCTGTCAGAAGTCCTAGCCAGCTGGAGAGACAGAAGTGGGGTGTATGCTTGAAGATACAGGAGTATGCTGGCTGAGTGGGAGAACCTCACCCCTTAGGGCAAGTGCCAGATGATAAAGCTTTTACTGTTTAGGTGTCCAGGTAAACCTGTTTTGTTCTGAAAAGCTAAGTTAAATAGTAGTGAGTGTAATTTCACATTTTTCTTCTGCAAGTTTGTCCGAAACAGCTTGTAGGCTTGCTGTGTATTGAGATACTGAAATTTAACTGGCAGTTCCAGCGTTTAAACCTTGTTAAGTCAGGACTCAACAAATCCCAGGCTACAAGGTCATCATGGTGCCTAGAAATTTCATGATAGCGCCTAATATTTTCAGCAGTGTAATGAGTCTCAGCATTTCTTAGTAGAGTACAAATAGTTGGATCCAATCAGTATTTTCCCTGGTGAAAAAGGGAGGAACCAGAAAGGCTATGTTTGGGATCATGGGAACTGCATGGAGAAAAGTCATGTGGATTGAGTGCTGTAATAAGCTTAGGAGTTTTCCAAGACTGAATGAGAAAGCCAGGTGGATCTAACCCAAACCTTACTTTTCATCTTGCGTTAAAGTGTTTTGTTGTATGACAGCAAAACAAATGTGCATGAATTTCTTGTCATTGATTGTTTATATCTAAATTAATTGCACATCATTCAGTAGTGTTGGATGAATTTGTCTTAACCAGTTACTTTCTTTATTGGGTCCATTATTGAATTAATATAATCATGAGAAATTGGGGAGATGTTAGGCTAGAGGTTTGTTTTTTGTTGTGATAACATTATGAGAAACTGTGAAGAGGTTAGAATTAGATCTTCTAGTAGCTATAGTTACAAATACAAAACTGTGAATGCTGAAAACTGAGCCAGGTTTTTAAATTTTGAGGCTGGCTTCTAGAGCCAAAGAACGTTTGTCAAGATCTGTGTTAAGTTTTCAATCAAATATGAGTAGTGTTTTAAGTATAAAATTGCCTTTTCCTTCACAGTCGTCGTGATGATATGGAGTCACTAGGATATGTATTGATGTACTTTAACAGAACCAGCCTGCCATGGCAAGGATTAAAGGTATGCCAGAATCTTTTTTTCAGAGTTGTGTAAGATTTTTTTGAGTTCTGGAAGATCTGGCTAAAGAGGAAGCTAGTCTTTTTTTAAAAAAAAGTTTTATTAAGAAGAGGAAACTAGTCTTAAGACTCTGATGCCGCCATGGCACCTAGTTGATCTCCTATGGCTGTTCAACCACAGAGAAATAAATGTCACAAACCCTTGCTATGGCTCAGATGGCATAGAGAGTGCAATCCTGGTGACATCCAGCAAGCAAGGAGCAGTGTGCCAGTGACAGCCCCATGACCTTCTACTGAGGCAGCTTTCACCTGCACATGGGACATAGTACAGGGGATCTTGCTGTCCAAAATGATGGCCATGTGGAACAGTTCACAGGTTGTCCAACACTCTTTGGTTGCCTACATGGTTAATTGGTATCCTAATCTGCATTGGTGCTTGGGGGTGGGGCACTTGTTTGCCCCCCTTGCATTGTTGTCTGTTGGTTATGCCAGGGTTTTCACTGTTATAACATTATGCTGATTTGTTTTTAAACAATATTTATATCCCCCCTTTCTGCCCTCATAGGGGGCAAAGGTGGCTAACAAATTAAAACACACATAATAAAATCACATTTTAAAACCATTTTAAACAAGAGCTAAAAACATACAAAGACATAAAAACAATTAAAACATTTGAAAGAATTAAAACATTAGGCATAAAGGAGGGATCACTAAGCCAAATGAAACAGAAAAGTCTTCACCCGCTGGCAGAAGATGGCAACAGAAAGGGGGCAGCTGAATTTTCCTGGGGTGTGAGTTCCAGAGTTTTAGTGTCACAATATAGAAGGCCCTCTCCCAGATTGCCACCCACCTCATCTCAGAATGCTGGGGCATCTGAAGCAGGGCCTCTAAAGATGACTGCAGTGCTCAGGTAGGTTCCAAAAGGAGTAGATGGACCTTATGGTCTGTTGGTCCTAAAACCATATAGGGCTTTAAAGATCAGCACCGGCACCTTGAATTGTGCCAAGGAAAAAAATTGGAAGCCAGTGTAGATGGGTCAAGACTGGAGTGATATGGTCCCTATGACCCATTCCAGCTAACACCTTGGCTGCAGTATTCTACACCAATTGAAATTTCCAAATGCTTTTCAAGGAAAAGTGCATTGTGGTAATCTAATCTAGATATAACCAAGACATACACCACAGTGGCCAGATTATTTCTACCCAGGAAATGCAGAAAAGACTGGCTAACCAGACAAAACTGTTAAATGGCACTTCTAGCCACAGCTACCACTTGCTTATCCAGCAGGCCTCAATCCAGTGATGGCATTCTAATGTTAGGAATTCATCACAGGGCTCCTGTAGCTCCATGGTTGAGAATTCCTTGGAGGAAAGGTATACATTGTGTAATTGGGATGGCATAGGCAAAAATGACTGTACTTGGAGTGAAGTCTGTTTGAAAGGGAAAATAAACATAGGTTCTTTTCCATGTTAACTGTAATGTTTCTTGTTCTAGTTTTAAAACTTAAAACTTGCCTGTTAAAATGTGTTTTGGTGTTTAATGAAAATATGGCTGTATGTCTAAAGCTTGAAAGTTGTGTAATGTGAGGAGGAAAAAAATGTAGCTGATATATGCATATTTTCAGCTAGTTGTCTCTAGGATTATGCAATCCAGGGTCATATGGCACCACTTGTTATGCTGTATAATGTTAATTGAATTGTGAAATATCAGGCAAACATAGTTATTGTAATAGATTTTTAGGAGGATGCATTGTACCACTGTCGTCCTCTGCTTTTATGAACAAAAGCATGAAATAGTCACATGAGTTAGGCAATATGATGAAGGCATTAGTTTGCAATAAATACTGTTCAGTTATATCCAAAGTTTTAAAACTAGATTGGATTATGTTCTTTGTGTAGTGACTAAGCTTTGAAACTTGAAAATTTCAAAGACTTTTGTATTTAACATTCTGTCCTTCTGATATTTGCAACTGTTCTTATGCTGCTTACATTATGATCCACATGTTCCCACAGGCTGCAACAAAGAAGCAGAAGTATGAAAAGATTAGTGAAAAGAAGATGTCCACTCCTGTTGAAGTTTTGTGTAAGGTAAGCCTATCAAAGCTAGTTTTTAGAAGGCAGGCTTCAGCCTTTTGTGGCCTGAGCCCTGATATCTCTCAAATCACATCTCCTTGTATACTCCTGTGAGCTAGTTACACTCCTCAGACAGGCTTCTCTTGGTAGTACCCTTGCATGTCCTTTTGACAGCAGTTCACAGGTTTTCTTTGGTAGATCTATACCACTGGAATAGCCTATAGTTGGAGTCGCAAGCCCCTAAACTGGCCACATTTAGGAAGGCGTGTAAGTGTTTTATGTCAAAGGGCATTTGGTGGAGGTTAAACTGTTTTAACTGTATTTATTGTGTATCAGTTTTCATGTGTTATTGGACTCTTGTATCTTTTGCTGTTAGCCGCCTTGAATCTGAGGAGATAAGGTGTGGTTTAAATATTTAAAATGTGGTTGAGAGTGATGTCAAATCGTAGCTGACATTGCAACCTCTGGTGGTGTTTTCATGGCAAGAGACTAACAGAGGTGGTTTGCCATTTCCTGCCTGTGCGACCCTGGTCTTCTTTGAAGGCCTCCCATCCAATTACTAACCAGGGCTAACCCTGCTTAGCCTCCAAGATCTGACGAGATCAAGCTTACCTGGGCTATCCAGATCAGGGCGAACATTTTAAATAAATAAATGTAAATTCATTATTTAATGTTAATTAGGGAGTGGTATTTTTTACATTAGTGGAGCTGTCACCTTGAATAATTTTTCTTTGGGTTAAAAAAGAAAGATCTTGTGATACTCTAGAACTGACATCCTGAATTGGTCCTGCAAGTCATAGTTTGACTAATTTTGCTTACAGGGATTTCCTGCAGAATTTGCAATGTACCTGAACTACTGTCGTGGACTGCGCTTTGAAGAAGCTCCTGATTACATGTATCTGCGACAATTGTTTCGTATTCTTTTCAGGTCAGTCTTTTAGAAGGGTGACGCCAGAGTCTTGAAACCTAACTAACACATTTGCAATCTGCTAATCTGGTGAGGGTTACTTTTTCTCCAGGTTGTGGGATTGAAGCACAATGAGGGGAAATCAGATTTGATTTTAACAAAAGGAAATTGGTACTTAATGATCACAAAATACGTTAGAAGGGGGAAAAACAAATTCATTATCTCATAGTTCGCTTCAAGAAGGGAAAGCCAAACAACATTTTGAAATTTATGGTTAAAGTAAAATGGAGTTAAGTTTATTCATGTTGTATAACCACTTTGGTTGCATAAGCAAAATTAGCCTCAAATTTGAGGTGTGGCAGACTGGCACATAACTATAAGAAGAAGAACGGCCCATGGGCATATAGGGAATGAATCTGTGTTGTGGTATCTTGATAATATTCTAGAATGCTTTGAATCTGAAGCATTTAATATTGATGTGTTAGGTTCGTTCAGTTTTGTATTTATAAACTACGTTAAACATGGAGTCAGCTATTAACAACAGAGGAAGCGCTTGTAGATGTTGTTCAGTGGAGACTAAGGTGGTGGGAAATGGCTGGCATCCCAAGGTCCCCATTAGATGGCAGTTTTTGCAGCCCCTTAAAAAGCCTTATTGTACAGGGATGCAGCTGGTGAGGAGAGGAAAGAGGGACTTGGTGAATCCCACCCATGCTTATGCAGAAGTTTGTTCCACTGGCACACCAGGCTTTTTTAATCCTTGCCAGTGCTTTAGCAGCTTTCTATAATTGCCAAATGATTTTCAATCTTGTTCCAAGCAGGTTTTAATTAGTTATCCATAGTACTACATCATCTCTGAAATATTTTACAAATCATTTTTAACTTTTAGCTTGTAGTTTTCAAGTAAAATTTGTTTGTTTTATAACAACCAGGCAAGTACAGTGATGCAGTGAGTATTTCATTTTTTCCCCTTTTCCCAGGACTTTGAATCACCAGTATGACTACACATTTGACTGGACAATGTTAAAGCAGAAAGCAGCACAGCAGGCAGCCTCTTCCAGTGGGCAGGGGCAGCAAGCCCAAACCCCCACAGGCAAGCAAACTGACAAATCCAAGAGTAACATGAAAGGTTAGTAGCCAAGAACCAAGTGACGTTACAGTCCAAAAATATTAAACACTAATTTGGATATTGTCGTGAACTTAAGTGTTAGATCGAGGAGGTCATTAAAAACATACATTTGGCTGTTCAGTATTAAAAAGAAAACGGACGTCCTTGGAAAATTTGACTACTAACTTTAAACCAAGTGTCCTTGTTTTTCATATCATTTCTTTTGGGGATGTTGGGTCATTTTAACCACTGCATCTTTTGCTCCCGCATTAACCCCTCTTCAAAACAGACTGGCTTGGTGTTGGGAACATGACAAACAGTATGATCAAAAATCCTAGACCTAACACTTCAAAGGGAAAGTCATCTGTCGATGTCTAGGTCCAGGCTATGGAGGCTTTGGTATGGGTTTCTTTGCTTTTGCTATCCAAAGTGAAGATGGAAAATTAGGTATGCTCTTATTTAGAGTTCTGCCTAAAGCACTTGTGTGATGAAGTTTTTCTTCATTAGCATAGACAATGTCAGTTTTCCATCTTCAATTACAAATCCATGAATGGATTTTCCTGCACGGTGAATTAATGGGATTTATGTTCAGATGGAGTATGTAATTTTGTTTTGGTTACAGTATGAAACCTGAATTCAGTGGAACTTGTTAATGCCCATAGTTATGTCTTAAACTTGAATCCATGACCTGATGTGTTGTGTTTACGGCTGTTTTTCTGAGCAAAGAAACAATTGGACCTGTATTGTGTTTATCACCTTTGATACCATAGCTGAACTTCCATTTTGCCTATTTGGTCCTTTATCCACTTGGGAAGTACGTCCTTGTTTTTTTTTTCCCATGGTGCTCAAAGAAATCAAGAGTTATTCAGGCTGGCGAACAGCTGGAGAAAGGTTGGCTACCAGTCGATTGATATTGGGAATGGGAGAGTATAGATTGTATAGCTGTGGTGACTGGGGAGTAAACAGAGGCTGGGACATGGCCAAGGACGGTGGTGAAACAAAATGACAGCCAGGAGCCATGCTCTGGAGTCTGCAGTCTTAGATGACCAGCAGAAAAGTTCTGAATTGGAGAGTCTGCAAAGCAGCCCTTTAATTGAATGGGAAACTCTTAATTAGCCAACCTGTCAATAGTTGGTGATTAAGCAGGATAGAAAAAAATCAATGATTTAAAAATTGATTTTTTTGTTTAAATTGGATTTTGTTTTTCTTTAAAAAGCATTTTATTTAAAATAGCATTGTAATATGTATTACAGCAAAGGTATGGAATAGGGATGATAAACATTAAAATATGTTGATCCTTACTACATAATTTAAGAGACATTTTGTAAATGAGTTCCAGTTGTTCTTAGATAGGAACCAAACACATACAGAGTTTCAGAGGCTTTTCTATTCAGGTTAATTTTTCTGTCTACCCATTGAAACTCTGTGCTCAGTAAAGATAATATTACAGATACTTAGTTTTGTAGTTCTCAGGTAGCAGATTCTTATTTCCAGAGATAACATGCTTGTTAACAGTAAAAAAGATGTTTTTAAAAGTATCATGTATAGAACTGAGAAATATGTGACGACAGCCTTATTGTCTCTCCACAAATTTGTGCACACAGTCAATCCCTTACTTTTCTAAAGTGGCAAATTTTAAGAAGATCAATAAATAGAAGATTGTTGGGGATGGAACAGATCTGAACAAGGAGATGAAGTCTAGAGATAAATGTGAAAAGGGAGTAGGGTGGATAAAAATCAATGCTTTTTTAAAATAATAAAACGGATTTTAAAAAATAAATTGGATTTCTTTAATAATGTTTTTGAGGAAAAATCTGTATAAAGATAGTTTTCTATTTAAGATACATTATAGTCCAAAGGTTATTCATCATGAAATAAAGATTAGTTTTTAATTATATTAATTATGTAGCGTGAGGCTGTATATTCATGCAGTTTAAATGAATATTGGTAAATGAATTCCATTAATCCATTCACAATGTCATGCTCTTCCAGAGGTTCTTGTAAGATCATTGGGCAGTTTTTCTATCTAGAAGGTGCTTGGTTTTGCAGTTCTCAAAACTGAGTTTGTGTCTGCAGAGATCACAGGCCTTTTCTTCACAGCAAAAAATGTTATAAAAAAACATTAGAGTTGAGAAAAAGACCTTAATCCCATTGTTCCTTCACAAATCTATGTACACAGAACCAACCCCTTACCTCTTAAGTGTCAAGTTTAAAAAAATTCAATGGATAGAAGGTTGTTGGGAGTGGAATAGATCTGCACAAGAAGCTAAGTGTGAGGAGGAAGGGGCAAGCAGTAAAACTGAAAATGAAACCCTTTGAGCAGAATACACCACAAGTCTTTGGATCTTTGTATGTATAGCCTGAGGTTTATCATATTATTCTTTCCCTGGAGGAGAAAATCTATAATGGCAGCAGGCTGTAAAAGAGACCCAGTTTGGGAATTATTTTAATAAAGTTCCTCTACCTATGGGTAAGGTAGGCATGCATGCAAAATGCAAACACTGCAGCAAAGAAATGCAAGGCCTGGTGGCCCGAATGAAACAACATCCTGAGAAGTGCTGTGATGAAGACAACAAAAGGAACATACCTGAACAGGCAGGATCTTCAGGTTGGTAAACGTTTTGATTTCATCATATTTAAAGACTGCCTTGAGGATCGGTCATGTTTGAGCAAAATTATATTAGTTATTATTACTACATGTTACTGTCATTTTGATACAGTTGTTACGAAGACATAAAGAGTTGAAACATGTAGATATTTCTTTTTGGGGCAGTACTGAGTGGCAGTGAATACATTGAATAATACTAAATAAACAGAAATGGTATAAATAATAACAACATTGACTTTTTTGTTTAGGGGAATCTATCATCAACATAAAGGATTCTGGAAACTAACCACCTTCGAGATCACCATCCTGTTCTACAGTTTCAGAGTTATCTGTCCAGAATAGTGTTTCAGTCACATCATGTACATCATACATCCACAGTATATAAAAGAAAGAAAAAACTGACCATTCAGGAACCACCATAGATAAGTTTGTGATAAAAACCAGCAGACTAGAAAAAGAGTTAATTGATGAAAAGAATTGCCCAGTTTGTTTACGCGATAAACTCTTCTTTCCGTCTGATTGAAAACCCACACCTCATTAATATGGTTCAGTTGCTGAGACCAGGCTACAGTCTACCCAGCAGAGCAGATGTTGCAGGGAAACTGCTAGATAAAGTGTATGACAGAGAAATGGACCACTGTGCAACAGCTCTAAAATTGTTAACCCAAGTCTTGATGGGTGGAGTAATGTCCACAATGATCCTGTTGTATGTGCTTGTATAACAACAGAAGAAAGGAATGTCTTCCTTGCAGAAACAATTGATACGTCAGGAAATGCACACACAGCAGAATACTTACAAGAAGTGGCGGCTATAATAACACGTGAACAAAAATTCAAATGTCTAGTACGCAGTTTAGTCATGGACAATGCTGCAAATGTATCCAAGATGAGAAGTAATTTAGAAGAGCAGGAAGGGAATACAAAGCTAAGCAGTGCTCATTTGCTGCACCTCCTAGCCAAAGACTTCAGTGTTCCAGAAATAAAATGTCATTGAAATTGCTAAATACTTCCGTAACAATCATTTTTCAGCAGTAGCTCTGAAAATAATGGGTGGAACTAAGCTAATGCTCCCACACGTTAGATGGAACTCTATAGTGGGCTGTTTCGAGCAGCATATCAAGAACTGGCCTATTCTGATGACTGTGTGTGAACAAAATTGAGAGAAAATAGATGGCAGTGTCACTGCCAAAATCCTCAACGTTGGGCTTAAGAGAAATGTTGAACATATGCTGAGCATCCTGAAACCCATTTCTGAAGCTTTAAACCGAATACAAAAAAATACATGTTTTATTGCTGATGGTGTTGAAATTTGGAAGGAACTGAGTGAGCACTTAAAGACAGAATTGCACACTGACAGAATTAAATTACAAGCATTAAAAAACTGAATGGGACAATCACAATCTGCAGCTCATTTTCTCGCAAATATTATCAATATCTGGTACCAGGGTCAAACCTTAAGTGCTGAGGAAGACAAGTTAGCTATGGCATGGGTATCCAGCAATCATCCATCTGTAATGCCAGCTATAACAAATGTCAGAGCTAAGGGGGAACCATTCAAGAAATACGTTTGCTGATGATGTTTTAATGAAAGACACGCCAGTGAACTGTGGAAGTCACTTAAGCACTTGGATTTTAAAGATGGTTGAAGTAATGATTTCACCTTTAACAGCAGTAGCTGCTTCTGCTGGCGTAGAAAGATTTCCTTTGGACTCATTCATTCTAAATTGATTGTTTTGAGACTCGATAAAGCAGGAAAGCTTGTTTTTCTTTTCCAGATTATGAACAAAAAGATAGAGCTACAGAGGACAGTATTTTTAAGTTTTTCATGTGTGGTCCTAAGGTTTTTTTTAAAAGATACTTTGTTTAATCACAGTTAACAAACATGGATGTTTAAGCAAATACAAGAATACATATGCTATGTTATTTTTATAGCTAAAACTATTTAAATTGTTAATATTAAGGTAACAATTATTTTTCTTCCTCTAATAAAGTACAGCAGAAAAGTTGTCCAAATATGAATGATTAACCTATTAAACTGAAGATAGAAAATTATGAAATTATTGCAAGGTGAACTGTCTATGATGTGTTTCTAATACTATAACCAAATCAGTAATTTTTTGATATAAAGTTACTCTAAAAATGAAACCTTCATCTGGTTATAAATATTAAGATTATACCAGCAAGAATGAGTCTTTTATGTAGAAAACCATAATTTAAATCTACTCTTACTGACTAGTGATTTAAGTCGTGATTTAAGTCAAATCGACCCTGCTGCAGGCCATAAGAGACATAGTTTGGGAACATTGTAATGAAGTTCCTCTACCTGTGGGTAGGACAGGTATGTGTACAAAAATGCAAACAGTGCAAAAGAAATGCAAGGCCTGGTTGACAATGAAACATCATGAGAAGTGTTCGTTCTCAGTAAGAAGCTGTTTTGAACTTGGCGACAAAAGGAACATGTCTGAATGTGCAGGATCTTCAGGTTGGTAGACGCTTCATTTCATACTCCTAAAAGGACTGCCTCTTTTCCTTCTGGTCTATTCTTGACTTCTCATGATCAAGCAAAATATATAGTTGTTGATCTATGGTGCTATCATTTTGATGCAGGTGTCATTTAAGAAAACAGCTGAAATAGACACATCTTCCCCCTTAAAGTAACAGTGAGTGTCAGTGAATGCAATGAACAATACTAAATGAGCAGTATGGTGATAATAGCTGAATTGACTTTTGTTTAGGGGAATATATCCTGAACTTGCAGGATTCGGAAAGCTATCCACCTTCAAGATCACCATCATTTTCTGTACTTTTAAAGTTAGCCGCCAATGATAATGTTGCAGTCATATTGTGTATGTTATATCACCTGTTGCAAAAAGAAAGAAAACTCCATTTGGAAACTATAGATAGATTTGTAATATGGCCCAGTAAATTACAAAACAAACTATCAATGAAAAAATGCCCAATTTGCTTATGCAGCAAAAGAGTCTTGATGGGTAGAACAATGTCCACAGTGATCCTGTTGTGTGTACTTGTGTAATAGCAAAAGAGAATGTCTTCCTTACAGAAATAATTAAAACATCAGGAAATGTACTCACAGCAAAATACTTAGAAGACGCTACAGTAAAACTTATAACTGGAGAAAATTCAAATGCATGCCATAGAGCTTGATCACAGACATCCAATATGAGAAGTTTAGAAGACTGAGGACTCCCAAGCTAACACCTTACAGCTGCAGTGCCTACTTGTCACACCTCCTGGCCAAAGACCACTCTGCTTGAGTAATAGACTAATGCTGAAATTGCTGAATACTTCCATAACAACCACTTTGCAGCAGCTGTAATAAAGAAGTCTGGGGTACGAAAGTAGCACTCCCTTGAGATGTATGATAGAACCCAGTAGTGGACTATTTCAAGCACTACATCAAGAAATGCCTTGCTGATGATTTGTGAATAAAATCATAAAGGTACTATCACAGCCATAGTTCTCAACACTGGGCTTGAGAGAAATGTTGGCATGCTGAGTAGTCTCTAACCTATTTCTGCAGCCTTGGACAAATGCAGGGGGGGAAAGATCTTTTATTACTGATACTGTTGAAATACGGAAGGAACCAAGCAAAAATATGCAAGGAGAATTAAATTACAAGCACTTTTTAAAAAAAATGTGCACATTCCATCTCCAGTTTGTTTTCTTGCACGTATTCTCAGTACCCAGTAGCAGGGTCAGCCTTAACTGCTGAAGAAGAGGAGTTGGCTTTGACCATGGGCTTCCAGCTACCATCCCTTTTTAATGCCAGCTATAAAAATACTTCAGAGCAAAGGGTGAACCATTCAAGAAATATTGCTGATGAGGTTTTAAAGAAAGTCATGCTAGTGAACTGGTGGAAGTCACTTAAGTGCTTGGATTCATGGATTGTTGATGTGATAATTTCACTTGAAATAGCAGTAGCTGCTTTTGCTGGCTTGGAGAAAATGTTTCTTCTTGGACTCATTCTTTCAAACTGAGAAATCTTTTGGTACCTGAAAAAGCAGGAAAGTTTGCTTTGCTTTTCCAGATTGTAAACAAAAAAAAATGAATGTGAAGATGGTTCAGTCAGTTTATTTAAGGTTTTTAAAAGATACTTCGTTTGAAGAAGAATTAACAAATTCTCCAAATATATATTAACCGTTAACCTATTGAACTGGAGAGAGTTAATCTCTAAGTGACTTCATAATTACCTGCTTTGGTAAATGGCCCATTATTCATTTTCTAATATAGCTGTTAAACTAACCTGAAATCTTCCAAAATCACTATGTTAGAAGACGGTACCCTATAAAAATGAAACTTGCATCTGTCTCGGAGTTGTTAATTATGTACTCATGTTATAAGAGTTATAACAGCAAGAATGGAATTTTATGTAGAAATTCATGATTAAATGGAGTTGTCCTGACTAGCAGGGTGGATAAAAATCAATGATTTCTTTTAAAAAAAAAATCAGTTTTTTTTTTTAAATTTAAATCGGATGTTTTTGATTTAAATTGGATTTTTTTAAATAAAATGCTTTTTGAGGAAAATATATTACCATCCAAAGGTTATTCCATCATGAAATAAAGATTAGTTTTTAATTATGTAGAATAAGGCTGTATATGTTTAATTTTTTTGGTAAATAAATTCCATTAATCCATTCACAATGCCATGCTCTTCCAGAGGTTTTTGTAAGATTATTGGGCAGTTTCTCTGCCTACAAGATATCACAGATGCTTGGTTTTGCAGTTCTCAAAACTGAATTTGTGTCAGCTCAGCAGAGATCACATGCCTCTTCTTCACAGCAAAAATGTTATAACATGAACAGAGTTGAGAAAAAGACCTTAATCCTATTGTTCTACAAACCTATGAAGACAGAATCAACCCCTTCAGTGCTAAGTTTCAAGAAGTTCAGTGAATAGAAACAATATTTTTCTGATTGTTTGGAGTGGAATAGATCTGCACAAGAAGAAACTAAGTGTGAGGAGGGAGGGGCAAGCAGTACAAAATGAAAGTGAAACTTTTTGAGCACAATACTGCACAAGTCTTTGGATCTTTTGTGTGTATGACCTGAGGTTTATCACATTCTTTCCTTGGAGGAAAAAACCTATAATGGCAGCAGGCCGTAAAAGAGACCCAGTTTGGGAATACTTTAATGAAGTTCCTTTACCTATTGGTAAGGCAGGCATGCGTGCAAAATGCAAAAACTGCAACAAAGAAATGCAAGGCCTGGTGGCCCGAATGAGGCAACAACATGAGAAGTGCTGTGATGAAGATGATATCACCTAAAAGAAAGAAAAAACCCTTCCCTCCTGGAACCACCATAGATAAGTTTGTGATAAAAACTAGCAGATTAGAAAAAGAGTTAATTGATGAAAAAATTGCCCAGTTTGTTTATGCAACGGACTCTTCTTTCCGTCTGGCTGAGAACCCACATTTCATTAATATGGTTCAGTCACTGAGACCAGGATACAGTCCACGCTGCAGAGCAGATGTTGCAGGGAAACTGCTGGATAAAGTGTATGACAGAGAAATGGAGCAATGTGCAACAGCTCCGGAGGGTAGAATTGTTAACCTAAGTATTGATGGGTGGAGTAATGTCCACAATGATCCTGTTGTATGTGCTTGTATAACAACAGAAGAAGGGAAAGTCTTCCTTGCACAAACAATTGATACGTCAGGAAATGCACACACAGCAGAATACTTACAAGAAGTGGCAGTAAAAGCTATAATATGTAAACAAAAATTCAAATGTCTAGTACGCAGTTTGGTCACAGACAATGCTGCAAATGTATCCAAGATGAGAAGAAATTTAGAAGAGCAGGAAGGGAATACAAAGCTAATAACATATGGTTGCAGTGCTCATTTGCTGCACCTCTTAGCCAAAGACTTAAGTGTTCCAGAAATAAAGACTAATGTTGTTGAAATTGCTAAATACTTCCGTAACAATCATTTTGCTGCAGCAGCTCTGAAAAGGATGGATGGAACCAAGCTAACGCTCCCACAAGATGTTAGATGGAACTCTGTGGTGGACTGTTTTGAGCAGTATATCAAGAACTGGCCTATTCTGATGACAGTTTGTGAACAAAATCGAGATAAAATAGATGGCACTGTCACGGCCAAAATCCTCAACATTGGGCTTAAGAGAAATGTTGAACATATGCTGAGCATCCTGAAACCCATCTCTGAAGCTTTAAACAAAATACAGAAAAATAGCTGTTTTATTGCTGATGCTGTTGAAATTTGGAAGGAACTGAGTGAACACTTAAAAACAGAACTACACATGGACAGAATTAAATTGCAAGCATTAAAAAAACGAATGGGACAAGCACTGTCTCCAGCTCATTTTTTGGCAAATATTGTCAATATCCAGTACCAGGGTCAAAACTTAAGTGCTGAGGAAGAGGAGTTAGCTATGGCATGGGTATCCAGCAATCATCCATCTGTAATGCCAACTACAATAAACTTCAGAGCTAAGGGGGAACCATTCAAGAAATATATGTTTGCTGAAGGTATTTTAAAGAAAGTCACACCAGTGAACTGGTGGAAGTCACTTAAGCACTTGGATTTAGAGACTGTTCAAGTAATGATTTCACTTTTAACAGCAGTAGCTTCTTCTGCAGGCGTTGAAAGAATATTCTCTTCCTTTGGACTCATTCATTCTAAATTGAGAAATCGTTTGGGACCCGATAAAGCAGGAAAGCTTGTTTTTCTTTTCCAGATTATGAACAAAGAAGAAGATGAAGATGACGAGTGAGCTACAGAGGACAGTATTTAAGATCGTCTTCGTCCTTCTGTGCAGCCCCACATTGGGACTGCGCAGGCGCAGGCCAGCCGCGGAAAAGATTTTTCTAGCTCTAAGAGATGTGAGGGGGACGTTCGGATCCACCGCGCATGCGCGCCGGTGTTCCCGCCAATTTTGAATGCATATATATCCGAACGTCCCCGGCATTCCCTCAGTTCCTTTTTCGCCGCCGTCGAAAAGGTTCTTATTGTCTAGCGTTCGTTTCAAGCGTCTCTTCGGAGTTTTGGATCGTTTCTTCTGCTGGTCGGTATTTTCCCCTTGTCATCTGTCGGGAGATACCGTTCATTATGTCGCAGACATCTTTGTTTAAAAAGTGTCATAAATGCGGCACTAAGATGACCCATTCGGACGGCCATGAGCTCTGCCTCATCTGCCTGGGCGAGGGGCATGTTGTCGAGCGCTGCTCCATTTGTATGTCCTTCACTCCGAAGGCACTCCGTGCCTTCTTGTGGGATGCCAACCTTCTCCCCCCCAAGCCGTCAGGCTCTTCGGGAGATAGGCCGCGCTCCGCCGCTCCGTCACCGGCGCCGTCTCGTAAGTCGCCAGAGCCGCTCCCCTCGGAACCGATGGGGCAACCCGTTCCGGAGGCCCGTCCTGATTCCGGTTCCGGGGATCGTCCTTCGAGCCGGAAGGCCAAGAAGCGTTCCGCGCCCAAGCCGAAGTCCTCCTCCAAGCCTTCGGTTCGGGAGGCTGTTTCGGAGCCCCCGTCCAAGAAGGCCAAGGCGAAGTCGAGGGCCAAGGACCGTGCATTGTCCCCAGCTCCGACTGTGCTGCCTGGTTCTCCGGCCGAACCAGTCCTGATACCCGACGATGTGGTGAGTCTCCACACCCCGTCGCCTCCTTGCACGCCTCCTCCGTCGGTTCCCGAGGAATTTGTGCCGTTTCCGCCTTTCCCGGATCCGTTCCAATCTTTTGAGCGCTCCCTGCCGTCCGCCCCGGCGCCTTCAGAGGCCTCCGTTCCACTGCCGTCTACCTCGTCGGTTCCGATGCCTCTTCGCTGGCCTGCCCCGGTGCCTGCTCCTCTGCCCCCTTGCCAGCCGGTCGCGGGGGTTGGGAACATGACCTCCTGGCAGGATTTTGTGGCGTGGTTCCAGCAGTCGCTGCCCTTCCTGCAACATCCGTCGGTTCCGATGGTCTCCGTTCCGGCTCAGCCAGTCGGGCTCCCAGCACCCGCTCCTCCACCTCCGGGCTTACCTCTGCGACCGCCGGTTCCTGCAAC
The DNA here is from genome assembly GCF_028583425.1 of Eublepharis macularius. Lineage (NCBI taxonomy): Eukaryota > Metazoa > Chordata > Lepidosauria > Squamata > Eublepharidae > Eublepharis > Eublepharis macularius. The sequence continues at coordinate 60,027,221 of NC_072793.1, forward strand.
TTATCCGTCGGCCCCGACCGCTCACCAGTCTTCGGTTCCGACGCAAACCTCGCCGGAGTTTTCGGATTCCGAGGATGATGAAGGTCTGGCGTCACCGTCGGAGTGCTCTTCAGACGCGGCCTCGGATCCTTCCCCGGATGACACCGTGGGTGGGCCCCGCTCATCGTCCCCGAATGACGATTACAGGCTATTCTCCGAACAAATGGTGCGGATGGCCGCCGCGCTGGAGATAGACGTCTCCTCCACGACCTCCAAGCCCAAGAGTAAGCTGCTGGAGGCGCTGTATTCCGGGTCCCCCGCGTCGGTGGCGTTTCCCCCTGTGGAGGATTTTGTTGATAACGCTCTCGCGCTCTGGCAGGCGCCGGCGTCCCTGTCCGCGACGGCAAAGAAGGTGGAACGGTACTACCGTTTAAAGCAAGATGATTGCCCGTACCTCTTCCATCACCCGAAACCCTCGTCGATCGTGGCTGAGGAGGGTCAGGCTCGGTTCCGTTCCGGTTCCTCGTCGGCCCCGGCGGACCGGGAAGGCAGGAAGCTGGATGGCGTGGGCAGGAAACTCTACTCATCCGCGTCTCTGGGATTCCGTATTGCCAACTTCCAGGCCATAATGGGATCCTATAATCTATTCCTGTGGAAGAGGCTGTCTTCTTACCTCTCCGACCTCCCGGAGGATCGCCGCCACCTGGTTAAGGCCCTCCAAGCCGAGGCCGTGAAGCTGTCAAAACAGCAAATGACAGCTGGCAAGGACGCCGCCGACTCTGCAGCGCGAGCGATGGCAACTTCGGTGGTCCTGCGTCGGCACGCCTGGCTCCGGTCCACGGCCCTGCCTCCAGAGAAGAAGGCGAAGGTGGAGGACTTCCCGTTCGAGGGGCCCCAGCTCTTCTCGGAGAAGACGGATGAGTCCCTCTCCCTGATGAAGAAGAATCAGCAGACGGCCAAGTCCCTCGGGGTCGCCCCCTCAGCCCAGTCGTCGGGTCCGAGGTATCGCTATGGTCGGTTCCGATCCTACCAGACCCCTTACCAGCCTTACCAGCAGCGTCAAGGGCGCTTCTTCTCGGGCCAGTCCTACGGTCACCGATCCTACTCTGCCCAGCAGCGTCACCCTTCCAGGCGCTCCGGCCGGTCCAAGGGCAGGCAACAGCCCTCTTCGCCCAAGCCTTCGACCTCGGCGCAGAAGCCCTCGGTCTTCTGACTGCGCCTGAACGCTCCCCCGTTGGCCTCCGAGGGTGCTTCCTCTGCTGCCCAGTTTCTGGACAGGCTTCGACCTTTTTTGCCCTGTTGGCAACGTGTTACTTCTGACGCTTGGGTCCTGTCCATTGTGGCCCATGGTTACAAGTTAATGTTTACGGATGCACCCCCTCTCTCTCTCCCTCCCCGTTGTTCTCCGTGTTGTGATGTTGTGTTACACAATAATGTTATGGAGTTGGTTACCAAAGGTGCTGTCCGGGTGGTCAATGTCTCTACTTCCCCATGGGGATTTTACTCCAGATACTTCCTTGTGGATAAAAAGGGTGGAGGTTCCCGGCCCATCTTAGGCCTTCGAGGCCTCAATGGTTATTTGAAGGCTGAGAAGTTTCGCATGCTGACCCTGGCGCGAGTCATGGAACTCCTGGAAGTGGGCGTCTGGCTGGCCATTCTAGACCTGAAGGATGCCTACTTCCACATTTCTATATTTGAGGGCCACAGGAAATACCTGCGGTTTGTGTATGGGAATTCTGTGTATGAATATACAGTGTTGCCCTTCGGGCTAGCCTCTGCACCCAGAGTCTTCACAAAGTGCATGGCCACCGTAGTGGCATACCTGCGGTCCCAGGGTTGCTTTATCTACCCGTACTTGGATGACTGGCTCCTGGTGGGACCCTCGCCTGACTCTCTCCAGGCCCATATTGCCCTCACTTTGTCCGTGCTGGCTAGGCTGGGCTTGGTGGTTAATGGGGATAAGTCTATCCTGACCCCAGGCATGGCCATTAGGTTTATTGGGGTCCATTTCAATTCCCTGCTGGGTAGAGCCTACCTGCCCCCTGACCGGTTGGCCAGGCTTTCCGCTTTGGCCCGGCATTTTATGCATTGCCGGTATCAGACTGCCCTTTTGGTTCAGACTCTGTTGGGCCTTATGGCCTCCACCACAGGGGTGGTTTTCTTTGCGCGCCTGCGTATGAGGCCTCTGCAAAACTGGTTTGTCCGGAGGTACAACCCCCTCACCATGGGTCAGCACCAGAGGTTTTCCATCCCCAGGGTGGTGCTGCGCTCTCTGGCCTGGTGGACTGTCCCTGGGAACCTGTCTGAAGGTTGTCCTTTCGGCCCCTTCCTAGCCGAGGTCACGGTTTATACCGATGCCTCCAACTTGGGATGGGGGGGGCGCTGTGGACAGCTTTCGGCTCAGGGCATCTGGTCCCCATCTGAGGCATCCATGCATATCAACCTTCTTGAGCTTAGGGCGATCCGTTACTCCCTCGCTTCTTTTGCAGATGCCATTCGGAACAGGAGGGTTCAGGTCCTGTCGGACAATACCACGGCCTGCTACTACCTCAACAAGCAGGGAGGGACGGTCTCGCTCAAGCTCTGCAAGGAGGCGACAACTCTATGGAATTGGGCCATGGTCAACAACGTCCTTCCCAGAGCCGTGCACATTGCCGGGGATCTCAACACCTCGGCGGATGCGCTGAGCAGGGTGTTTCTGCCTCAGCACGAGTGGTCCCTAAACAGGGTTTACCTCGACCAGGTTTTCCGCACATGGGGCACGCCGTTGGTCGACCTCTTCGCCACTGCCCGCAACAAACAGGTCCCGCTGTTCTGCTCCCGGGCCGGCATTGGCCGCCACTCCCTAGGGGATGCCTTCCAAATACCTTGGTCCCCAGGGCTCTTTTATGCCTTCCCGCCCTTTCCGCTCCTGTACAAGGTTCTTTCCAGGGTCAGGGCCTACCGAACCCGCTGTATCCTCGTTGCCCCTCGGTGGCCTCGCCAGGATTGGTTCCCCCTTTTGCTCTCCCTGTCCCAGGGGCGATGCCTCCCCCTGCCTCACGCCCCGGACCTCTTAACCAGGGACGGGGTGTGGCATCACGATGTGGCTGTACTGAATCTGGCTGCCTGGCTTCTGGGCAACCGGGAATGAACCTCTCTTCTGGGGTGCTTGGGGTGATCTTGACGGAAACCGTCCACCAGGTTGTCCTACCAGAGGACGTGGTCACGTTTTTCCCGGTGGTTGGCCCCAAAGGGGGTTTCTCCCTTTAGTTGCCCGCTCCCTGTCATCCTGGACTACCTCCTGGATCTCTGCTCCCAGGGCCTTGCGTTTTCCAGTATTAAGGTCCACATGGCTGCAATCTCTGCCTTCCATGAGCAGATTGATGGGAAGACAGTTTTTACTCACTGGCTTTCCAAGCAGTTCCTGAAGGGCCTGTTCAAGACCTTCCCTCCTAGGGCCCATCCCATTCCACAATGGAGTCTCTCCCTGGTTCTCTCCCAGCTGATGCTCCAGCCCTTTGAGCCTCTATCTTCTTGTCCCCTGCCTTTGCTCACTCAGAAGGTGGCTTTCCTGGTGGCAATCACGTCCTCTAGGCGTGTGGGGGAGCTGTCTGCCCTGCGGTGTGACCCTCCCTTCCTGCAGTTTTTCCCTGGTACTGTCATGCTCCACACTAGCATGGAGTTTCTGCCCAAGGTAGTCTCAAGGTTTCACCTACAGCAAAAGGTGTTCCTCCCTTCCTTTTTTCCAACACCTTCATCCCCAGGGGAACGAGCACTACACACATTGGATGTAAAGCGTGCTTTATTGTTTTATTTGCACCGCACCAAATGTTTCAGGAAGTCTCCTGCCCTGTTTGTGTGTTACTCTGGCCCTCGCAAGGGCTCACCTGCTTCTGCCCAGTCCATCTCTCGCTGGATTGTGTCTACGATTAAACTTTGCTATCAGCATGCTGGAGTCCAGTGTCCCTTGTTGGTTACCGCTCATTCCACTCGAGCGCAAGCTGCTTCTGCTGCCTTCCTACGAGGAGTGCCGCTCCGGGACGTCTGCCAAGCTGCGACATGGTCCACTGCAGACACTTTCATCAAGCACTATTCTGTGGATGTGCATGCACGACGTGACTCGGCTGTGGGCACAGCTGTCCTGCAGTCCTTGTTCAAGTAGACACTCACACCCGCCCCCATTGGTGAGATGCTAGTTACTCTCCCAATGTGGGGCTGCACAGAAGGACGAAGACGATAAACAGGGTTTCTCACCTGTAACTGTTGATCGTCGAGTCTCTTCTGTGCAGACACACATTCCCTCCCGCCTGCCCCGCTGTGAGTGCTTGGTTTCTTCCATTGTTTCTCCGGCGGCTCAGGTGAACTGAGGGAATGCCGGGGACGTTCGGATATATATGCATTCAAAATTGGCGGGAACACCGGCGCGCATGCGCGGTGGATCCGAACGTCCCCCTCACATCTCTTAGAGCTAGAAAAATCTTTTCCGCGGCTGGCCTGCGCCTGCGCAGTCCCAATGTGTGTCTGCACAGAAGAGACTCGACGATCAACAGTTACAGGTGAGAAACCCTGTTTTTTTTCATGTGTAGGCTGGGCTGACAGTCTAAGTTTCTTAAAATATATATATTTTGTTTAGCCAAATTAGTTAACAAACATGGATGCTTGTTTAAGCAAATAACATATGCTGTAATGTTATTGTTTCAGTTGAATAAATAAAACTATTTAAGTTGTTATTATTAAGGTAATGATTATTTTTCTCCTTCCAATAAAGTACAACAGAAAAGTTGTCCAAATATGAATGATTAACCTAAACTGGGGATAATTCATCTCACAATAAATTAACTATAATGTGTTTCTAATAGTATTAAAATCAATATTTTATACAACTGTAAAACTAATATAAAAAGTTGTTATTCTAAAAATCTTCATCTACTTGCATATTAAAGTTATACCAGCAAGAATTAGTCTTTATGTAGAAAACTATGATTTAAATCAAGCCTTACTGACTAGTGATTTAAATTGTGATTTAAATCGTGATTTAAATCAATTTGATTTAAATCAAATCCACCCTGCTGACTAGTAATTTAAATCTGCCCTACCTGCTGAAGTTGTCCTGAAGTTGTATCCTGATGTCTAGAGTGGCAAAAATAGTGAAAAGAAACAAGTCCCAGCTGAATTGCAGGATGAGGAACCAGCACAAATATTGGCATCCAGCTATGGATCCAAGAGACAAACTCTTGTTCTACCAAGTTCATCTACTGGCACCACCTAAGTTATCTTGTATTCTATTTTTTCTCTAACCTTTGTAAAATTTTGCTGAGTTCTCAAATTACAAATATTTTATTCATTTTGTCAGATAAACAGCATGGATTACTGCTTGATATTTGGGAGAAAACCACCGTGCCCAGTAACTAAAAATCTTCACTTCTACAAATTTTGTTTCCACATAAATGGGTTTGGTCACTATAGTGTTATCAGTTTGAGCAAGGCACAAACAAATTAATTAATTTCAGAACTCTTCTTTCCCCTGTTCCCCCAAATGAACAAAGGATGTGTGGAATGTTAGAACAAAAGCTCTTCAAAACTTAGGCGGTTTTGTTCCAGGTGGGACAGAGGAGTTGATGCAAGCAATTAGGAGGAATGGTGTGTACCGCAAAGGAGATACAGAAGAGGAGGAGATACCATTATTGACTCTAGCACCTGTCAGAAGAACCTGTCATAGATACTGTCTCTTTAGAAGACTATTTGGAAAAGAAGTTCCTTATCTGGGTGTGGTGATGAAGAGTGCCCTCAAGTCAGAGTTGACTTATGGCAACCCCTGGTGGGGTTTTCATGGCAAGAAACTAACAGAGGTGGTTTGCCATTGCCTGCCTCCGCAACCTTGGTCTTTGTTGGAGGTCTCTCATCCAATTACTAACCAGGGCTGACATTGCTTAGCTTCTGAGATCTGACGAGATCAGGCTTACCTGGGCTGTCCAGGTCAAGGCAAAATGTCTTAACAGGAAACAGTGCAACAAAATTGTTGTCACATATTTTAATAATGTGGATCATCAAGTTAATAAACTTTTTTATGTTCCTCTTAGACTATCCACATATCTTGTTCTAATAGAAACTAACTGGAGCATTGGATTGAATCCAAAGAACTGAATGGAGCTTCCAGGTCCTGTTGACCTGTATGCTGATCTTGAGGATCCAGGGGCTGTTGAACATAGGATGGAATGTGTCGGTGGAAATTACTGCTCTCACTTCCACAAGGAGAAATGCTCTATGCTAAAGTGATAGTTTGAATCCAGTGCGCTGTGTTGGGATGGGTTACTTGTTTTGAGGCAAATTTAGTTTTGACAGGTAAACATTTACAAACCAGTACGTATTTATGAGGCTGTTTTTCTTAGAAACGTAATCTAATTGAACATAGGGACCTTCAGTACTGTCTTACTGAATGAATTACGTGTAGTAATCAGAATTGTGGTTCAGAAACAATTATCAGCCCTTTGTTAAAATTTAAGTATGAAGGAATTCAATGGAAACTTGTACTTAGATGGAAATACAGTTGTAATTGCCACAATTGTTGGTGGACCTTGACTAAGTTATGTAGCAAAGCTTTAGTATGCGCTGTGATTTTTGCCTTGTGTAGCTGTACTAAAACTCAAATGTGAAACTTGTGCCAAACTCAGCTTCTAAACACCTGCTCACTTCAGTATCTGAGAAAATGGACACCTGTTCTGGCTAGTATTTTCATCCTATTTTATTGAGATTAACAAGCAACTAGTAACTGTGGTTTTAATTGGGAAACAAACTGCTGTTTCTAAAGTACCAGTGCACAGACTAGGACTATAGATATAAGTGTGTCCACTTTAGAGCAGGATACAGTCTTCTGTTATTCTAGTGTTTGGAGTCAAGTGAGTGGAAAGACGCTGGTTTAATACATTGTATAACAATCTGAATTGAGTTTGACAAGATGGTCATGGAAACATGGTATGCCTGACTTGCCAAACAAAAGGCCTTTTTGTCTACGGGGACTGTAGTCTCCTAGCTACAAGATCCTAGCTACAATGTTGGTGTTAACCCCTTTTAGGTCCTGTGTGGTGACACATGCGGCGTGACTTGGAAGGGTTAATGGACAGCCTAGATATGTGATACTCTTAACAGCTATTAGGATTTAATAAAGGCAATATCCTATGTTTCGGGGATGAAATGGGCTTTAATTAATTTTAAAAAAAATTAAATCAGGTTTATTTTTAATTATGTAGTATGAGGTTGTATATTCATGCAGTGTTTATAATATTTTTAAATGAATTCCATTCATTCATCAGGGCCCCAGTGTCAACCTTTCCCAGAGGTTTCTGTAAGATTAATTTTTCTGTCTAGAAGATACCATCACAGTTTCTTGGTTTTGCAGTTCTAAAAACTCTGAATTTGTATCCACAGCAAAACTGTTTTTAAATAAACAGAGTTAAGAAAGAGACCTCAATCCTATTATTCCTCGGCAAATCTGTGATATAGAATCAACCTCTTCTTAATTGCTAAGTTTCAGGAAGTTCAATGAATAGAAGAATGTTTGGAATGGAAAGGATCTGAATAAGGAGGAGACTTTAAACATGAGGAAGGAGGGACAGGCAATACAAATGAAAGTGAAACTTTTTTAACAACATACTCCATAAGTCTTGAGTAGGGGTGTGCACCAAAAGAAATTCAGTTGATCTGGGTACAGGCTTCAGAGATCTGAAAATTCATTATCCCTGAAATTCGGGTTATATTCTGTAATCCTGTTTAGCAAGATTAGAGAATCTCGAATTTGTGGCCATTATTCCCTTGCGGAAAAACTATATATTGGCTGGGGTAGGGAAGTGTTTTTCAAGTAAACTTCAGCAAGATGGATCCTTCTCTGAAGGAAAGCTTCAAAAAAATGAGAGGAAGTATTTTTGCAACGGTCATCACTGGCCATCTTGTCCCCTTCCACCCCTGCAATGAACAAAGTTAACATTACACACAAGAACAACACAACGGTATTCTCTAGCTTCATTTTGGATGTTTCTATGGATTTGCTGCTGCTTTTTTGTGGTGCTTGCGTGGTGTGTCAAATTCTGTACTTTCCCTACCAGCTCTCTCTCAATCTTCCCGTTCCAGTGGTAAGAGAACACCATTTCTGGTGCTGCTTTTCTTAATTTTCTGCACAGATACATGCTAAGGTCCAAGAGTGTGCTGGCTGAGCTGGTGTTTTGGGGGTATGTGGGAAGGGGAGATTCCAATTTGGAGTGCGCACTAAGTTTGACTTTGGGAAAAAACATTCTTCCCCACCTCCCCAACACAGACTGGCAGAGGATGCAAGCACAAGTGTGTTAACTTCACTCAGTCTGAAAGTCCAGAGATGAGAAATTGAAGTGTGTCAAGTTGACCTTCATGAAAACCAAGTAGTCAGTTCTCCATGGAAGCAAGTGAGTGCAGTGAGGGCTGAGAGAGTCGCTTGCGTGAGAAAAAGACACACTCACTCTGCATACTTGTCAAGAGGGCATGAGGAGGAGCCTCTGAGCCATGAGAGAGATGTCTGGCCAGACTTGCTCTTTTTTGCCCCAGTAGCTCAAAGGACAGTTGGAAGTCAAGTCACAGAGCCCTGCAAGATAGTCCCTGACTATTATCTCTGCCAAACCTTGACTCATGCACCTCATGTTCTCAGAGGGGTGAGTACATCCCAGATGGCCTCCATCTCCAGAGACATCTTGGGACTGACCGTGGGGGGGGGGGGACCAAGAAGGCAGGATGCGGGGGGGGGGGAGGAAAGCAGGTTCTCCCCTCCATCCTGTCTGTTGACCTGCATATGCTGCACTGGCCAAGAGAGCTTGTCTCTCAAGCTGTGGGGAGATTCCCAGCCCATTTGGTGATACTGTCCTTGATGCATGGATTGCACATAGTTGCCAACATGTACACCTTGTTCTCAGTGAGAGGTTCCAGCCCTGTTGCACCCTTCTCATGAGTGTATGCTGGAATAAGGACTACATATCCTGCACCTAGGTCTGTAAAGGAGGCCATCCTTCTCTGAAGCATCTGGATTGGAGGAATGACCAGACCCGGGGTCACCTTGTCAGACAAGACTGTGACAGTGAAGTCCTTAAAGTCCCAAAGGACTTCCACCATCTGGGAGATGGTGAAGCTTGTGGGCTGTACATTAAATATGCTTGAAGCCCACTAGCCCTGCCACTGCCTAGATGACTGAGCCACCATTAGTCATCATGTATCTCATAGTGACATCCTTGTCCACTCACTCTCATAATTGCTTCTCACTGGCAGTGTGCGCCACTTGTTGAGAACCTCAGTGTGGAGCAAAGTCTTGCAGCAGCCAGCCTGGTGGCCCTCCATCTGCATTTTTAAACTTGCTTTATTTATTTGATTTATTTTAACGTAAACCACTGAAAATCCATACATTGAAAAGTAGTACACAAATACTAACTATGCCTGTGCTTTCTGTTTCCAAATACAAATCCAGTGGACCCACAGGTACTACATGGGCAATTTAAGTTTCTTCTTCAAAGCTTGACATCTGTTACCTGAATTCAATAAAGATTGCTTCACCCCACCCCCAGCTGCATGCTTTGGTTTCAGCACCACTGAGTTTGTGCCTCTTTTAAAATAAAGATGGCGAACTGCACTGCATGCCAGCGTGCATGGAGCCAGTAGTCTTAGGTCTTGATCTGTATAATTCCAAGTCAGCGTGAGTCTTTGCAGAACTGAGTCCTGCAAGTGGCACTGGCTTTCTTTATGTACCCTTAATATATAGGGAAGTCCTGCTAACCAAGTTCAACAAGCATAGTCATTCGTTCAGAGCTTTTACAGCAGAGTAAATGCTTTTCTCCAAATGTTAGTGGCATAGTTGCTTTTGTCCAGAATAGCATTTGCCTTAATTGTTATTTTTGGTTTCAGATTAGCGCAGAAATCAAGTTTTGCGTATAATCAACTCATTTAAGGTAACTTCATTAATCAAACAATTTCCAAATGTGTGTGTGCACTTTAAGTAGATTTTTGTTTTTAATATAGCTTGATGGGTCATAAGTAATGTTAGCTAACTTTCTGAACAGTGGAGAGTACTTTTTTTTTAAAAAAAACCCTCACCTTTAGTCTCAGTAAGAAAGGCAGACTATGTAAATAAAATCATAACTATGTAAATGTTTTGGGGTGTTCTTCCAGAATGTTGTCAGACTTCATTCTAAAAGGTTAGAGGCATACCTAAAATAATGAGGTATAAATTGAAGCTATCCAACCTACTTCCAAGGGAAGGGTTCTGCCAGTGTCCTTTAGTATATGTAGATAATATTGATCCACTGCTAATCTCTAATTGACGCCTGTTAACAGGTATTGTTAGTTACCACTGCTAGCAATGTACTAAAAAGCATTTATAGGCATCACAAAGCAAAACAAAGTTTAATTTTTCTGAAATTTTATATACGTTTCACCCCTCTGAACTGATTACTAGTGCAAGTCTGAATTTTCCCAGGTTTTTAGTTTCAGAACTTTTTGACAGTAGAAGGTAATACTGTGACTGCACGCTCATAATGTGTGGATGTATGTATTGAGACCTGTACAGTTTAATAATCAAACCAGACCCAAGTAACTCATTAATACAATCTAAAATAGTAAAAAGATTTATTTGGTTCCTGCACACATTTTGATTAATCTGTAGCAAGCATGCAAGAAAGTAAAAATGGTAGGTGGTAAGTCTGAATGGATCTTTTTTGTTCCCACGTACAGCAAATCAGTTTTTTGAAAAGATGAAATAAACTGAGAGTTTTGTAGACTTTTAGGGAACCTATATTGATTAGATCCAGAATTTTCTGCACTTGTGTGAATAAGGATATTTATTTCTATGAAGTTGTTGCTCCAGGGGTTGTAAGGCAAGGGAAAAACTATCAACTCTGCCGTACCCAATATGTAAGTGGAATTAAGTCTGCTGTCATACAGACTCTTATGTGTGGAATAGAGCAGGGGTACCCAGTGTGGGCACCATCATGCCCAGTGACACCTTTCCTGGTGCCTGCTAAGTGTTTTAGAAAGTGGGTGGGACTGCCCAGCAGGGTTTCTATATGGCCATTGGAGATCTGATTGGCTGTGCAGATTTTATAAGCATAGCGTCAGCAGCAGCTGCCATCACAACACAAAAATCTTCACAGTGTTACTTGAAGGAAAACTGTGTGCAAGAAATTTTTTTTAAACAATGTGTTCATTTTTAGGGGCATCCTGTTAAGTAGAGATTTTGCCTGAAATGTTGAGTTACTATTGGTTATACATAACCTCACTCTGATAATTTGTGATTGATTCTGCTTCCCGCAGGGGCCATTTTATGGTTGCACTCAGCACCCTTTCTTAGAATTCCAAAGGTCCCTGCAGCCTGTGGACCTGTGGAATAGAGGCAGTTAAATGGCTGTTTACTGACCTAGAGAATTTCAAAAGCCATTGAGAGAAATTAGTTACTTGTATAAGCTACATAATTTAAAGCTAAGTTTTCATAGTAAATGTTAGTTAAATGTAATTGCTATAAATGTTGGTGGAATACAGTTTGAACAGAAGAGAAAGCTACAACTGATCACTTTCAACATACTGAATCCTTGACTTGGTAGGAAATACTGTGTTAAAAGTTCTCTTAAGCTAAGGTTGCATTGTAATGGAAGACCTGAATTGTTGCTAGTGGAATTGACACAACAAAAAGAGGTGTGTGTGAGAGTGCGTGTTAACAGTTTTATATTTTTTCAACCTGAAGTCTGTCGTTGAAAGACTGCATATTTCACTTCAAGCCTTAAATGTAAACATGCTGCCCAGCTAAATGATAGCAAATCTTAGTAGCAACTAGGGATGTGCACTAGGGAAATATTCGGTTTTCCCACTTTGGGTTACCCGAAGCAGGAAAATGATTCAGAATAACCCAAAACCCAAAGTGGGAAGCCACTTTGGGTTTGGGTTATCGGAATCACCTCGGTATGCTTCGTAATGATTCGGAGCATACCAAATTGAGAACCCCACTTACCTTACCTGAAGGCCGGAGCTGGTACCTCCGCCGCCTGCTCTGCCACAATGGCTGGCAGGTTGATGGGAAAGGCTGCAGCTGGCACCTCCGCCGCCTGTGCTGCCGCTTCGGTGGTTGCGGTGGCCAGCAGGGAAGCGGGGAAGGCCGCAGCCAGCGCCTCTGTCACCTGCACTGCCACCAGGTTGTCAGGTAAGTGGAGTGTTGGTGGGAGGGAGCCCTTTTTAAAAAGCCCCCGAAGCGACCCAAATAGCTCCGGGAAGCTTTGATTTGGTATTTCCGAATCAAAGCCATCATACTGGTCCCGATTCGGAAATATCGTATCTTTACAAATTGGGCCCGGTTCAGTTTTTTTCCCCAAACCGGGAACCCGAAGTGCACACCCCTAGTAGCAACTTCCCATCAGAGGTGCTGTTCCACTTGGTCCTGCACATGCCTGTGTTTGGTTGTCAAATAAATGGATTTTGATCCGTCTGGGCAATTGTTCTTCTGTCTCTGAAACTGGGCCAACAAAAAACATGCTTTGAAGTATGTTTTGGTTTCGTTTTTCATATGTTGGTTCTGTAGGAAGAGGAAGCATCAGAACAATCAAGAGATCCTGTTTCAAAAAGTACCGCAGAACACTGCAAGTTGCACTGTTTCCACCAGCTGAGAACCAAAGTAGAAAATTGCAAAAACTACTGAACATTATGCCTGTTCCAGAACAGTTTAATGAAATTATATTCTCTCTGAGTATGCAAGAAATTCTCACCCATCATTCTAAGTAGGAATGCTTCACGAGAAAGCTTCAAGGCCACTTTGGATGTGTTATCTGAGGCATGTATCCAAAGATACATTTGCTTATTTCAAGCTAATACAAAGTCCAGCCGTCTTCCTAGCCTTGGTCCCCCACAGCATACAGTCAGAGTTGGGCCTTGTCCCTGTGTGAGATTTTCCCTGAATTTCCAGTGTTTCCTCCCTCAGGCATCCTTTCTTCCTTAACGTTGCATTAGAACTGTGTGTCTCAGACCCATTTTTTGATTCATCATTCACCTTGCCTTCTTGTAGTCTCTACACGAGACACCTCAGCGCATGTTTGTCAAGTGAAGGGAGACGCAATGTTAGCTGGGAAGCATAGTTTTAAAAGACAGAGCTAGCGGAGATAGCTTCTCAGAGCATTTGTTAATTTCATCTTCACCTCCCAGAAGGCTCTGTCAATTTCACCTCTCCAGTCTAAAACTCTGTGGGATCACAACCAGCAGCAGTGAGGAATGGAAATGGACTGGAGCTGCCTTCCAGAGCTGGGCTTGGACTTGGAAAGGTTATAATGGGCTGAAGCTTCCCTTCTGGCATTTCACAGCCCCTTCACACAGCTCCAGTGTAGCAAAGCCTTTGCCCTGCTGCCGGCTTTGTCTTTTTAAACTACCCTTCCCAATTCCCAACTCTTGGTCTTTAGCCTTTACACCTGAGCTTGCCTTCGATGTTCAGTACCCTTGACTCTCCCATCCCTTCCTAACAGTTGTATATAACCCCCTCTTGTTCCTGTGCTGTGGACAGGTGTCCATCACTGCCACTGAAATTGCAATGTGCAGTTCATATTTCTGAGCCTTTCCTCTTAAACCATAAATGTAGAGCAGGGTAAGCAGCAGTTTAGTAGGTTGCTGCAAGCCAGTGAACATGTCCAAAGTTAATCATTGTTGTACTTACTATTCTTAATTATTATCTCAATATTAAGTAGATTCCTTATGGAAGTTACACAAAACACTTAAATAGATTTAGGTTTTTGACATTTAGTACAAGTTTTATAGAGTAAGTCTTCATAAAGCCAGTTTGATGCCAGTTTGGTGGTGTGGTTAAGAGCGCAGAACTCTAATCTGGAGAGCCGGGTTTGATTCCCCACTCCTCCACTTGAAGCCAGCTGGGTGACCTTGGGCTAGTCACAGCTCTCTGGAGCTCTCTCAGCCCCACCCACCTCACAGGGTGTTTGTTGTGGGGATAATAATAATATATTGTCAAAGGCTTTCACGGCTGGAGAACGATGGTTGTTGTGGGTTTTCCGGGCTGTATTGCCGTGGTCTTGGCATTGTAGTTCCTGACGTTTTGCCAGCAGCTGTGGCTGGCATCTTCAGAGGTGTAGCACCAAAAGACAGAGATCTCTCAGTGCCAATTAATTGATAAAAACAAAGCATTGTACTTCTGTTTTTCTGTAAGCTACTATAGTCTGGTGGTATTGTAATCTTTATGACAAATATAATATTATTATTATTATAATATAATAATATAATATTATTATATTATAATAATAATATAAACTGCTCTCAGTGGGCATTAAGTTGTCCTGAAGGGTGGTATATAAATCAAATGTGTTGTTGTTGTTATATTGGGTTTAAGATAAGATGTTATACAATTTAATGTTGGGTGTAAACATGAAGCAGAACGAAGCTTTTAATTCATTATTTTCAAAGTTGTAATGTTTAGCAGTTTTTTAAAAATTTCTAGGACTTGATTAGACAAACGGTAATGCTTTTATATGTTCATCAACCATCTATAACTAGTTTTGATAGTGTTGACATATACAGTGGAAGACATTAAGCCAGTAGATGATCATTATTTTTAAATATAACTATAAACTGATTTGTTATTGAACTAGACTTCAGGATTTCCTCAGCGATAAAAAGATAGTTGAATTCATATCTATAACAGGCTTTCCCTCCTGAAAAAGCATTTTATTGACTCTGTTTGGTTGCTATGTCTAGATTAGAATTACACATTTCTCTTTCCAGAGTGGTCACTGCTAGAAACTCCTGGATAACCGTATATGTGATTCAGCAATTAATTGATAAAAACAAAGCATTGTACTTCTGTTTTTCTGTAAGCTACTATAGTCTGGTGGTATTGTAATCTTTATGACAAATATTAACTGCTTAGGTACATCTCTTACCCATGGAATGCAATGTTATCCCTTGGGTCCCTTTCTAGACCTGCATTTTCAATTTTATTAAGTCCAGTTTTCATGGTTGGGGACAGAGCATACACCTGAGACAATTTTCTAGTATGCAGCATTAATAAGGAATGAGAGCAATGGAAAGGCCACCTTTTCTGACATTATTTTGCTTGAATAAACCTTTAAAGCGTATAATACAGAAATTTAAATGTAGTTGCCTAAAAGATGATAATCTAAAATGAGCTAAATTTTAAATCAGTTGGCAACTCTAGGGTGAATGTTATATAGATCACATTCTTGATTAGTGGTATATGGTCTGGTTGTAGGATTATCAGCATTGATAATATATTACTAAGTCTGCAATCTTTTTTTGCCTTCAGGAAAGTTGGGTTCTTGCATGCCTTTCTCTCAGTACACAGAAATGGGCTTTTAATACCTTGGCTAAGGTTACTGTGAAATGATAAACTTGAACATCAATCACCATGCTTGGAAATAAGCTTAATGGCTTTTGAATGAAGCAGCGTTTTCCATACTGAAGGGTATAACTGTTTATGTAGAGTCTCCCACTTAATTGGCTGGTTTTTGCTTCATTTACAAATATCAAATTGCTTTGTTTGCTTTCCAGGTTTTTGAGCATGAAGAAGAGAACAGATGAAGCAGAGCAGAATGGAGCAGGATGTGTCACTTCCCAAATCCTAGGAATTTTAGTTCATAAACACACCAGAGGTTGTGGGAAACCATCTACTTGATGTAAAGAACTTAATTTCAGTATAAACTGGCTCTGGGTAGCGCTGTTGATGCTGCACCTTGAGTTGTAGCAGCTGTAATTGTGAATATTACTGAGATAGTGAAATATGGTGTCCAGTTTTCTATTACATTTTTCAAGTGGAAAAGTTAACTGAATGGTTGACACACCAGTGGTCGAAAGAATTGTGCATATGCCAATTTTTGTAACCTTTTTACTTTGAACTACACTCCTTACAAGATCTTATTGTTTTGGAAGAATGGCATGAACAGTCTTCAGCAACAGTTGTGATAATTGTAAATGCTCACAATTGTGCACTTTCTGGGTATTTCTCCCTGGTTTGAAAGTTGTACACTTAAAACATTCTTAAAATTGCTCGTGTCTGTGTGACATAAAGAGCCAGTTGACATGGTAGTAACCAAAGATTCCAGTTTTAAGCATATGAAAGACTCTGCCTGCTTACCTGTGCTAGAAATAACAGCATCTAAAGTGAAGACTTAAGAGAAACTTAGCGACTACTAGATTATCCTTAGGACTCTGCATTAACTCTATAATGTTCTTGGTATAAAAGAAAAAACAGCATATTTGTCACAAATTTAGTTAACATCTTACAACTGAAACTGTATGTAAGTTGCTTAGATAAATGTAATCACTGTAAACATCTATATGATCTGGGATTTTGTTTTTATTTTGGAACGGGAGCTTTTTTGTTTACAAGTTCATTAAAAACTAAACTGTTTCTGTAAGGAAATGAGATTTTTTTAATTTGCCTTGATGCAATCTAAATTAGACACCAACCTTTTTAAAAATAGGCAACTACAAGGCCATTTGTTAAGCAAAAGTCCTATTTCTTAATCATTTTAGATCTAGTGTTGTAATTCTTCCTCACTTTTGTTTTTAAATAAATTTTGTATTTTTTTTCTTGATGGGGAAGGGCACTCTTGCATTTTTATAATCTGTTGCATTGACACCCAGCCCTCTGTAACGAGAGACTGAATAAAAATAAAGGCATCTTTTCAGACCCATCCCGGCCACTCACAAGCCTTGCTGCTGCCTTGCACTGGCGGGACTGATTTGCAGAATCAGCTTTGCAGATTTAAAATGGAAGTGTGTGAGTGGTTTCAAAAGGAGGCATTTTTTCCCAAGTCCTTGTGAAGTGGGTATGACCAGATTTACTCTTGTTCTTGGGCAGCCTGTCAGTGTGCAGCATTCACATTGGTTACTGCCTGAGGCTATCCTTCTCACTCTAGTCCAGCTGAAAGATATTCTTACTGCTGGTGAGTCGTCTAACAGTGTAATTTATTCCTTTATAGCATGTCAGAATAAATTTAAAAAGTTGTCTGAAAATGCTGCCAGATGCCTATTGTGTACATGGTGTTTCTGACTTTAAGACATCTTCTATGCATACAAGTTTTAGTTGCAATGCATATTTTACTGTGGGGCATTGGACTCTTGAATAGCTGTCTTCCACTGACTGGATAATCAAATCTATTACAGGAATGTGGATACCTGGAATGGGAGCTTGAGATAAGAATGTACCAATAAAAAAAATCATGGGAAATAGTGTTTGAATTAGCTCAGTTGGGCTCCTTTCATTCTTCAAAATGAACCAAGTCTCACATTTCCTAACCTTCAGTCTTTCTGTCCGCTGTGAATGTTTGTTTTTCTTTTGTTGGTAACTTAAACTGAACAAAAGTGTCATGGTCCTTGAAGGATGAATGTGGCTGTTATAAATTGGACTTTGGAGATTATAGGTGGCTTACAGCACAATCCTGAGGCCTGCCGTACCACTGGCACCCATGTTCCTGCAGTGCCAACTACTTTCACAGGAGAGCTACGCAGGCAGCCAAGTCCGGCAAGGCTGCTGCCGAGAACTCCCAACCACCCATTCTTCTGACAGCCAAACCAGCATCCCCCAATGGTTGCCCCCCCACACGTAAGAGGCATGTGAGTAGAAAGCAATAATGCAACCGATGCCCATTGACACTTCCACACACACACACCCCTGCCAGAGAGCAGGCAGCTAGGGACCACATTGCTCCTGCTTTCATGGCACCTGCATTGAGTAACACAGCTGGGGGATCCATCCAGAGGGAGCCTCAGTGCCACAGGGACAATCAGGCAGGTAATCAGCCTGCAGCCCTCCTCCACAGCACCCAGCTGCCATGGCCTGGGTAGCTGGATCCTCACTGAGGATGGGCACGCCCCAGCCACGGCGCCTGCAGCTCTGTGACACCCTCCCATGCTGGCATTGCATTGCCCACTAGACATGGCCAGTCTCCCGCACACACATGGGTGCAAGGAGGGTAGTCCGCTCCCCAGCCCCAACCTTCCAGCTACTGCAAAGTATATATGAAGATGAGAGGAGCATCCTGGTGATAACTGGTGTTCAGGTGATAACTGCATTTGGTTGTGCCTTGCTGGGGAGTTGCCCACAGAGATCCCACTCTGGTAGTCACCCCAACTATCTCATGTTCCATCACAGCTGCTGGCTGGCTTCGCCATGCTGGGTTGAGAGGGCCACTTGCTGTGACCAAAAGGACCCTCTGGAGATGGTAGGCAAGGAGACCAGGAGTGGGAGGCTCATCCAGCTTGGGTGGCCTTCAGGTTACTTGAGACAGTCTAATTGAGGCTGTTAACCTCGTGAGAGCCACTAGCGAGCTGGCGCATTCTTGCACCACCATACACATGCTCCCTCCTCCCCGGACTGATATTCCATGTGGAAGCACTGATCCCCTCCACCTGTTCTTTTTCTTTGGTACTCCCTGGGTTAATGGTCCTGGTCGGAACAGGAATGATGGGCAGACACCTGCCCAGACTCCAACTTTCACTGGGGAAGAGAAGAACCCCCCAGGGATGGGAAGCTCCCCTTTGTGGGCGTGTGCACGTGGACTAGCCTGTGCTCCCTCCTGCAAATCAACCTCCCCACCCCCCAGGCTGACAGCCATTTGCCTGGCATCTCAGACCCCAGCGGTGCTGAGGGGGCTGATGGCCCTCCCCTGCACTGCTGTAAGACCCTGTGCCCCATGTTTACTTCACTGCCATGTGAGGGGGCAAGGCACAATGGGGACAGCATGTGGCAGTAGCCCTCAGATGATCAAAGGGCCCAGCTTCATTTGGAGGTCAAGCCACCCAAGGTGGTGAAGGCTCCTTGGGGCTGCCACTTCCCGGGGGGAGGCAGGGTTGGGGACCATTCTGGGGTGGGGGGAAGCTGCTGTTGGCCACAGACAAGCAAAGCAGGAAGGAACTAGTTCTTCAACACAGATTGTATTAAACTGCCAACAGCGAAGATGATGTCTGGCTGTGTGTTGCCAACTTCCCTCAGCTGGGACTGGATCTACATCTGTTTGCACAGCAGTCGGAGCCACAAAGGCTATTCCTCATGCTGCCTTCTCAGGAGCTGGGTTGGGTCACAGGCTTCCTGAAGAACGGCTCCATGGGTGGGGCTCAGATGGCAGTTGGGAAGGATCCCTGGGGGCTGAAACAGCCTCCCTAACAGGTCTTGACCTGCTTGAAAGGGAAACAAATGCATGTGTGGCAAGAGGCTAGGCCTCACACAGGCCATGACTGGGTCTGCCATGTCCTGAGAGACTCAGGACAGCAGTGGCACCACTGTCATCGCAGGTACTGCTGGCAACCAAACAAGGAATGCGCCTCCAACAGGAAAATGCTCCTTGTCCACTTCCGGTATTCCGGTTCTGATCCTGTGAGACAGTCATAGGGATGTGTGCTCATCATCACAGGCAAGTTACAAAAGCAAGCATCCAGTCACTCTGGCCTGCAACTGGGTTCTCTCCTTACCCGAGGGGAGGGAGCCCAGCTGAGGAAGTCCAGTTAGAGCCCTGACATGGCCTACTGGAAGCCCCCCCTCCCCAGAAGAGCTATGTTGAACATGGCTTTCTGGGTGGTTGCTTCCATGGCAGGCATGGGTCGCAACCACAGAGGCCAGTGTTTGAGGGGGCACGGGGAGGGGGGCAGTGTGAACAAGCGAGCCAGGGCAGCCACCTCCCTAGCTCCTCCTTACTTGTTGATGTGCTTTTGCTGCTCCCCAAGCCAGGACTTGGGAGAGGGGTCACCTGTAAGGGAACTTGGGTGGTAGTTTTCTGGATGTGGTTCTCCCATATGTGAGTGTGAGGCATACCCTGGATTTTGCAAAGTCATCCCTGTGCACTCTTGCCCCACCACCACAAACACCCTCTCCCACCTCGAGCTCTAAGTCCCCACAGCAGGGGGCTCTTGGGCAGAGCCTCCAGCCGCCTCCCCACTTCCTTGGGGATATGGGCACCCTGGCCAGAGGTTCTGCAGGGTGCCGAGGGAGCTCATTTGACGTGGGTAAGAGGGCTTGGCCACTGCAGGAGGTGCAAACATATTGGTCCCCGCAGTAGTGGGCATCCTATGTTCTGCCGGGCTGCTTGAGTGGGGCCAGGTGTGGGATGGGGCGATCGACTTTCCCCGTACAATGGGTGCCTATGGGCTACACTGTCATTTTTTGTGGTGTAACTTTCTGTTGCTGCTGGGGGCATGCTTGTGCCCGAAATGACTTGGGGACCCGACTAAATCACACCCACCCCCTGGCTTGTTGGGGCAGGGACTTACAGCCCAGTTACACCCACTTCCAGCTGCCAGGTGATGGTGGAGGACCTGGGTGGAGCAGCGCTGGGCTGCTCCACTGGTGTGGGAGGGGGGTTATGCCAGCATAACTCCTAGTCAACTCCCATGGTGCTCCCTCCCCTTCAGGATTGCACTGTTATTGTATTGGTTGTAATTACCATTGTTCAATCATGGTAGTGAGAGATGAGCAACAGGCAGAATAGCTGACAGAATTTGGGACCAGGATAATATTCCACATCATTCCACATGCATCTTGGTTACTTTGTATAAGCTCTCCTTTCCCCTTTTTTAAATAAGCCAAGCTCCTGCTTGACTCTAATATGCTGCCTCATCACATGTAAAAACAAAAACTTTCGATGAGGATTCATCACACTTTCCAGCTAGGAAGTGCTGCTGCTTGAGTATCTCTCACTAGTTCACTATTGATTTTTTAAACAGTATGGAGATGAAGGGTTCGTCAGCCAGACTTTCAAATTGAACTGTTAGCTAGGCTTGTCGTTCAATGGAAGAAATCTTAGTTACTAATTACTCTATTTACTTATTGAGAGAGCGTCATGTAGTGGTTAGATTGTTGGACTAGGATCTGGGAGACTGAGTTTTGAATCTCAACTCTGCCATGGGAGCTTGCTGGATGACCTTGGGCCAGTTACATTCAGCCTAACCTACCTCACAGGGTTGTTGTGAGGATAAAATAGAAGAGAATGATGTAAGTCACTTGGATCCCCATGGAAGAGGAAGGTAGGGTATAAATGAAGCAAATAAATAGATAAATTTACATCTAAGGAAGACTAGTTCACCCTATCCATCCAGTTGTGCCATCAAGAAAGGAGTGTGTGTGTGTGTGTGTGTGTGTGTGTGTCTTAAATTCACAGACAAATTGCAGTTGTGTACTGTAGTAAAACCTTTTGTTCCATCTTTTTAGGAGAGCTGTCTTGCATTCAGAATCATCTTCTCTGGGTAAATATCGTAACTATCTTTGATTCTGCAATAGCATAGGAGTATACGAAGTATTCCCTCTACGAGAGGTGGGAATGCTAAGATGGTGCCTGCCATCTACAGTTATATAATACTAAATTGTCCAGTTGGTACATTTCAGTGGAAAGCATTAATCTGGCTAAAAGAAACAAGGCTTCCATTAAACTTGCTGCTTCTCCCAATCATGATGAAAAATAAAAATGTACAAATAAGTTAGTTTTGCTACAGAATGTAAATGCTGGCCATCTGATTGTGATAAAGTTGGCAGTAGTTTATAAAAAAAGTTAGCAAATTAAACTGCAAATATAGACTGCATTTTTAATTGTATTTTAAATTCACTGGTAATTGTAGAAGAAAGGAAAAACTAGTACTTTTGCAAAATACCTGTCTTCTCTGTCTAGTTTAAAAGCACAAATGAAGCACAAAACTACAGTTTTCTTGCTGTTGTCTTCCAATAAAGCTAATCTGATGGCAGCATCTGATATTAAAATGACCACAGGTTCAAAATAATTACATAATAGTTGATATCAAGATCATGTAGTTATTCAAATGGCCTTCTTTCTAGGCAGTAGCCAGAACTGTAGGGTGCTGATGATGGTAGAACCAGGATTCTCCTAGCTTAGTGGGAATTTGTCTAGGTATTGAGGATTTAGAGATCTAAGTTTGTCTTTAATGCTTTTTGGCCTCTGAGCAGAAGCAGCTTGATAAACAACGAATACACTGAAACCCATTGACTGCTAACTGCAGGGTCCTTAAATTTACCCTATGTAAAGTTTTGTTCCTCTGCATTTTATTAAACTTCCTCTTTACACAAGTAATATTGTTTGAGATGACTGTGCCCTTCTGCTGGTATCTTACTTTTAGCTGCATACTCTCCAAGGTATCCTGTTTAAGTAAACACCACTCATAACTTTCTTAAATTACTGGGGGGGAAATTATGCAGTCTGAAGTGGTGCTGAGAAATTTTGTCATGAGTCTTTCAAATGACTATTGGAAAGTGAAGCTCAAAGTAAAATACCATAAGCATCCCTTTTCTGAATTGGCCATTTTGTTGATGCTCTGCACTTTCATTTTGGCCTGTCAAATGTAATGTCATATACCTTTAGTATCTATGTCTGTGTTTAATTGCCTGTCCAGAAGGTCCCATGTGTTATAGAATGAAACATTAGATGAAATTACATTTGCCTCAGTCATGTAAAAGGCACAATATGTTCTTTCTGTTAACAGTTAACTCTTCCAGAGAGGTGAACACCAATAAGGTAAATAACAAAACTACACAAAGTTATCTAACCTTGAAAGAATTTTCACTGGTATCAACCTAACCTCTATCAAGCAGCAGGAGAGGAAATCATCCTTTCCCCAAGAGTATTCTCTTTTGTCCTGTGATATTTAAAATATTTTCAATAGGAATCTTATATTGAACAAATAGAACTGTAAAAATTCAAATGTGGTGAAGTTGTGCAGGCTTTCAAAGGACTGGGATTCATTGCTACACTGTTCAGTTCTCACTAGCATCAAAAGTTTGGTCAAATAATGTTCAAGGTAAAATTAATGTAGAGTTTATGAGTGTATGATTCTTTAGTTTGTGTTTTCATAGCTATTGCAGATAACCTGATTTTTTAGAATTTTTTCCCTTAAATATATGTAGTGAGAAAACAAATCACACCTATATCAGTTTCTAGCCACAACTATTTTCACTGTACCTTTAAAAAGAAGTCTGTAGAATCTCAACTTACCTAAGCAAAGCAGTATGTTGTTTAAATTAGCATTCACTGGAGAGAAAATGAGGAGAATACATTGTTGTGAAATAATTTGGGGAGGAGTTGCAGTACTGGAAAGCTGTAATTCCACCACTTACAGAAACCTAGACAGAACTTATAGATGGATATGGCTTTTAATAGACAGGATGCAGATGTGAAATATAATGTTTGGCTGAATTTTAGAGCTTTATGAAACATGATATATAACTTACTTGTTGGATAAAGTTCACCTCTTCCTCTCTTTTCTTGTTTATTTTTCTGTTTCATTTCTTGTTTATTTTTTCTTTAATATTTACCTCTCCCTTTTTTCTCCCTTCCTTTCTGTTTGGGGCTAGAGTTCATTTACACAAGGGAAAGGGTTGTTTGAGAGTGTTGTATATTATATATTAAAACAATAAACATAAAATGTATGGAATATTAACAATGTATTATATGGTTCAATATAACAGTATTTGATTATGATTAATTCATTAGTAACCATGTCTTAAATAGGCTTCCTATTTGACTCCACAAGCCTTTCCCCTGGAGGTCAAAGGGTCGATTTGAGCAACCTTGTTTACCTGCTAACCTTAGACAATATGAATCAATGTGGTGTAATTCTGGGACAGTTTCGCCCTCCCCATCCCTGTGTGGCATCAGACATAGATACTACCAGGTTAACTTGCCTTGCTTGTCTTTCAATTGTAGTTCTAACAGTTCTAACGTGAACAGGTCTTTAGTGTTCAATTAAATTAGTTTCTGTTTTTCCCTTAAATTGCACCAGCAAGAGCATTCTGAGTGTCTGAGTGGTGTGTGTTTACTGAGGTGTCGTGAACAAGCTACCTAGCTCATATTTTGAAGTAGGATTCTGGCTTCCAGCAGCTTTAAAAATGTCTGTTCTTATTTCTGTTTCTTCCACTTCATTGTGGGTGGCAAAGATGGAGCGGTGAGTTCAGTTGCAGAAAATACATGACAGGATAAATGTATTAATGGGCTCCTAGGCATTCTTGCCATTTCATCTCATATGGGGCAGGGGGAGGTGTAGCTATCAGCAACTAAGCAACTTACAGAAATGGAGCACACTATCCTCTTGTGGTTGCTGGGAAACTGGTCAACACAAGGAGTAACTCTTGGGGGTGGAGATATTGCATTGCACTTTTCCTACAGTTGGAGCACAGCTGTTTCACATTCATGGGGTTGTCCTAATTGCTTTGGGAAAGGGGGGTGAGGTTGCTGAACCTAGTTCTTCCCTTCCAATTGTTGGATGTGTATGTGTATGCATGTGCTGTAGCCAGCTATAATTCCTGTCAGTACTGCACAAGGGCACAGGGAAAGGGAATTCCTGATAAGTTTTCTTAAGTAACACAGAAGCAGGCTGCTTCCAAGTGAGTCCAGGGGCTTTTTGCTGGCATTGATTTCTTATCCTTCAATTTAACCTTTAGCATTCTTTTAATCTTTGCTCTCTACAAAGCCTCCTGGTGCGCTACTTAAGTTCTAGTCAGGGTAAACTGTGTAGCTTTAGGTTCAGTATTTCAACAGATATTTCAAGCAAATAAGGTGGCAATAATTCCACAGTCATATTATTGCAGCTAAAATAAACCATTAAACTGCATCTTAAAGATTTACACAATATTCCAACTTTTTTGAACCAGAGCCACCTATTTAAAATGCAATAATGTTCCAAATATTTTGTAAAACAAGGATGTTGAAGAGTTTAGAAGAAAACACTTGCCATCTTGTCTTACAGATCTTTTCCACCTCCCTTTAATTTCTTAGGCTAAGTCAGTCCCCCTAGCCTGCTTTAGACTGCAGGCGCATTATATTGCAGTGGAGGCTTTCTTTCCAGTTAGAAGCTGGCTGCTACAGCCTTTTGGCACCAGCCTGTGGAAATGACGGAGGAAGCTAACACTTCCCTATTCCAGTGACTCTTAGAATTAATGTGCAAACCTCTTTTTCACATTTCACCTGTCAGTGTTTTCTGAGTGGTCAGGACACGGTTTCCTAACAAAGAATGCAAAGCTACTTGGAATCCATCTTGGAAAGGGAAAATGTGGGTTAATGGGAAGAAACCCATAGGCCAGCCACACCAGCTCCTTCCAAGAAAGAGTTATGGATGTTCTATATCAATCTGTTCCTAGAAAGACTAATGACACCAACTGCTGCCAATTAAAAATGGTAGAGGCACACTTGACTCTTGTAGAGCTGGAACAGAAGTTTTGGCTAGCTCCAGAATTTATTTCTGGGATGCTGGGGAAGAGTGCTGAGTGACATTCTAAGAAAAAAAATTAAACCTTTTTTATAGAGCAGGAATAAACAGATACGTTTCAGTGTTTCAGTGATGGAGTTTATCACTCAGTGGAAGAGTTCCCATTGAACATAAATATTCAGTGCTTCGCTAAAAATGCTTGTTTCTATTCAGAAGTTGTTTAGAAGGGTTTTTTTAAAAAAGAGAAAAATACTAGAAAAATATACCTTCCTCATCCATATTTACCCATCTTGCCTTGAAGTGTGTGAGTATATCATTATTTGCGTTCTGAAGTTATCATGCTCCTGTGCTATTGTATTCTTGTTTGTTTCAACCCCTGGCTCTTTGTTTTCCCTGTCTTAGGAATTTGTTTCAAGGTGTGGACTGAGGATATCTGAAGATTCAGAATATGTGCTGCCACTCATAAACACGCCAAATAATTGTGAGGTGATATGTAAAGGGGGCCACACCCAGAGATGTTTCCATAATAATATCTTGAGGCTGTGCAAGTTCAGAATCACCCACTCAGTAAAACTTAGCAGTGCTTTAGATACTGAATGAGAGCCAAACTACAAGTGACGCCTGACACAGGTTGGACACTTGCCAGCTTCCCTCAAGTTTTGATGGGAAATGTAGGCAGCTTGGCGGAATGTTGGACAAGTGACAGTTGAAAAGTCCATTGGACAGCAGTCAGAGTGCCAAGCTGCAAGACCAGGATGCCTACATTTCCAATGAAAACTTGAGGGAAGCTGACAAGTGTCCAACCTGTGTCAGGCGTCACTTGTAGCTTGGCTCTGAGTGAATGTATATAAATCCCCCATAATCTTTTTTCCTTTTTTGTGAAAGGGAAACACCACTGAATGACTCAAGATGGGATATAAAGTGATTTGCGTATAGGATGTAAGAGGTAATAGGAGGCAACTGGCATTTCACTAGCTGGTTTAGAAATGAAGCAGGAAGTTGAGTACAAATCCTGGATAGGCCCAGAGTATGGAGCAGATTGTCTCATCTCCTGAAGCTGTTGTTCCATGTCTGAAGCCACTTGAAACCATGCCTGCCTTAAATGGCTTGTGTGTAATCATAAATACAAACAAATCAGACTTCAGGGCAGAAAGCAAGAATTCAATGCATTTTGTGCTTCCTCTCTTTTGCCTTTCTGCTGATGGCAGTGCCCCTGTTCATAGCCGCTACTTGTGTCATTTGAGCAAAGAAACAGCTTTGGAACACAAAGTATCTAAGTGCAAAGCATTAGCCCTTTTCAGTCATTACAGTTCACCATATGGAGAGAACACACTACACATCGCCCTCCCGATACGCACAATTACCATTTTGTGTGAAATGGCCAAAGTGCATATTTGCAGCCTAGGAACCTGCATAGTAGAGGCCTGAGGCGATGGTGCACAGCAGGAGGGCTGCATGTAGTATGTTCTCCCCCATACACCTGATGAAACCGAATGACTGAAAAGGACTATTTTTCCATTCTTGAAACTGTTCTGTTACTTGGAATGTGTTCGTGGAAAAAGAAGGGCTTTCATCTCATGTCACATCATCTTAACTCCCAAGTTAGAATTCAGAAGCACAAGGAGGTTTTGTTTCTCCTTCCTCAGTTGTAGATGAGCCCTCCTGAGGAAGGAAATAGTAGATTAGAAATACCATGCATCTGATCAGACTGTTTGGGCTGCCATTTACTAATATAATCTTGAAAATCAGAGCTGGGCTAATGCATCCAGATCAACAGTGAAATCCTAAGCAGAGTTACGCCAGTCTAAGCCCATTAAAAATCAATGAGCTTAGACTGGAGTAACTCTGTTTAGGATTTCACTGAAAATGTATTAACTTCCCAAAAGACAAGGCAATAATAAGCAGGATCTCTTCACCATGGCAATGCCAAAATCCCTCCCTATTCCTTAGCCTGCTGCTCAAATTCCTTGTCCTTTCTGATACTACTACTGCAGCCTGCCAATTTGCTTGTTTACTTGTAAATAAGTGATGCCATTTGTAGCAAGATGAGAAGACCAAATGCTAGGAATGTTTCTGCTGAATTCTGGATATGCTTGACTTGCCAGCTGTAGACTGCTTCAAACTGCTGTAAGCTTTCACTTAACCAGAAGTAGATTTTTGTAGTATTTGCACATGAGAAGCAGCAGGTTAAGAGTCCTCAAATTACAGAAGCAGAAGAAACCCAAGCAAACTTTACACAAGGGAACTTTTAGAAGACCTGTAGTTGGTTGCCTTGAGGTGGAGGATGTGTGTGGGGATTGGCTGCCTGTTTTCAATGAACACTTTCCTGTTTCATCAGATCTATGGATCATCTAATCCAGTGTTTACCAACCTGTGGGATCCAAAAGTCAGTTGCAAAGTCTATGAAAGTGGGTCCTGGGCTTCTGCAGTTTTATTAATTTGTGCGCATGCTCCATACGTTTCTTGGATTTTTGTATCTGTGAATGCCCCAGCTGTCTTGGACGTCAGAGATACAACTTTAGTAGTTCCTGCCACCACCTAGAGAAACTTTTAAAGAGTAGGTTACTTTAATTCAGCCAATAATTATTTTTTTGAACATATCTGCATGATTGTGAGATGGAAGAACAGGATCTCCGCCTCCCCTTCCCAGGCTTGTCTGGCAGAGTGAGCTTAAAGTGACCCTCTCATGGGCAAACACAACCCAGAAAGTTTCTCAAAGCCAAAAGCGTACCTGTTGCCCAAACTTACCAATTGTTATTCACTCGAATAAGCAAACAGGGAAATCTGAAAAAGTAAGGCTACAGATTATAGCAACCAAAAGAACGCAACTTATTTGTTTGCTGATACTAAGAAGACTTCGCTCTTCTCCCTCCTGGAGATAAATTACTTGTCCATAGGAGACCTCAGGCTTGATGATAGTAACAAAGGCTTGTGTTATGTATTGCTTGAGTAGAATGAAGGCTCCTGAGGCCTACAAAGCTATTGGTGTTTGGGTGCCTTGTAGCCAATCGCTGTGCTGAAAAATAGATACTTGTATATAGTTCATTCAAATGAAGGATTCTAGCTGCTTACATTGGATTGGTGGTTTTACAAGTGGGTGTGGTTTCTACAAGTATAAATTGGTTACTGTTGAGCCTGAGGCTTTAGTCTGTCTGCTTCCAGTTTTCAGTAAAGATGTTTATCATAATAAAGAGCTGTTAATCTCAATATACAATAACTTGCACCAGTTGGGCCCATATTTCAAAGGGCTCCTCAGAAGCAGGGAGTTCTTGGTCTAATGAGAAAGTAGAGGACTCACTGAAAGTTCTGCCAAAGTCAGTTACAACTGATACACGTTTTGCTTGGGTTCTAGAATATTCTGCACACAACTCTGGCCGAATCCACATTACCTCCGCGCGTCCCGGTGTTGCACTAAATGTCCGCGAAACACCCGGAAGTATAGCATCTTTCAAGCACGATTTCTGAATCGCGCTTGAAAAACGCTATACTTCCGGGTGTTTCGCGGACATTTAGTGCAACACCGGGACGTGTGGAGGTAATGTGGATTCGGCCTCTGTTTAGCGCAGATAGTGAGCAACGTAAACAGGGGAAGTACTCGGGTGTCAGACTAAGGATATTCTCCATTGAGCCCTGTTGGGCTAACAGCTGATAAATGATTGGGACAGAGGGCCAAGTGTGACAGCTGTATACTGATCCCTCACATCTGGGATGCTTGTGTGCTTTGCTCATCTCTGTGTAATGGAGTTTTTGTGATTCACCGCAAACCGTAATAGGGCAAGCCTGGGATCTTTCCATAACATGAATTACATTTTCATTAGCTAGCTGTTACACCTCTAAGATCTCTCTTTCTCAGCCGCCACTAATTCAGACCCCATCAGCATATATTGTTAGGATTTTTACTCCACTGTGCACTTGCAGTCCAGTTTGCACTTACTGTACTTAACCTGAGTTAGTCCAACCTGAGGAGTTGGAGCACCTTTCCAATGACAAAAAGCTAAAGAGTCAGGGGCTATTCAGTTTAGAGAAAGATGACCAAGGGGAACATGATAGAAGTTCATAAAATTTGCCGTATTTATTGTGGAGAAAATAAATCGAGAGAACTTTTCTGCCTCTTCTAGAATACTAGAATTTGGGAGCAAGAGGATGTTGGGATGGCCATGTGCATTGATGGCTTTAAAGGGGAATAAGCAAATTCATGGAGGATAAGTCCGCCAGTGGCCACTAGCTCTGCAGAGTAAAGGGAACCTCCACATTCAGAGGCAGCAAACCTGTGGATATCAGTGTTAGAAGCAGGGCTTTTTTTCAGCTGGAACGTAGTGGAACGGAGTTCCGGAACCTCTTGAAAATGGTCACATGGCTGGTGGCCCCGCCCCCTGATCTCCAGACAGAGGGAAATTTAGATTGCCCTCCGCGCCGCTCGGCAGTGTGGAGGGCAATCTCAACTCCCCTCTGTCTGGAGATCAGGGGGCGGGGCCACCAGCCATGTGACCATTTTCTCCGAGGGCAACCCACTTGAGTTCCACCACCTCTTTTCCCAGAAAAAAAGCCCTGGTTAGAAGGCAACATCGGGGGAAACTTTGACCTCTATGCTCAGTTTACTGGCCCCCTAGAACCACTGGATGGCCACTATGTGAGACAGAATGCTGGATTAAGTGGACCACTGATCTGCTCCAGCAAGGCTCTTCTTAGGTACTTATGTGGTGGTGGAGAGTGCTGTCAAGTCATAGCTGACTTATGGCAACCACAGGTGGGATTTTCATTACAAGAGACTAACAGAGGTGGTTTGCCATTGCCTGCCTCTGCAACTCTGGTTTTTGTTGGAGGTCTTCCATCCTATTCCTAACCAAGGCTGACCTTGCTTAGCTTCTGAGTTCTGATGAGATCAGGCTCTCCTGGGCTATCCAAGTTATGGCAGGTTCTTACATAGGTGAGTAACAGTTGCTAACTGCTAACTGAAAATTTGCCCTCCTAGCCTGCAAACTGACTGCTGCTAACATACCACCTTCTTATCAGACAAAAGCCATGAATGCCTGCTCTTCATTATACATAATGGGAAGATGAGCAAGTGGTGGAGAGAAGTTCCATCCTGACTAGGCCTGACTTCTTCTGCCACCACCTACCTACCAATTTGCTCCTAAGCTAGCCTTCCTTAGAAAAGCTGCTTTTGTATTTCTGTTTTATAAGCATTTGGGTGGGATTTTGCAGAAACTCTCAAACATGGCATGTCTTGGAGTTGCTCATACTCATTTCTTAAAACAGCCATCCAATAATCACTTGTTGCTTAGAGCCAGCCAACAGGTCAATCCACTCCACTCCTTTCTAGAGTTCCACATTTCTGTAGAGGGTTGTGAATGCTTTTTTCATTGCTATGGACACAAACACACACAATTGCCATGGGTAGTCTGTGCTTAACTGTCTTTGGGTGTGTTGATTGAGGCAAACTTAGGACCTGTTTCTGATGTCCCAAGGTTACTATTTTAAAAACTTATTTTACAGGAAGGCTTGTGTGTGAGTGGGTAGATGCTAATGTTATCATCGATTCATGTTAATCCCTTAGTCAGTGTACAGCTACATTCTGACTTCTTCAGAATGTAGGTGAGCATGGTTTTAAGAAAATGCCCAGGTTGAGCAGCAAACGACATCTGGGGCAGTAGGCCACCTCCACAGCGAGTGGAGCACTGAAAGCCAGTTTGGTGTAGTGGTTAAGAAGAGTGCAGGACTCTAATCTGGAGAGCTGGGTTTGATTCCTCACTCCTCCACTTGAAGCCCAGCTGGGTGACCTTGGGTCAGTCACAGCTTCTAGGAGCTCTCTCAGCCCCACCCACCTCACCAGGTGATTATTGTTGTGACGTACTTTGTAAACCGCTCTATGGGTGTTAAGTCATCCTAAAGGGCAGTATATAAACCAAATGTTGTTGTTGTTTGTTGTTGTTGTTATCTGGGCAATGCCTGGTCAAAAGACTCATTTAATTTAATTTAATTTATTATATTTATATTCCGCCCTCCCCACTTTCGCAGGCTCAGGGCGGATAACAAATACAAACACCATTAAAAACATTTAAAAACATTAAATATTACAGTTCATGCTACATAATGGTTCATACATGCCTCTGTGTTCGCATAGGGGCGATGGTTTAACCCCCCCCCCTTCACGGGGGGGGGGCACTGCCCGGCGTCAGCCATATGCCTGGCGGAATAGCTCTGTCTTACAGGCCCAGCGAAATGCAAGCAAATCTATCAGTGTTAGCAATTACCAGGATGACAGTAATGGGCTGATTTGGGATCCTAGGGCTATACTTATTTTTTAGTTTATCTAATTTATACTCCGCCTTTCTCACGGAGACTCAAGGTGGATGACATAGTGTGAGATTAGTACAATCAGTATCAAGGACATTTCCATAAACAATGTCATAGGATTTTACAAAGACACAGCATTAGCAAGGATCCAATACAGAGTTGAAGAATTGCTGAAACAGAACATAATCAATTCTAGGAGTGACATTAGATAACATGAAGCACACATAGTATATAGAAGTACATATTCAAAGCAACAGATAATATGCAAGGCAACATAATGATGAAATCTATAGTCCCTAACTCATTAGCAAAGGATCTGAGACCCCCTCCCTATAATACTTCTATCTGAGTAAAAAGCCTTTTTGAATAATTCGGTTTTGCATCGTTTACAGAAAGCCAGGAGAGTGAGGGCTCTCCTGACTTCCTCTGGCAGCAGGGCCGGCGCCAGAGTTTCTGGTGCCTGCGGCCACTCGTGCGCACGCGCACAGAGCGCGCGCGCATGCCACGGACTGCATGATGACATCATCGTGCGATGACATCATCACGCAGTGCAGGATAG
The DNA here is from genome assembly GCF_028583425.1 of Eublepharis macularius. NCBI lineage: Eukaryota > Metazoa > Chordata > Lepidosauria > Squamata > Eublepharidae > Eublepharis > Eublepharis macularius. Next base: position 60,059,241 of record NC_072793.1, read on the forward strand.
CTGGGGCGGCACGCAGAAGCTGCTCCGTGCTCCGCACGCCGCCCCAGCAGCAGCCTGACGGCTTCTGCGCCCAGCTGGGGTGTGTGGGGGCAGAGGAGCGCGCAGCAGAGCAGCCTCGTGCCGCCGCTGCCGCCGCCGCCATACGCCCCAGCCGGGCGCAGAAGCCGCGAGCCGCTGCTGGGGTGGCGCGCAGAGGCTGCTCCATGCTCCACACGCTGCCCCAGCCCCCAGCAGCAGCCTGATGGCTTCTGTGTCCGGCTGGGATGTGTGGGGGCGGAGGAGCATGCAGCAGAGCTGGCGTGGCTGGCTGCAGCTGCAGCTGCTGGCTGGCGTGGCTGGCTGCAGCTGCTGACGGCGCAGAAGCCGTCAGGCTGCTGCTGGGGCGGCGTGCGGAGCACAGAGCAGCCTCCGCCCGTCACCCCAGCAGCAGCTCGCGGCTTCTGCGCCCGGCTGGGGCATGTGGTGGCAGTGGCGGCACGGGGCGGGCTGGCTGCAGCAGCAGCTGCAGCCCAGTCACACCAGCTCCGCTGCGCGCGCCTCCACCCCCGACACCCCCTCCGGTGCCTCTCCAGTGCCCTCGCGCCCGAGGCCACTGCCTACCTGGCCTCTATGGGCGCGCTGGCCCTGTCTGGCAGACTGTTCCACAGAGTAGGGAGCCACCACAGAGAGCGCCTGTGTACAGGCTGCTGTTGATTTCACCCTTGTGCAGACTGGCACCTGCAAGAGACCCTGTTCAGATAAACAAAGCTGATGTAGAGGGACATAGGGAGGGAGGCGGTCCCATAGATATACCGGGCCAAGGCTGTGATGTGAGGAGCTTTGTAAGTAATAACCAATACCTTGACTTGAGCACGGTAACTGATAGGTAGCCAATGGAGTGACTGTAGGGGAGTGATGGGAGTGATGTTCATGCTCCTGCTTGCTCCAGCTAACAGTCGAGCTGCAGCATGTTGCACCAATTAGAGCCTCCTAGTTAACTTAGATGGGAGACCAATGTATAGTGCATTACAATAGTCAAGTTTTGATGTTACCATATAGGTTAGCTGCCTTATCAGATAGGATGCTCCTGTTGCATTAGGTGCAAGTGGAATGGGGGGGGAACGAAATCCTAGAAACCAGTCATACTGCCACATGGTCTTAATGTTGGTGCTTACAGAAGTAAACATAATGTGTACTGTGAATCCCTTGTGGCTCTTGTATCCTTATTTAATTAAGCTGCCTCAAAGGCTCTCATCAGTTATACAGCGAGCCATTCCAAACAATTGTACTTGGTCCTGTTCTCTTAGTTTACCATCCAGGTCACTGACTTTCCGAATGCTATTTTGCCTGAGCACTGTTCTCACCTATTAAGACCTGTTAGCAAGTAAGTGGCTTGAGAGCCACCTGTGTCTCTTCGGAGCACTCTTTCCCAATATGGCACCTGCTTCATTTTCAACTAAAGCAGACAAAGCCACTGCCTGGTAGGACTTGCAGTTCGCAGGGGGTCTGCACCTCAAAACAGCCACTGCAGGAAGACTAGTGGGAGGCAGCCTGTAAGCTAGACATGAAGGGGAAAGGCTTGTCCTCTCCGCCTCCCTTCTCTGCAACTGAGCAGCTGCCAGGAGAACAAACTGGCCACAGAGAAAAGCAAATAAAACCACCAACATATCACCATGCTGCCCCCCCCCCGGGAAAAGAGCAAGCTGGCCACAGCGAGGGGTGGGGTAATGGTCATTTTATTCCACCCTCTCCGTGGCAAGTATGCCGTCCTCCTCCTCCTCCTCCTCTGGGTGAGAGACTGAGATTACCAATCTGTTGTGCCTCATGCAGAGGAGAGAGTGGGAAGGCAAAGAGGAATACACGGCGGCTGTCATGTTCAGTAGTGGTGGGAAGAGCCCTAGATAAAAAGAACATCTCTCCACCCCTCCTAACATCTGGAAGATGGAATGTGTGCCATATCATTATTGTTCAGTATATCCTACCCGCTGCAAACCGCTGCTGGTTAACTGGGTCAGGGGGGAGAAATGTTTGATGTGATGGTGATGTTATGTTTCTTTTACTAGGTCTTCCTTGAGATGCCTGGTTATTTAGGCACAACTGGTACCCCATGCTTTCCGCAATACAGTGCTCACAGCAACTTACAATGCCAGTTTAAAATAATGAGTCCACATAAACATAATTAAATGAATGGTAAACTATAAAAAGCGGTAAGAAAAAGCAGCATAAAAGAGCATAAAAGCAGCTAAGAACAGTGAATGCAAAAAAACCCCCACTGGCTTAGATCTGATACCGTTTTTCCACGTGTGTTTCTTTCCTGGTGCTGCAGCGGCAGTCCTCCACTGCTCAGCTCACTTCTCCTTGAACTAGGCACTTTGAAGTACCTTGAAACACACTGGTCTAGCACAGCACAAAGCCCTAGCAGCAGAGGAAGCAAACTCCACTTCGGAGGACTGCCTCTGCAGTGCCCAGAGAGAAGCACAAGTGGAGCAAAGGTATAGGATCCAAACCACTATCTTTAAAGGGCACTAATATAGTATAATCATCTTAAAATCTAGTAACAAAGACAGGAAAATGCTCAGACCAAAGCTACATTGTGAGGAGCAAAAAAGCAGGATAAAGTAAAACTACAGGGTAAGGCAAATATATGTCAGCTTGGGATAATTAATTATCTGAATTTCCCAGGCAGTGGCTTGGGGAGGGTGGATCCTGGCTGGTGCAAACCAGATGCAGAGCCCAGCAGAGCAGCAAGTCTGACTGGCTCCTCCTTCCCCTCCTCTTTATGGGGGCATGGCCATTATTTCCTCCCAGTTTGCAGTTCTGCAAGTAGGATGTTCCGGTGCCTATAGAATTGGTCCCTTTAGTCCAATTCACTTTAAACTTGGGCGGGGGGGGGGAGTCTTTAGTGATCAGACAGTACTAGCTTCCCCCCTCCCCATAGGGAATAATGGTACCTAAATAATCCTGAAATCCCTGAAAACCCAAACCTGAATCCCGAAGCAGGTAACCCAAATAATTAAATATCATTATATCAATATAATGTTATAAAGCTTTGTACCAGAATCTCTGAATTCCTGGCTTTAATTATTTTTTAAAAAGTCTAGCCACTTTGCTTGTGGAGATATAAAAGGTATAACTCTGCAAAGAAAGGTCTGGAAACATACCTCTTTAAAAATGAAAGCTGGAGAGCCAAAGAACCCAACACACAAACTGTTATATTTTTGCCAATTAAAAAAAAAAGATGAAGAAAGCCTGGTGGCAGTGGGAGGGGGAATAGCAGCTGCCAGCAAGTGAGGAATTGAGGGAGGGAACTCAGGGAAACTGGTTTGTGGGAGCCCTATTACCACTGCACTGTATCTGCAGCAACGACCGGAAAACAACACCAGCCTTATCTCCGTGAGGGAAACGCCACAACCCATCTAATTTAGTGCTGTATTTTGAAACAGCTGAACCTTCTGGGCAGCCTCATGTAGATCACATTGCAGTAGTCCAACCTGGATGAAGTAAGAGTGTAGATAATTGTTGTCAAATTTCAGCTCTCAAAGAAGGACTGTGGTTAGTGGACCAGCCAAAGTTGATTAAAGGTACTACATGCTGAAGAGAAAATCTATGCCTCCATGTGCATGCCTGGGTCTAGCAATATTCCTAAGCACAGTGTTGCCCCCAGAGGTGGAGCTCAACCCCATCCAGAACTATGTGAGTAAGTAGCAGCCTTATGTAATGAGTCTCTCTACACAAGACATCATAAACAGGGATGCTCAAGTGACTTACTTTCTGTGTGGTCTTATATTCAAGTGTACTCTGTCTCCCTAGCACTGCATGTGTATCCACAATGGGAGTACAAGTGCAAGATCTTTCACTTGAGCATCCCTGTGTAAGATGTCTTGTGTAGAGATACTCATTGTTATGTACACAAGGCTGCTACATACTTACTCACATAGTATGTGAATCTGCAGCATGACATTCCTCCCATGTTGTTTTACTCATATTACATAAGCGTCATATGAGGGAAGAGTTGTTTCAGGAACAAATCTTGCCTGTTTAATTCAGTTGCTTTCATCTGTTATCAATTTGTCTTCCCTTGTGTCCCCCTCCCCTCACCAACATCACTGTCACCGTGTGACCTCTATTATGCCTCTATGCAGCTAGCTACATAAATAGAACTACCAGTTCAGCATTAAGTTGCATTGCCTATGGCTGTGCTATGAGCCTGTGAAACAATCTCCAAACAACAGGCTAACTGAGAGGGAAGTGCAGGATGTTTACGTATCCTAGGGAAGCGGTGGCAGATACCCATCTCTGCCTGCCCTGGTCTTTGTTCATGTTATTGCAGAGACAAAATGTGTTTGATGTGAAGTCCAGAAAGGACCATAGGACCATGTTCTATTTCTGTGGGTGGGAAAGACAGAGCAGCTGTATGGAGCGGTGGAGCAACTTATGAATACCATACACAGCTGCTAACACAAATGGAAAGATGGTGGCATATAGTGCTCTTGTTCCTAGTGCAAACACACAAGAGTGTGTGTGTGTGCACTTCCACTCTTGTAGGCAGGGCTCATTTCCAGGGGGAACACGCCGGAACACCGTTCCGGTAGTTCCCCCAACAGTCAGGTGGCCCCGCTCACCTGACTTTTAGACATTTTGGGCCATTTAAGCCTCGATTGGGACTGAAATGGCCCAGATCAGGACTGAAATGGCCCGGATCAGGTTGGTGCCGGGCGGGGGAACCCTCCTCTACCCGGCACCAACCTGATCTGGGCCATTTTGGGCCCGATCAAGGCCAAAACGTGCCCAAAATGGCCATTTTGAGCCATTTGGGGCCCATTTTGGCCTGAATTGGGGCCAAAACGGCCCTGATTGGGCCACTGCCAGGTGAGGGAACACTTCCCCATCTGGCAACAGCTGAATCCCAGCCATTTCAGCCCAATCAAGGGGGCATGGCATATGCTAATTAGTTCCTGCAGCTCTTTTTCTACAAAATGACCCCTGCATGTAGGGAAATGAGTTTTGTAGAATTTGATTAAAGTAGCAAGCTCACATAATAAATGGAGCCCCTTTGGCAGAAGCTAGAATCAGAGTCATCCAGCAATGTTGTTTAGGCCTTGTGCAAATGGGACACTGGGAACAAACCGCTGAACTTCTACAGCTAGCTGTGACCAATTCGTCAGGCAGTTTGCAGTTCAAGTTGCTCACATCTGATCTGAGTTGAATTTCACATTGATGGAAGTTACACTGAATGTATTTGTGGTTCTTCTTGGCATATTCATATGGGTCAGAACCCCACCTTTTGGAATGGCCTGCTTAAATTCCCACTCTTCTGGCTTTACACAAAGTATGCAAGACTGAATTATTCAGGAAGGCTTTATACTCAGATTATAGGTCTGTATCATAAGAAATATCTCAAAGGAATACCTTGTTAAGGGATGGAGTGTAGACTAGGCTACACTGAGTACTGTCTGCTGATGTAGATATGCTCTGACTGGGTAGTTCAATGTTGCTAAAGATGTCTGACAAAGAGAACTGTGGTTCTCGAAAGCTTATGCTACAGTAAAGTTGGTTAGTCTTAAAGGTGCTACTGGACTCTTTCCTATTTTGCTACTACGGACTAACATGGCTAACTCCTCTGGATGTTGTGTTAATTACTTATGCTTTAATTCAAAAAGGTTTCATCTCTGTATTCTGTTTAATGCTAGTTTTAAAATTTGATGCTACCATACCCCTATGGTATCTGTGTGCATTGACTGTCCTAACTGTAGATCACATTGTATTTTTGCTCTGTGAATGTCCTAGCTATTGATTATATTATATTCATTTGCAGTATGAAATCTGCCTTGGAGCTCAGTGAGAAAGGTGAACTATAAATAAATAACAACAAATTATCCTTAAGAGAAGAGTCCATGATGCTCTTACCCAGGGCAGAAGAGAAGCTGGTCTGGGGTGAAGGAAATATCCAAACAGAAACCAACTAGGAAGCTGGGGAGCCAAGGTTAGGGGTTCAGTGATTCAGCAAACAGGCAAAGGTGTGGGAAGTAAAGCCAAGTGCAAAGTTGGGGAAGTAGGCTTGGCTACAGAACCAGCTACAGCATTGGAGGGCCTTGCAATGCCCTTTTTAAAGGCTCCAGGGAAGATGAGGTTGGGATTTAGAGTGGGATTAGGTCAAGAATACAAGATACCAAATTTGAGAGATGTGGAGAGAGTTCTTAGTAGAGGTGATTGAATTACAAGGACTGAGGAGAAGCTGCTTGATGATATTTCCCTGTTTTAGGCTGGATGAGTTCTTTAGCCTTAGCCAGCAAACTTGAGTAAATCAGTCTCGGTTGTGAGGGAGCTTCTAGAGGCTGAAGGCAATAGGCCTTTAACCATTGTACTCTATGGGGCATTTGAGTGACAGACCGTCCATGTACTGATTCTGACCTTTAAAATAGGAAATAGCCCAGAAGTCCTGAAAGACTGCTGCTACCTGTATGAACCATCCCAAGGCTTAAGGATGGACCGATCTACCCTTAGAGGAGTTTTGGCTCATGGGAACCATGGGGAATGGGGTTTTTTTGGGGAGGGGGGCCATCTCCATGACTGTGGCACTCCCTCTGGGGCTGAGAACACCCATTTCCCGTAAGGCCTCTTGACTGGATCTTGAGACTTGCCTTTTTTGGAGAGCCTTTGATTTGGACCATGGAATGCAAGGAGCTCTGGTTCTATTGATGTTCTGAATTGATTTTACTGTTTTAAAAAAATTGGTTTTCAAATAATTATATAGATGTATTACTGTATGTTGCTGAGTGTTTTATAGGCCACCTTGGGCAGTTGTTTTAGTTGAAGGGCATGCTATAAATAAGCTAAAGAAATAAATCAAGAGAAAGTGAAATAATGTAACTTTGGATTAATTGGGGGCAGGGAGGAGAGGAGAGGATGGCTCCAGTCCTTCACCTGTCCCTAAAGACTAGGACAAACTTTAAGGAAGAATGTTCCTCAGAAGGGCAATGCCTTCAGAAGTTTCAAAAGCTTTAAAACCTTAAATGAACTGTAAAAAAAGTTTATTCTGGAAAATGGGTTAATTATTGCTTTCTAGTTGGGTGCATGTAGCTGCTGTCCTCCTTTCTCACTTATGCAACCATTAAAGAGGAGAGAGCAGCTGAAAACTGTTATGAAGGAGTGTAAACTAAGACTAATTTTCCTTGACATAGAACTAGAAGGATATATATTTCCCAGAATATGTATAAGGTGAAGGAGCAAAGGGAATGGTTGCATGTGCAACCTCCCCATGGGTCAAATAATGCCCCCAGGACTGTTTTGGTTCTGGCTGCAAGACCTCATTTCGATCTTGTGTTACATATAACATCTAGTTTGGTCCAAGGCTTACCATCTCTCCACTGGGGATGGGGGATTCCCTAGCCCACTGCCCACTGCCACCACTCACTTGGTTGGCAGGGGAAATTAAAGGGGGAAACAGGGACTCATTGACAAGTTCACACACTTGCCAGTGAATAATGACATCACTGACAGATGTGATAACATCACTTCCTGTGTGCCAGGAAGTGAAATAATAATGTTGTTCCTGCAGCCACGATTTTTGAGCAGAAACCATAGAGGTTTTGCCCAAAGACTTGCGTGATTCCAGAGGGATGGCAATGTGATGATATCACTTTCAGAAGTCACTATGTGATCGGCAAGCACACAAACAGATCGATAAATCTCTCCCTACCCACCCACCCTCACTAGTTGCTAGGAGGGACCTGTGGACCCTATTTGGGCTCAAGATGCCTGTTAAAAGGGTCTATTGCAGTAGTGCTCACTCCATGGCACGCTTAAGTTTATTACACATTGATTTGTTCATATTGCATGGTACCATAATACAGAAACAAAGCCGGATCTCAGAGAATAGCCTCCAGGAAAGCAGAAAACCACATTTTGGGAACAAGCAAGCATCCACGTATTCACACTCAGTTCACTGCTGATTAAAATTGTGACCAGCCCCAGAGTGTCAATATGGCCTTTATTACCCTATAGAAGAACTATGTGTATTCTACAAATAGAACAACCAGATAATCTTGACGAGGGTCCAAGGATCAGATGAAGCTGAGTGATGTGGAAGTTGCCAACAGATCAAACGTTTTCTCTGATCCAACAGGCTTGGTTTTTTTCCAGGTTGATTTCTGGGATCCTGGGACATGTAGGTCAGTGGGCTGCAGTGAGGAAGGCAAGGGGGCAAAATCATTCTTTCCTGCCTCTTCCATCAGCAGACTTCCATTGATGGAAGAGGCAGGAAGGGTGAGCGTACCTTCTTCCCCCTCCTCACAGCAGCCTACTTACCTGTGTGGCTGTTAGTCAGAGTGGGTCCCACAACTCTGGGAATCAACTCTTCGGGGGTTGGAAAAGGCTGTTTGGCTGAGGGGAAAATGGAAATGAGCTGTGCTCTTTGACCACGACTCCATGAGAATGCTCGGGTTTAATCACAAGTGTCCATACAGTCAGAGCCTCAGCCAGCCCTGGTGGTTCAGATGAGTGTTTTCTGCTGATGTCTGTTTATTTCATAACTATTCATACTTTGCAGATTTTTTGGGAGAGGAGGGGTGTATCTGAAGAAGAACGGCCCTGTCTTCATGAGGAATGTGTTAGTGGATATCAGTTCTATCATTTCCAGCTGAAGACTGAGGAAACCATCAGCCCCTTTTCTTGCTCTGTCTCTAGGATAACTTGCGGGGGGGGGGTCATTCCTTCTGCATTATGTATCAGGCGTATCTTCATCCACAGTAAGCTGCAGCAAAACTAATAAGTTAGAACTTTGTAGGCTTAATATTTAGGACCTGATAGTATCATGCAAGCATGGGACATTTTGGCTACCAGCACCTTCTATGGTGTATTGGAACTGAACACAAACAGAACATTTAGTATCGACTCTACTATCTGTGGGACCGCCTTAGAGTTTGTCTCTGACTCTGCTTTTGAGGACAGCCCTCTTGCTTCCACCTAGATGCCCAAATGTTTGAAATCAAAAACTGGCAACTTAGCTGGAGGCCAGGGAAGAGAATGGGGCAGTGTGTGGGCTGTATTTTGCAAGCAAGGTGCTACAGGGGAGGGGAGGACAAGGGGGAACATTTCAGTCTTTGTTTTGTAAAGGCTAAATGAACGCGCACGTTATTGAAGGCTTGCTGGCTTTGTGGCTCTTTTGTGTGCACAAAAGGGGAGGAGTGCAATAGAGGTCTTTAGTGTGCATTTGGCTAAAAGGTTGTAGCACAACCCTCTAGACTGTTTTCAATACCCTCTGAGCAGATGGATCAGAGAAAGGGCAATTATGCTATAATTCTCTGCTTAATTGTATGCCTTTTGCTTTTCCTCTGCAAGGAGGGGGAAGGGAGAGCAGCTGAGCAAGCCAAGCTGAAGCTAATCCTTTGGAGGGGAGGATGTATTTGGCTAAGCACACAAGACACCCTCTAGCCCAGCTCCCTCCCTCCTTTCAGAATTCAGTTCTGCTTGCCAAATTGTGTACTTAAGGTTTTCCTCTTCTTTTTTGCAGCACTCAGCTGTTTCTCCCTCCTTTTGCCCCTCCCCCACCAAGTTGCCTAACATTGGAAGCAGGAGCAAAGTTCAGCAATCGCACGCAAGCAAAGAAACTGTAGTAGGAGCTTTGGAAGGCAAGAGGGGAGGTTCCCATATGTGAGATCAATCACAGGGCAAGTGTTAAAAGGCCAGAGACATTTTAGCTTCCTGAAACTGTGATTTATGAACTGTAGGGGGAAAGGCTTTGAGACTCAGCTGGATGCATGGAAATGGCCAAGTTCTATCTGCATTCATCCCACTAGAGTAACCTGATGCAAAGGAGAACAGGGCTTCTGTTCCTTTAACGTTGTTGTAACAGGCAACTCAGCATGTCTGAACACTGCATGTCTGGGCGTATGTTATTTTTCCTGAATAGCAGGATATCTCTCTTTGTCCAAGGTGGGAATGCCTCCCTGACCACCCTCCTCTTCCTGTGTCTATTGTAAGTTTCTCTCTCTTGCCTTCTGGTCTCCAAAGATAGACATTACACCCAGGGCTTTTTTTCAGCAGGAACGCGGGGGAACGGAGTTCCGGAACCTCTTGAAAATGGTCACATGGCTGGTGGCCCCGCCCCCTGATCTCCAGACAGAGGGGAGTTGAGATTGCTCTCCACGCAGCTGAGCGTGGAGAAAAAAGCCCTGATTACACCTACATTTCTCTCCTGCCACGGAAGCCTAAGAGTCTCTCTACACAAGATGCCTCAGCTTATATTCGTTAAGTGTCAGAAGACACAATGTTAACTGGGAAGTGTAGTTTAAAAAGACAGGTCCAGCAGAAATCGCTCTTCAGAGGGTTTGTTAATGTCATCTTCACCTCCCAAAGGCTCTGTCAATTTCACTTCTCCAGTCTAAAACTGTGGGATCACAACCAGAGGGCAGTGAAGAATAGAAATGAACAGCTCCAGTGTATAGCAAAGGGTATACACTTCCCGGCTAACACTGGATCTCCCAGCACGTGTTCTTCACACGTCAGATGTCTCATGTACAGAGACTCTAAGCCACATATCTGACTGCAAAAGTGATGCCGGAATCACTGGTCATGCCAAATAGGGAAGTTTACTTTAGACTAGGATTCATTCTTCTGTCTTCTATAAAAGATGCTGTGAACAGAATCTACCTCAATAAAATATAAGTTCTACCTTTTCTACAATCTAATTGCCTGAAGATTGATTTGGGCTCATACTTCCCCTGATGAGAGAACTCTGCTAAACTAAATGAATATACACAACTATTTACAATAAATACTGGTGCAGAACAGAACATTCTAGCAAGTGCTGCTTGTTATGAAGATATGGAAGAAGCTGCACCAGCTAAAATTCTTCCTCATGGCTGTCGGTAGAAGAAACAGGTGTGCTCCTGGCAACATCATAAGTCATGGTCCGATAGAATTTAGCTACATGCGAAGATAGAGTGGGATCTCTGGTGCAAGAAAATAAGATTATTAGTTGCAGTGATCAGCTCAACAAATTTGACTCCATCTCTTGGGGCAAAAATTCCAGCTGCTGCCTTCCTGTTGAGAGGGTAGATGGGTGGGTTCAAGGGACCCTCTTACTCCCATCCTGTTCCATCTGTGTGAGAGTGCTTCTGGGTCAGCTCAAGGTGGTACTGGTGTGCTACTTACCTACAAGGCCTTGAATTCCCTGACTGTTTCTCAAGCAAGTTCTTTCCTTCCCATGAACATTCTCAGTTGTTAAGGTCTCCGGGGGGAGGCCCAACTCTAGACCTGTCTCAGGGGGATATTGTGTAGTGTTACAGAGAAGGAATTCCTCTGTAATCCTGTCACAGTTCTAGAACTTCTTCCACAGGGAGAGCTAAAGTACAGGTTCCCCACCTCAACACTTTTAAATTGTTTTGGCTATCACCTGCAGTTCTTGCTGTTCTGTTGATGGTTTTGCTGATTTTAATGTGGTGATGGGTCTAAAAATGTAGTGGTCCCTTGTATTGTGTTTAAAAGTTTGGCTTTTGTTGCTAATCTCAAGCGCTGGTGAAAGCCAATTCCTACTCAAAACAAATCAAAGGAGAGATGAGGGTCATGCTGCTCCCCAAGAATGGATGCCAGCAGCCTCCACACATGCTCCCTCAGCCCTCCTGGCTGGCTATGACATCTGCCTCATTTTTGACATTGTACAGCCACAGGCGTCTTCTGCAGCGCTTCTGAAAACTGCTGTGAATGCAGAACTGTGTAGAATCCACAGAGTTCTGCTTCAAGCTGAACCACATGCAAGGGTTGTGTCCTTTTGCAATTTCCCATTGTGAGGAAATATGTTCCTTACAGAATAGCCTTCAATATATTTACTCAGAAGTACATCAATATGTTAAACTAGACTTACTTCATAGGAAGCGTGTCTAGGATGGCAGTCTTAGACGTTGTAAATGTTCCTGGCTGGCAGATTAAAGCCTCCTTCCCCCAAATCTGTCTGCCTTTATTCTTGGGATGTATGGAGGAAGAGGTAGTATACACTGCAAAATGTCTCATACTCAAAAAGCCCATCATGGGATGTTTCATTTCAGCCAGGGCTGGATTAAGATGTTAACCCCGGAGTAAGCTGATCAGAGCAGCTCTGGCCCTGTGGCACTCGCGGTGCCAAGGGAGCTACTTGGCTGAGACCCAAGTGGCACTGCAGGAGGAGGTGACAAGTGGATCAACACCATCATTGTTGCCATTGGCTGAGTCTAATGCCTCTGCCGCTGTGGCACCATTTGCTTGTGGTTGTCAGCAGCCCCATGGGAAACTTTCCTGGTATGTTAAGGGGGCAAGCCATCCCTGATTTTATCTTGCCTTCCTGCTGATACTGAAGGTTGCAGAAGGAAAGGTGAATATCTAATGTTTCTTTCTGAGAAAAGTGCCTCTATATACATCCCCCGTGTTTTCCTTTGCAAAATGGTTATTGAAGCTTTAGTCAACCAGGCTGTTGACTGTGTCGGGCATGCTTGGACAACAGCTTGCTTCCTAAGATGCAGTTTTTAAGTCTGTCTCCTTTCTTCCTATGCCATCCTAGCTGGCATAGGCATGCCCTGCTAATAGAAAGAGCTGCCAGAAAAGGGAGAAATCAGGGCTACACCCTGTATACTATTCTTTCTGCTGTAAAGAATCAAGTTCAGAGAGCTAGTATGCAAAGCTGGTCCTTACAGAAGATATGCCAGTTTGTACACTTTAAACTTAATATTTGCCATTTTAGAGACTTGTGGAAACCTGAAATCGCATTCCACATGATTTATGAGCCTCTGGCTCCATTATTTTTTTAAAAAAACAATCTCATAGGTACAGAGAAGAAGATTAAAAGCAGGATTAAATGCTCAGAACGCAAAGCACAAATTAAAAAAAAAAGAATCCTACATTTTTTCCTAAATCTGCTGTTTATTTTTTTAAAAATAAGTCACAAAAATACAATCAGCATAGGAAGTATCTCAGACCATGAGGCACGGAATTGGGAGAGGTACTGGGATCAGGTAAGACAGAGACATTAGCAAAGGGGAGTGTGTGAAAAAGGTTGAAGTTTAGACTTCATGTGAATGAACATCTTCAGTGTGTAAGTGCTTAAGTTGTGAGTGCTTGCTGTTCATTAGGGACGATCTCTGCAAGCAGATATGGAGAAATTGTGGGCATTCTTAAGGAGGAATTAACTCTAAACCTCCTAATGTCCCTGTTTCCCTCTGTGTTCTGTCTTGTTTCCAATGGCAGCGCACCAGAATTGCTACACTGGTGGTAATTCAGCATTTACATAGCTTCCTTGAAATGCTGACTCAGGGTGGGGGTGGAAAGGTGCAGTGAAACATGATGTTCTGCTGGCCAGTAATGCCTCTGCTTTGAGTTTGTGCTGTGATGAGTGAAGGGCAGGCAGCTGAATCCCTCCAGGCGAAAATGCTAAGTGTCAGAGGGAGGGGCAGGCTACATAAACATACCAAGTCCAAACCTATGTTCTTCCTGATCAATAATAACTGGCTGCATTGTCACCCCAAGGCCAACCGTAGCAGATAGCACTTGGTTAGAGATGTGCAACAATTTAATTCATTTACAATATAATTTGAGTCACAGTAGAGATTAAACTAATCCTGTTAAAATCATCAGTTTATAGTTCAACAAAGGCACAGTTCACCCTTGTGTATATTTCACAGTACTTAAACATCTTTCCTCAAACTAACATTTCTGTTGCTGGATATCATTTTTTCAGCATTCAGACCCAATATCCTGCTCCTGAAAAATGTGTTTGACCAGACTCTGTACATGCATTTTATTTTGTGCATGTATGTTTTACTTTTTACACAGTTCACAGCATCCCTTGGACAGATGACACATTGTACTGCAACACTAAGAGTCTCTCTGCTACAGTTGCCACATCCCCCTGTCCTCCCAGCGAGAGGTGGGGGACCCAGCACCTACCTTCTGTTCCTCATGCACGCACACTCCTGGGCCGGTGTGATGATATCACTTCCAGGAAGTGATGTCATGCGAGCCACAGCTGCCCCAGGAGCGCTCCTGAACTCCATGGGGAGGGGGCAAATTGGGCCCGATTTGGACCAGATTGGGCTGCAGCAAAGCATGGGAGTGCTCCCATGCTCCACAGTGGCCCAATCCAGGCTAATTTGGGCCGCTGTGGTGTGTGGGAGTGCTCCCATGCTCTCTATTGGCCCGATACATGCTGTTTCAGGCCCCATCTTGGCTCTGAATTGGCCTGGGTTGGCCTGGGATGGGCCGCTGCAGCATGCAGAAGTGCTCCTACGCTCTACATTGGCCCGTTCCAAGCCAATACAACCACTCTGGGCTGGATCAGGCCTGTGGGAGCACGCTGTGCCACCCAGGAGCACCCCCCCAGGAGGCCTGTGCCTCCCCCACCAGCCAAGTAAGTGGGGGGTGGGGGATGGAGGGTGAGAGCAAGGGATCCTCTGCCCCCAGCGGGGGACTGGCAACCCTACACAAGACATCTTTATCTCCCCAAATGGGAGGTGAAATTGACAGAGCCTTAGGGGAAGCAAAGAGGAAATTAACAAACCCTCTGAGGAGCTATCTCCACAGGCTCTGTCTCTTTAAACTATGCTTCCCAGCTAACATTGTGTCGCCCTACACTTGAGCGTCCCCATGTAAGATGTCTTGTGAAGAGAGACGCTAAAATTCTGGCCTGAGTTCATATCAAAGAGCGCCTTGATCCTATACAAGTTTACTCAGAATTGCCCCACTTCTTCCAGCAGGCTTTGCCAGGTAAATGTGCAGAGTCACCAGTAATTTGCACTGAATGCTACTAAATGAATTGATTTGAATGGTATTTAAAGATGATCAGTTTTGATCCAGATTAGGGTCAAAATTTGTTTTTTAGCCATCTCGGAAACACCAGTAGGCCTTTTGACAGTATCTGTAATAAGAAATCCTGTCTGCCTTACTCCATTTGTTAATAACTTGGTTTGTGATAAGAGACAGAATTTCCTTAAATAAAATTGTGATGATGCCTAAGAGGAGCAGGTACTCTTTACTGGTGTGTACCCCTGAAAATAAAAATGCCCTAAGAAAACAGACGAGCCAAGCGAGGATGTTCTCCATTTTGGATGTTGTAGGGTACACAACTAATTCCCCCTCTTTGTTAATTTACAAGTCTTCTATCCCACACTCTCTCCTGAATCTGCCCCAGGCAGATAAGTCATACAGTAAATAATACAAGATAAAATCAACAATATAACAATTACATCTAAACTAAAACAATGGTGACAAATCTCATGATCAATATTATCAAAGAGCAACCAGTAATATGAGCAGTATAAAATCAACATAAAATCAGTGCATAAAAGGAATCAGCATAATAAGGGGACCAAAAAAATACAGCAAGGAAGTAAAATTCAAGCCTAGGTAAAAAATAATGTTTTGGCCTGGGACCTAAAAGTGGTGTTGATGTTAGGGGAGAGTCAAGGAGGAGGGCACTGGACTGATGGAGTCCCCCAACTAAGAAGACCCCATCACTGGCCATTGCTTCCCTCAGAGCCAAGCTACAAGTGACGCCTTACACAGGTTGGACACTTGCCAGCTTCCCTCAAGTTTTGATGGGAATTGTAGGTGTCCTGGTTTTACAGCTTGTTTCTCCGTTATAGCTGCAAGACCAGGACACTTACATTTCCCATCAAAACTTGAGGGAAGCTGACAAGTGTCCAACCTGTGTAAGGCATCACTTGTAGCTTGGCTCTCATTTACATGTGTGGGAGCGCCAAGAGTAGTACTTGAGATGAGGCCTTCAGTGGGTGAACTGAACAGTAAAAGGAGGAGGCAGTGTCATCCCTGTACTCCAGTAATGTGTAGCTGGAAAAAGAATGACATGGTAGCAAACCAAGTAGAAGGGGAAGTGTGCAAATGTTCATGCAATCATTCACTTCAAGAGTTTCTTTTCCAAACACACTTTACCAAGGAGATAGGAGGGATCGCAGTGATGCGGAACACCTACACCTATCTCCGTAAGGTGTAGTTTGAGCTCTATGTGAACTTCTGAGTCTATTTTGTCTGGGTCACATCTGAGATGAGACTGACTCAAATACTTTTTGTTCAGTTGATAGACTCGGATAGGATATGACTTCCCTGTTGATTTCCAGATTTTGACATACACCTAAAACTGTAACAAACTGAAGGCTGTCAGACTTCATCATCATCCTTCCCGAAGTCAAGAAAAATCTGTGAGCCTTCACAAATATAACTAAGGCAAGCAAACAAAAAAGGAAACTTGTCTGGTAGTGTTCATTCTAGTGATAGCCCAAGGGCAGGCACATCCATAGGAAATGGAAACACCACAACCCATGTTGGCTGTTGATGTGATTGAAAGGGAATTCAAAAGCTGTATAAAATTTGCACAAGATAGGGAATGGCTGTATAGTCCCCAGTAAGAGTTTATCAACACCACAGTTGTGTTCCTGACTGGGAGCATGGGGTATCAGGGTGGGGTTTTAGGCGGCCATTCCTGAAGCTCCTTAAAGAGATGTTTCCTCTCTCAAATAATTTCAGCAGTAGGAGTGTGGAGTTTCCTAAAAAATTTTTTGCCAGCATCAACATATAATGCCAGTTAATTTGTCACATAACTGCTGCCACCTGCAGCAGTTACAGGACAAGTGAGTGCAATTTTTTCTCACTATTCAGTAAGAGTAATCAGCAAAGCTCCTCCTGCTGAATTTCTGCTTATCTTCTTTTGGTCCTTCTCACTGCATGCTGAGAAAAAAGTTTCACTGGCTTCCATACAGCTGTTATAAGCCCACAATCTGTGCCAGGAAAAAGGGGGTTAACACTACCCAATCAACAGTGCTGCTGAACTATTGCCTCTGTCGGTCTTAGTGCTTTGAGATACTTTTGAGCAGGGCTGGCATCAGCACATGGCTAGGTGGGGAGCTGCCAGGGCCTGTGGCTTCTGGTGTGGCTCACTCCTGCTGACTCCCTCCTCAGGCATCTCCTCTGATGCCTACACACGCACACTCTTCCATGGCCTGCACTTCTGCTCCAAGCTGCATGTGAGTGGTGCACAGAGAATCAACATTCTTGGTGGCCATGCCAGTGGCACTCCTAGCTACAACCACTACTGAGCAGTATTGGGGAAAAGGAGCACAGGCAGCGTGGGGCAAGTGGTGGAGAGTTTATGAGTGGGCAAAGGAGAGACACCCAGGCAGGTGGGGATATGTAGGTGCAAGTACAAGAAGGGGAGCCTAGTGTGGGGGGGTGAGCACTCTATGCCCAGGACCCCCGCAACATGGAACTGGCCCTGTTTTTGAATCACCAAACTCTTCCCTGGTACTGAGGAGTCACGGTTCCCATCCAGATACATGGCATTCTGATCTGTGCTCCTAGAAAAGAGCTAGCACTAGCTCAGTGCTTCTGTTCTTCACCAAACAGGAAAGCTAACAGCTTCAGACTTGGCAAGTCTTGTAGGTTACTGTGGTGTAATGATTAGCATGTTAGACTGGTGTCTTGGGTTCAGCCAGTTCCTGTATCTCAGTTTAATCTACTACATGGGGGAGGGGGCGGGATGTATTGTGTCCTAAGCTTCTTGGAGGAAGTTATAGTGAAGTCTTAACTTTGAATACAGCTTGAATCTTGGCAAAACATCACTTTCTAGAACAGTTTTGGGTGCTGAGATGCTGCTACTTTCATTCAGGCACTAGGCTGAAACACATCTTTTTACCCAGGCTTTTAATTAGAAGTTTTATCTTACCAACTTTTGAATGATCTGCCTCTGTTTTATGGATAGGTTTTGTGCAGCTTATGTCTAATGCCTTGCTTTTTTATTCTGTGGTTTTTGATCGTAAGCTGCCTCAAGCAGGACTCTGAAGCAGCAGCATACAAATAGTATAAATAAATAAATAAATAAATAAGGGCCAAGGACTATGCTTGCTGGTGCTTATTTATTCTAATAACTATACATGTAACTATACACTGCACAGAGTGGGTGGCTCTTCTTAGCCCTGGAACTTGTGACACTGCCAGAAACAGTTGCAAACTGAGATATACCAGGATGTAGCTGGAAGGTGAGTTCTGTTGGAGGCAGAAGCTGGAGCAAGATCAAACATTTTTAGGATCCCATAAAGCGAGGACCAGAACTCTAATCTGAAACACAACAGGAAGGTATCATTATTAAAATGAGGACAGTGCTCTTTCTCCTTCTCACTTCAGGGTGGAGATATGTGTTACATGTAGTTCTGTGGGGTTTTTTTGTTTTTTTTACCACCACTGAAGCTGTTATTTGAATGAGGAGGCCGGTTTCTTAACCTGTCCGCCTCAGGCTATTTCCTCTCTGAATTTCACTCCCCTAAGCTAACTTCACCTCTATTGCACAAAATGTATGGTTACTCAAAATGTACCCTTCTCGTGAATCATGGTGTCCTGTGATTAAAGACACCTGTATCTGCTGTGCATCAGGCTATCTGCAAATAGAGACTCTTAAATCAGGATGTAGTACTATTAAAAGAAGCAGAGCGTAGTAACATTTAGTGACAGACCAAGGCCTGTAGCCCGCACTTCACTTTTGCCTGCGTGTTGCTCTGCTCTGTGGTTCTGAGTGAACAGAAGTCAAACTGGGAAGACAGTGTGTGAAGCAAACCTTCGGAGAGAGAGAATGGGCCTGTACGCTTCTGACTGGAAGATCACAGGCTTGTAATGCTGCCCAGGCAAGCAATTCAAAAGGAGTGCTCAGCAACGTACACTTTTCCTGGCACTGACTCATCTGTAGAGTCCCTCTGGCAGATGACGAAGGCTTGACTCACCAGCACAACTTGGTTTCCTAGGCTAGCTATGACTTGCTCTTCCTTTCTTTTTTGCCTTGGCCCCAGAGCGTCTTGGCCTTGGTCTGACACCTCCTTCCTAGCCCATTATGTGTGCACACCCGGGTTTCTCTTTCTTTCTTTCCTTCTTTCTTTCTTTCTTTCTTTCCTTCTTTCTTTCTTTCTTTCTTTCTTTCTTTCTTTCTTTCTTTCTTTCTTTCTTTCTTTCTTTCTTTCTTTCTTTCTTTCTTTCTTTCTTTCTTTCTTTCTTTCTTTCTTTCTTTCTTTCTTTCAGCTTGCTACATTGAATAGCTTCTCTCAGTCCCAGAGGCCAAAGGGGGACAAGCAGAGATTAATGGTAAGCTGATTTCTACAGCCGGATAGGGAAATGCTGAGGAGATTCTCTTACATCATCAGTCCCAGCTGCTGGCATGTCACATGATGTCAGGCCAACTGAAGAACAGAGGTAGGATTAGAATGTTAATGTCAGGATCAGAGATGTGGGAATTGATGAGAGCCACAGATGATGCTTCTGTCTGGGCTCCTGTGCCTTCCGGATGATGTGACCCCGCCCGATGCATCACGTCAATCCCTGGCCACAAGCTGGGACAGGTTCTATCCAGATCAGAGAGAATTAAAGTGCAGAGATCATCAAAAATAGTATGAAGCCCGTCTCTGTCTTGCTGCTTGACAATGGGGAAGATAAACTTCCTGGAAGATCAAGATTGCCTGTGCAGTTGACAGCCACAGATAGGAGAAGGTCCATACCCGTGACAGAATATGGTAACCCTTGCTTTGCACACATTGCTCTGTAGCAAGATGAGTGGATTGGAATTGCTGTACAGACATCCTCCATTAAATTTTCAGTCCCATAAATGCCTCCCTTTCAAAAATGGAGGTTCATTATTATAATTACTTGTAGCATCACCAATAAAGAGTCCAACAACATGGTAAAGATTTAACAGATGTAAAACACCACAAAAGATTATGCCACAATAATTGTATTATAGTTTCTAAAGTGCCACTGGACCCTTGGTTATCATTTTCAGTGTGTCTTGATACTGTAATGGAAAGCCTGGAAAGGAGGTTGACATTTGGTAAATGCAGGTTCAATGGGAGAAGTTCAGTTCAGTCATTACGATTTTAGTAGTCCTCACAGTACACATGGCCGCCATTTTGTGTGAATAGGGCAACATGCGTACTTTTCAGCTTTGGCATACCAATCAGAAACCAGGATTTTTTAGGATGAGTGTTTGTGTGTACCAAAGCTAGAAACTAAGTGCATTGCCCTATTCACAGAAAATGGCATCCATGTATATCAGGAGGATTGTACACGCTGCCATTACATGATATTGGAATAACAATATCAGAACGATGGAACAGGCTTTCGACTAGTTAAAACAGCACCCAAAGTCCTGCCTGCTGGTGGCCCTGGCACCTGAAATGACTGTCAGATTATGTTTTCTTTCTCAGTTTTCTCAGTGAATGTGCTATTACAAATGAAGAAGAGGCAACGGCTGTGATACATTTTATTTGCCTACTAGCAACAAAGCCCATTGTGGGGGGAAATACAACGGGCTCTAGAAAGGGGAGGGCGGGCGGGCTGGCATTCCCTCCTCCTACGTCACTGATCCTGGCTGGCAGGGGCGGCGCCAGGGTTTCTAGCACCCGAGGCTACCCCTACGTGCGCAGGGCCGGATCTAGGGTTGCCGGTGACCAGGGCAACCCAAGTCCGGCTAATCACACTTGCGATGACGGCACTTCCATGATGTCATCATGCAGGGAGGAGCATGCCGCCCGCACAGCTCGCTGGCTGCCCTGGCATGCCGCAGATTTGGCGGAGGCAGCTGCCCACGCCACTTGCCTGCCCCGCAGGACAGGGGGTGCACAGCAAACCAGCCGCCCCCTGTCCTGCGGGGCAGGCGAATGGCGTGGGCAGCCTCCCAGCCCCCCATGCTGCCGCCCACGTGCTTCTGGCAGCTGGCAGCTGCACCCAGCACCTCCTCTTTGGCGGCGCCAGGGGCAGACTGTCCCCCCTGCCCCCCGTTGATCTGGCCCTGTATGCACGTGCACCCTGGACTGCATGATGATGTCACTGTGTGTGACATCATCATACAGCAAGCCGGCCCCATTGGTGCGGTGGGCGGCTGGGATGGTGCATGGAGGCTGCCCGCGCTCCCAGTCAGGCACAGCGGGTGGCTGGGGAGGTGCACGTGTATCCTCCCAGTCCTCCCACTCCATTATTCCGCACGCTGCCCCAGACGCCTGCCACGCCTGGCCCATGGCTGCTATGCCTGGCTGGGGGCATGTGTTGGTGGGGGCGGCAGTGGTGCAGGACGGAAGGGATGGCAGGCTGCAGCAGATGCGGGCCAGGCACGGCAGGCAGCCGAGGCAGTGCGCAAGTAGCTTCCCATCCCTCCCACTCAGCCACCAGCACTGCCACCACCAGCTCTGTGGCACGCCCCCCTCCAGCGCCCCCTCTGGCGCCCCCTCCGGCACCTCAGCTCTCAAGGCGGGGGCCAGACCTGCCTCAATGGGCACGCCGGCCCAGCTGGCTGGATGAAGGCGGGAGGGTGGCATGGCTACCTCCTCTGCATCTGATCCTGGCCAAGTGAAGGGGAGGTGGCAGGCATTGCAGCCTGCTCCATGCCTGTTCGTGGCTGGGTGAAGGGTTGGCAGGCATTGCCTCCTGCTTCACTCTGATCCCAACTGGGTGAATGCAGAGGGTGGGTGGGTGGACATTTCCACCTGCTCCACTCCTGATCCCAGCTGGTTGAAGGAGGGGGCAGGCATTTCCACCTGCCCCACTCCTGATCCTAGCTGGTTGAAGGGGGGGGCGGGCATTTCCACCTGCTCCACTCCTGATACCAGCTGTGTGAAGGCGGGGGGCAGGTATTGCCACCTGCTCTGCTCCTGATCCCACCTGGGTGAAGGCGGGGTGTGGGCATTGCCACATGCTCCCCTCCTGATCACAGTTGGGTGAAGGGCAGGCAGGCATTGCCTACTGCTCTGCGCCTGATCCCAGCTGAGTGGAGGCAAAAGGCAGGCATTGCCACCTGTTCCACTCCTGATCCCAGGTAGGTGAAGGGCAAACAGGCATTGCCTCCTGCTCCGTTCCTGATCCTGGCTGGGTGAAGGTGGAGGGAGGGCATTGCCACCTGCTACACTCCTGATCACACCTAGGTAAAGGTGGGGTGTGAGCATTGTCACCTGCTCCACTGCTGATCTTGGCAGGGTGAAGGCAGGAGAGGGCATTACCACCTACTTTGTTCTAGATTCCAGCTGGGTGAAGGGGGGATGGGCATTGCCACTTGCTTTGCTCCAGATCCCAGCTGGGTAAAGGGTTGGTGGGTATTGCCACCTGCTCCGCTCCTGAGCTCAGCTGGTTGAGGAGTGCGGGCATTGCCACCTGCTCTGTTCCTGATCCCAGCTGGGTGAAGGCAGAGGATGGGCATTGCCACCTGCTCTGCTCCTGATCCCAGCTGGGTGCAGTCAGGGGCGGGCACTGCCACCTGCTTCACTCCTGATCTCAGTTGGTGAATCTGGGGGATGGGCATTACTGCCTGCTCTGCACCTGATCCCATTCTGGCTTCCTGCCATGGCGTACTCTCTGGAGGTCTGACTGCTTCATCTGGGCTTCCTTCCACATCAGCGCCCTCTGGAGGGTAACCAGGATAGGAAGTGAGTTGTCTTGAATACGCTTAGGCTTTTATATAGTTGGGTTGCAAGGCAAGCCTCTTTCTGAGAACCAGACCCTGCCCATTGATCACTCTTTGTTAACCGTGCAAGTTGACTCACCGGCACCTCCCTATAATGATCTTACCACACTTCCCACCCCCCTTGCTTTTCTGGTAGCCCAAGAAGCCCGCCTGCCCGGTTTTACTTAGAGGGTCCTATAATTGCTTGCTAGAAAGATCACAAATGCCTTCCTTAAGCAAGTTCTGCCTGAAGTCATACCCTCTTGCCGGACAAATGCAGCCTTCAGTTCCTCCTTCCAAGACAGACTTGCTACCTCCACTAAGAGTCAGTCCTATCATTAAAACCCAGCAAAGACTGCTCAGGTTTGGCAGGTGTGGCCTTAATCTGTGCTCTTGGACATGACTCATCCTGCAGAATTGGCAAACAGCTACTGAACTGCCCCTTGCCAAGCATGTGAGTGGCATGTTAGAAGAATGGCCGTACATATCCCCTGCCGAGTCAGCTGCAGGGTAGCGGGAAGAATCCTGAATTGAACACCAGGAATTTGCTTTCTCATGCAGGTTCCCTTTTTCCTTTCTGTTTGTGTGTGGAGGTTTTCTGCACTCTCAGCATATCAGTGTACAGCATGAGCCTGGGTGGAGAAACAAAGAGCAGAGAAAGAACATGAAATAGCAGGGCAAGAGGAATTCACAGCACCAAAGGTGTTGTAGAAACTCTCGCAGATAAGCCTGGAATGGTTTATTTCTAGACCAGCGAAAGCATTAGCATGAAAACATGTGGATTAGTGATAATGACCATTTCATAGAAAGGGAGAGGAGGTAATTTTCCCTGCTGGGACACTCCCTTAGACCAAGGGGGTCCCTGGAATGGGTAATGAGCTGCCACCACTTAGGGACCTGCCAGCACAGCGCTAGAATAATAACAAAGCAACTGGATAGCAGCTCTGGAAAATGTCCTCTAGCAACTATGTATCACCAGTGCAATCTGGCACGTACAGCAGAGATTCAGTTAATATCCCAGAGTGTTAGTGTGGTTTATTTATTTATCTAGCTATTGTTCATTTATTTTATTGTACTTCGTTTATACCCCATATTTCTCCCCTATGGGGACCCAAAGTGGCTTCATCACTCTCCACGCCTCCATTTTTCCTTCCCAAGAACCATGCGAGTTCGGTTAGGCTGATTAGACTACGTGGCTGGCCCAAGGCCCACGCTTCCATGGCAGAGTGGTGTCCTGGAACCAGTTGCTCCCAGTCCTGTATTTTCCTGCTATCTAATGGATGTTGCTTTGAACACACCCACCTCTGCTCTGTGAATCTAAGATCAGGAACCTGAGTGAGTGTCATATTCCTGATTTGCAAGCAAAAGGGTGCACCACAGGGAGGAGGCAGAATGGAGGCTATGGGGGCTGAGGCAAAGAAAATGGTGCATATGTGGGCAGGACCTGCTAAAATGCACACCTGCCTATCCTCCAGGTTGGGAAATTTCTGAAGATCTGAGGGTGGTGTGACTACAGAGGGCAGAGTTTGGAAGGAGTAGAAGCTCAGTGGCGATGCGATGCAATAGACTCCTATCTCCGGATGCGATTTTCTCCAGGGGAACTGATCTCTGTGATCTGGAGATCAATTGTAATTTTAGGAGAACTCCAGGCCCCACCTTGAGAGGGACTTACTGGTCACATGGTGTCCAAAGGTACTTTAACTGTGATTTTTCCAAAACTAGGCCGTGTTTGAGAAAGATTGCAACAAACTGGTAGAAAACCACAGAAACCAAAAAAGTAGACTACGATATGTGAATGCTCCAGAAAACAGCACCGCTGTAAGGAGGTCAAGGTGGACCACAATATTTGTGAGGAAAGGAGACGTGCCTACCAGTTTCACAAAACATAGTTAAAATAAACCATGGGATTGTGTTGTCTCAGCTGAGGGTTAGTTGGTAGCCAAATGACAGGAGAAATCTCCTACATTTGTCTTGTGCTTTTAAATAGGAGCCAGTGAGACAAGATTGTGTGTACACAGGAGCATTTGTACTGATGTGAAGTCTCTGGAATTAATTGCAGAGCTTGTGCAACTAAATATTGCTCCTCAAAGCAAACGCAAACACCCAGTATCATAAGTGGATTCCCATCTGATGTTTGAAAATAAGCAGGTACAGGAATCATTGATGGGCTATTGAAATATACCATCTGCTGACATGAAAGGGAGTTAGGAACCTGCCTTGTGCAACTTTTTCCAGATCGGCTACTGATCCAGCGGTGTTTTCCACATCGGGACAGGCTTGTGTAGTTTTCCCCATTGCTGTGGGAATTGCTGAAACAGAGCAGCAGCAACTGTACTTCCCCAAGGCAACTTTCCCTCTAGTTTCTCTGCCCCAACCCCCTGGCAACAGTCATTCCCCACCTCATGCCATCCAAGCGTGGAAATGGCCAGCCATTAATGATTACTGGATAGTAACAGAGCAGCTTTAATTTCAGGAGGGTCACCACTTGGTGTATTTTGGGGGTCTTGGCAGCAACCACTGCTGTGCTGCACCTCAAGAGACGTGATATCCTTTGCTGGAGGTGGGGGGGAGGTATAAAATAGGCTGTGGGCTGGGAAGGAACAGCTTTGCCAGATGGTACCTCCCACTGGCTTTTTGGCCTCTCCACCTCCTGCAGCCAGGAAGACTCCACATCAGGGAAGGGGGTGGAGGGGCAAAGGAATTGAGGGAGCATCAAGAAGAGAGATGCTGAGGCTGGATCTTTTTTGGCTGCTTCTGAGCTCACTTGTCCCTCTTACAGGCTGAAGCAAAAGGAGTATCGCCATCAGAAACTAGACAAGGTCCTTCTTGGTCGTGGCCCCGAAACTGTGGCATTCCCTCCCAGAGGAGATTTGTTTGCCCTCCTTTATCCTTGTCTTCCACCAGCAGGTGAAGACCTTTTTTTGGTCTCATTTGCTATTGCCTTATTGATCGTCTTTCCTGTTTGTTTAAATTGCTGTTTTACATCTATGTGATGTTTTCTAAGTTGATTTTCATGCCTTTTTAGCTGTTTGCCCTATTTGGGTGGAAAGGCAGGACACAAATGTTTTGAATAAACAAGAAAATACAACTGTATGCCAGAGAAGTAGCAGCAGCGTGGAGTGGAGCCTTGTGGAGCCTTCCAAAGCAGCCCTGCCCCTATGAATACACACGGCCCTGGAAATTCCTGTCTGCCTTGCCCACCTACTTTCCCAAAGGAGCCTCTCCCTTTCTCTACCCACCCACAAACTGACAGGGCTTCTGCTGACACATTGCACTTCTGCTCTACTTGGAAAGGCACCTGCCCATCCCACAGGGCTGTCCATAAAGTATATCACACATCAAAGCAGGGAGGGAGTAGCAGAATTATGACAAAGGGGGAGGGGATTTGGCATGGGTTAAAATGAGGCAAAGTGTGACAGGGAGGCAGAGTTTAACAAGGTCTTCTAAGGGCCAAGCTACACATGACGAATGACACTTGAACAGCAAGTGTATTTCTCCCTGTTCACTTGCCCTCCACTCGATCCACTTGCCGTTCAAGTGTCATTCGTCATGTGTAGCTTGGCCCTGAGATGTGATAGGCAGCCCAGAAGAACAATAACAACAAAAAGCCACATTATGGGCTGAAAAGATGCATCACATCCCCTTTTTCATTCAGCCAGCCTGGAAGGCCTCTGCCTGGTGTATCAATGGAGGCATGCCCCTTTCCCCATTTCTCCAGGGGAGAGTGAAATGAAGCATGTTGGGTTGTATTCAGATGTTCCCAACCAGACTGCCAGTTCCCACTTGTGTCATATCAGATCTGAAAAGGGCTCTTGAGAACACAATGTCAAGAAGGTGCTGGGAGTAACATACAGGATGGTGGGCCTATTCCAGTGGTTTTTCCGTGGATAGTTGGAGAACGACTATGGTGTTGATATTAAGCAGTTCCACAAACATGCCTAAGAATTGTTGGCGGAAAGTACAAAGTTACAAACAATGCTATAGCCACATTGGACTAGGGTCGCTGGCAGGAATCTGGGGGGGGGTGTGCCAGAGACATGGGGATGCCTTTGTGACAGCATGATGTCACTTCTGGGGAAAACTCAGAAATGACATCACACCTCTCCAGGAATCACCAGAAACTCTGGTAAAACGATAGAGTTTCTGGAAATTCCTAGACAAGATTTGTTTCACCTGGAAGTGATGTCATGTTGTCATTGACAGCCATATTTTCTCATTATTTTTCTCCTGCCAGCTGCTAGAGCAGTAGCAGGAAACAGAAGCTGGGGGTGATAGCCATGCTCTTGTCAGACTGCAAAGATGCTGCCCTTCTTTCTACCCGTTCCTCCTTGTATGTAGCAGTGTAAAGTCCTTGGAAGACCCAAGTATTGCCTGCAGTGGCAGATTGGGCAGCAGCTTTCCAATGTCTCCATTCTTTCACATCACCTACTATATAATCCTTTTAACTGAAGGTGCTAGGGAATGAAGTTGGGCCTTGTCCATGCAAAGTAAATGCTCTACCACGGAGGCACAGCCCTGCTCCATACTCTTCCACTTCCTATTCTTGATCCGCTCAATACTTAGTACAGCTCTTGGGGTAAGGAGGGCCTTGTACTCTAGGATGGGTTTCTTGGAAGGAGGCATGTATGCTGGATGTTATTCTTGGCACAGCTAAGCCATTTTGGTGTACTTTTCATTTTTGTTTTGCAGTGACCACAAGTAAACATGCAGAGAATGCATTACTGGACAGTTGGACTGTGAACATTTTTTTTTCCTGGTAGGGGCCATTTAACAGCTTTGTAACTGGAAAAAGTTTAACGGGTAAGCGTGCTGTATAATTTTTTTCTCTACACAGCTGTTAAAAGCTCAGGAATGTTGCCAGAAGGTAGAGTTGCAACCTTATTGGAAGGACTGTATTTGAAGGCCATGGCGGCAAATTTGCAATGAATGGATGGAGACAGCTGAAGCCCTCTCACATCAACAACACTAAGAACATTTATTTGGAAGCACTAACGTGAGAGCCAGTGTAGTGTGTGATATAGTGGTTAGACTGTTGGTCTAGGAACTGGGAGCTGAACCAGACATTACAGCAACCACAATTCAAGCCTGTGGCCGCCATTTTAGAGGAACGTTTAGCCATTTTAAAATTGACACACGGGCTCGATTCTGATTGGGCCCACAGCATGGCATGCGATCTTTTTTCCTTGCCCTGCATCTTTTCAAGTGCAAAGACAGTTGTTGGGGGCTGCAGTGATATTTAGTTTGGCCCTGGGAAACCTGAGTTAAGGTCCCTGCTTGCCATGAAACTCACTGAATGACTTTGGGGGCACTCCCTTCCTTACTCTAACTTATGTCACAGGGGTTTTGTGAGAATAAAATAGAGGACGGGCAAGAATATTTTGTTAACAACATACAGAAAAAAATGATCTGCCGCATTTTTTCGCGATATTCCGGGTTGTTACGAGCAGTGGGGAGTCGTGTGGAAATGGCCATGCTGTCCTGAGCTTCCTCGTGGAGGGGTAGGACAAAAACATACAAGTCTATTGGACTATATAGTGCCTCATCTCCTGTGGATCTATTAAGAGTCAGAGTGCCAGCACGATATCCCCTTTAATTTGTGTATGTATGAAATGAGTGTAGAAGGCTGCATTTTGTTTTATTTTATTTTAAAAACATCTAACTTATCTTCCTGTTCACTTTTAAGGTGCTTGAATCGCTGCGCAACAATTTAAATATGTTATGATTTAAACCAGAATAATAAAACCCAAAGTGTGTGTGAGTGTGTGGTTTTGACTCTTCAAGATCACAGTTAAAAGGGACCACAACAGCTTGCAAATAGTAAATAAAAATGTCTAATTGCCACAGACAGTTATAGAGGAAGGGGGCTAAAAAAAGCACCTTTGGCAGTGGGTTCCAAAGGGACGGCACCACTAATGCGAGGGGAGGGGGGAGGTTCTGCAGTGCACTCTACGAGATACATCCTTTGCCTCTTGAGTCCAAGGTAAGAGGGGGTACATATCGCAAGGTTATTAGCTAAGCACTGGCTTTGGGTGCCCCCGTCTTCTGAAGTAAAGTGGGTGGCTGCTAGGAACAGGGCCTTCTCTGTGGTGATGCCTCATCTATTGAGCTTCCTCCCTGTATCATATCTGATCAGGAACCTGCTTTGCTAGAAGTTTAGGCATCATATTAAAACTGTTCCTGTTGACTGGGAACGTCATGGCATCTGAAAGTGGTGGATTTATGCTGCTCTTATGTTTTTTTTACCACTTGATCTCTGCTCTAATTTTGCAATTATATTTTTATTGTTCCTCCTGTTTTACTTAGATATTTTTAAATGGTAATTTGTAAGTTGTCTTGATAAATTGTGATCAGAGACAGAGTAGAAATATATACTGTGTTGCTAACTGATTGGTGTGAAAAATAACCCCCCAAAATGGGGCATCTTAAAGGCTAACAAAGTTACAGTTGGATCTATACATGTTTATTCAGAAATAAACCCTATTCATTCCAATGGGTTCTGTTCCCTAGCAAGCGGAATGTGCCACCTTGGTCCTCAGCGTATCGCAGGACTCTTGTCATTCTTGCTCTGCAAAACAGAATAGTTATTCTTCTTGCTGGGAAGAACTGAAGTGACAAAGGATGCTTTTCAACGTGCCCAACCTCACGTTGCTGCTATCTATTACCTTCTGGGTTTTTCTTAATCTAAATCCTTACGAAGCTTGGCAGCAATTTTGAGGGAGGGGGAGATGGATATATAATTCCATGAAAACAGGCCAAATTAAATCTCCGCCCTGATAATCTCTGGCTCTTGAGGCTTTGGTTATGTGCCTAGATGCTGCATTAGGTGGCAGAGTCCATATCCTGTCCTAGCCCAGATCACCTTCACACTGGAATTCATGCTCAGGGAAAATGCCTGGGGCAATGCAGTTCCCACAGGAATGGAAATAATCCCGTTCTTCTCTGCACGACAGGGGATGTGCTGTGCCATTGGCTGTCATTACACAGAACATAATGAGGGACTGTAGATCTTCATGAAAATGCATCAGTTGGGGGCAGGACCCTAGGAAACACGGGAAACTCACTGGAGGCTGGGGAAGGAAGGAGAGGCAGCCCAGCATCCTCTGACAGGCTTGCCTAAGTTTGTTCTTTTCACCGGAGGTGTGTTGTGTTCATCAGCCCTGCAGAAACCTTACCTGGGTGTGTCTCACTTGAATTGTACGCTCAGCAGCTGCTGAGGGGGAGGGTTGATCTCCATGAACCCCTTGGTTGTACACTTTTCTCACCTTGGCACTCATCGAAGCACAGGCTGAGGGGTGTGGCATCTTACACTGACTCCCAGCCCCAGCAGAGTGAATCTTGTTGAGGGATGGAATAAGAACGGAGGACAATGCAGTGCCCTTAGAATGACGTGCTTTGGTGGGGAACTGTGTTATTTTCTTGAAGGGGAGGGTGTGATTCTCACTCAGCCATCAGGGCGGCTGCTGTAACCAAGCAGGGCGCACTGCCCATTTAACTTACCAGGGAAGCTCCTGTGGGCTGCTGCCCTGGAGAACTGCTGGCAGCCAGGAACAAGTTCAGCCAAGCCCCAGGGTCACTTGGTTCAAGCCTTTCAGCAGTGGCAATGATCGGGTAACCAATTGTGGGTTGGGAAATTCCCGGATATTTGGGGGCAATGCCTGGCGAGGATGGGGTTTGGAGAGGGAGAGGGACCTCTCTGCCACAGACTCCACGTTCCCAAGCAGCTATTTGCTCCAGGAGGCCTGGTCTCTCTAGTCTGGAGATCATTTGTAATTTCAGGAGATCTCAAGGCCCCACCTGGAAACTGGCAACCCTAGACAGCGATTGGTGTCAGCTCGCCAGTAGCTGCCTCAGTCACCATCACTGCCAGACAAACTGGGAGAGCTGATGCCCACTGTTGGTGCGGCTGACTGGGCCTGAGCTCAGAGGGCCCTGCACCACCACGGACGCTGCTCAGCGTGGTGTGCCCCGCCTAGACCATTTTAGCTGCTCGGTCTGTCCCCAGTGGCCAGGGGCCACAATTACACTTGAAGCATACTTTTGTATCCAGTTAGAATGATCTCACTCATTTCTGTTTGGAATGGCAGAGACTGGGAAATTGGAGGACGGCCTACTTTACAAGCAGCATAAAAAGACAAAAATAAGGTAACACAATATCCGGCTGTGAGAGGCTGTGCTGTGAGGCTCGCCTGTTTCTAAGGAGCCAACCCGGAGTGGGTGTTTCTCCTCGGGGACCTTTGGGAACCAGCCTAACTGGTGACAAGCAACTTGATGATGGCTCAGTGTTTCCTGCAGATGAGTCACATGCAGCCAATCCCAAAAGTCCCACTCTAGTTTCTAGTGATCAAATGAAACAAACAGCGAACAGTGGAAAAGAACAAGAGTCCAGTAGCAACTATAAGACTAGTGGTAGAGTATGAGCTTTCATGAGCCACAGCTCACAGCTCACTATCTGAAGAAGTGAGCTGTGGCTCACAAAAGCTCATACCCTACCACTAATTTTGTCAGCCTTATAAGTGCTACTGGACTCTTGCTCTTTTCTACTGCTACAGACAGACGAATACAGCTACCCATCTTGATCAAACAGCAAACAGTAGCATATAATACATTTATGAGAGCCAACTGAACGTCACAAAGGACTGAGCTAGTTTTTGAGTTTCACAGTAGCTCTTGATATAAAAAACCAGTTATTCTCTTGCTTAGTTTTCACTGCTAATGCACACTGTTGTCATGGCTTGCCATGAATTAATGCTATTCTATACTTTTAAAATCCCAGCACATTCAAAAGCAGAGATCAGGGAGAGGATTCTAGGCTAGCCTTTCTCCACTGCCGATTTGCAGGAGATATTTTCCATCGTATGAACCCCACTTGCCCTCTGAAGTGGTTCAGGCTTACCACCTTCTTGAGACCCATGCTTAAGCTTTCAGAGGCAGCATAACTGTAGCATGCACTGAAAAAGAAAATCTCTGTAAGCCCTTGTAAACCTGTTTGTGTCCCTTTGTGCATTAAACTTTTTCCTACAGAAAGGCAACACTGTGTTTGGGAAAAATATATTTATTTGAAGTACAGCGCAAGCAACATTTTTCCCCACCAGAAGTACGTAATCAATTAAGCAGCTGTTATACGAGCTGCTTGGACTTGTGGGGAAAAGATCAATATTATCATCATTTACCAGCTAATAATGGAAATGAGAGTAACATGGTAGCCATTGATTCAAGACACTTTGTTGGCACTGAGATTTACCAGAGTTTTTACAACATTTCCCGCTGGCCCCCTAAAATCTTAAACATTACTGGTGAAAGTCAACATTCATTACCTTTCTGCTGTAATAATGTTTTGATGTAATGTAAAAAAGGTAAAGGTAGTCCCCTGTGCAAGCACCGAGTCATTACTGATCCATGGGGGGACGTCACACCACAACATTTTCTTGGCAGACTTTTTGTTACGGGGTGGTTTGCCCTTGCCTTCCCCAATCATCTACACTTTGCCCCCAGGAAACTGGGTACTCGTTTTACCAACCTCGGAAGGATGGAAGGCTGAGGGCCAAGCTACACATGACGAATGACACTTGAACAGCAAGTGGATTGAGTGGAGGGCAAGTGAACAGGGAGAAATACACTTGCTGTTCAATTGTCATTCGTCATGTGTAGCTTGGCCCTGAGTCAACCTTGAGCAGGCTAACTGAACCCAGTTTCCCCCGGGATCGAACTCAGGTCGTGAGCAGAGCTTGGGCTGCAGTGCTGCAGCTTACCACTCTGCACCACGGTAATAATGGATTATCACAATACAAATGCAGAACTGTACTGAAGATGCTGTTTCAAAATGAACATTGGTCTCTGAAAGGACTGGACCAGGACTTCATCTTTCCATAGCGGGTGTGCTTGAGGGATGAAGTTTAAAGGTACACAACCTGACATCACAGATGGAATGGGAAGCCTGGAAGAGGATATGAGGTCCATCCAGCCTATGCTGTTTACAAAACATCGTGGAATGTTGGAGCGATGTACAGATGAACAGAAGGGTGGTGTGGCTCTGTCAGAAATGCCTTCCTGAACTATACATAATCGCTGCCTGCTACACTGCCTTGTACAACCATAGTCCGTTCCACACAGATGAATGCAATATCTGCAAGCTGTATCATATGGAAGATTGTCTTTTGGCTCCTCTTCCCTCTTATGAAGGCACAAGCAGTGTGGGCTGTGTGCTACAAAAGAGGGGGAAATGCACATTCTATTCAAGGAAGAATTATTGCACAGAAAGGGCCTGCAGGGATATTTTGCCCTTGTCTTGCTGGTGCCCACAACTTTTGTCCTGATCAGTGGAATGGCCCATAATTCTGCTCAATACAAGCTTGCAGCGCCACCTGCTGTCCCTAAATCCCCTTTGCAGAGCTACCTGTCTCTCCTCATGGATTTCTAATTATGTATGCAGTGGGCAGGTAGCATGACTACTCATGCTACATTTTCCTGGAACAATTATAATTTTTTTTGTTCCCGTTATGAACACATTTCTGTTTCATTCCCCTGGAGATTTTTACTCCTCGCACCAACTCTGCTTTCCAAATGCCTGTCCTATTCTCTAATTAGGTGATTATTCAGACCTCTGCACTCTGTGCCCTGTTCTCTTTCCATCTACCCACCCACTCTTCATATTTTAATTCTTTTCTTTAAAATTTCTTTAAACTCTCCCTTCTGCCTGCTGGTTTCAATTTCTCTCTCTCTCTCTCTTATTTTTCTTTTCTGGTTTCTTTTTATCCCAAGACCAGAAATATGTAGATTTTTTTGTGTGTGGCTTTCCCTATAAAGTAATATAAATACATAGCAATTTGCAGACCATTTTGTTCCTGTCATCTGTACTTGTAGTAACATTGTGTAAGTTCTCTGGTAATGCGTGGGTTCTGAAGCAGCATGTAGAGGCTTACGTGTTTAGCGCCTCATGAAAGACCCATGTGATTGGGCTTCTATTCACAAATATACTACAGCCAGGTGTGATGCACCACAGGGAGGCAGTGGCTATGCAGCAGTCAAGGGGGCTCTTTGCCACCTCCCTCCCCCACCATCACCTCCTTTTACCTGAAAATGGGTATCGGCATTAATATGAGCATAAAAGAATAAAGTGCTGCACTAGCTAAAGTATTGGGGTTTGACTGTGAAAAGTAGGTCCAAATGACCATTTATCTATGAACCATGTGGATGAATATGTAGTGCTGCCTTATACTGAGTCAGGTATCTCAAAATTAGGATTATTGACTGACACTGACAGCTGGTCTCCAAGGTTTTGAGCAGTCCTCTTCCATGTCACCTACTGCCTGCTTCCTTTAGCTAGAGATGATGGGAACTGACCCTGAGACCTTCTCCATGCAAAACTGGCGAAATAGCACTGAGCCACAACCTTTCTCTTGCTTTGGGCAACTTATTCACTCTGAGCCTAAACAGTCTGTCAGGAACACTGTTCTGAGCTTCTGGAAGAAAAGCCTACTGTTACTAAGCACATGGAATAGAATGGAATATTTTCCAGTCCTGCTTCTCCCACTGCCTTTTCCCCAATCAATCTTCATTCTCCTACTGTATTTTTCAAGAGGCTCTGTGCTCCTCTTTTCCAGTGCTAGGGGATGTTTCCTTTAAAAGCTCATCAACCATAGGGTATCATCCCATAGTTAGGCTACCCCACCCTGTCTTTTATATGGGAACAGGATGTAGTACAGCAGACGTATAGGCCTTTAACGGCATACTTTTATGAAAATGAATGGTAACTGAGTCCTTCTGCAATCCTCTCTGTAGCCACTAAGTGTCACTGGTTTGATTGTGAAAGTGTTCCAGGGGAATGTTCTATATGTTCATCATTCCCAGAATATTTCTTATTCTTGAGGAAAATGTTGGAGATGTTTTCACAACTGAACTGCACTGGGCTATTTTGTAAATGGTCAATTCTGCTCCTCCCAGATTTATTAAAATATTTTGACTTTTTAAAACTCAAGTTGGATTAGCATGCCTTAGCTTGATTCCAGTGAGGTGGCCGTCTATCGCAGCAAAACAAAACAAAGCCCAGTGGCACTCACGAGACAGACAGAGCTCACGACTTCAGATACAATGCAAAGAAAGAAGTTCCTGTCTCGGTCTTTTGAACTGTGCAGATAGTAGACCCCTTTTCAGAAAGAACCTGGACACACATTAACTACCTTACAAAATCAGGACAATACATTTTTATTCAATGTAGCTAATGGAAAACATGGTCATGTGATTCAGTCTTGCTTACCTATGGTGGGAAAGACATGGGATGCTTCCATAATTAGTGATCTAGAAAGAACAATGGAGTTTTTATATCTTCCCCACAGTCAGACTGGTCTTAAGCGATACAGAATAAGAGTGAAGGCCACATAGCCCTAGATTTTAGTTACACAAGATGCTGCTTGGAGAACTTCAGTGGAGTCTATGTTAGAACATATTTTGCTTATACTTGCCCAACAAAGGGTTGCATTCTCCCCTATCAACCTGCCCAGACCCTGAGACAATTGGTGGGGGAAATCTTGCAGGAATGAGCCTTGCCTGAGATGAGATTAACAGAGAATCATGGGAGGGCATTTTCAGCTACTGCTTCCAGGTTATGCATCTTTATTTTGTTATCTAGGCTCACCTAAATTCTTCATAATAATATAATAATAACATTCAATTTATATACCGCCTTTCAGGATGACTTAACACCCACTCAGTGCGGTTTACAAAGTATGCTATTATTATTAGAGATGGGCACGAACAGCAATACGAACAAAAAAAAGCCATGAACAGCCCAATCAGCTGTTCGTGATTCTAAATGAACAGGTGGTCGTTGCAAGCCTTGTTCATTGCTGTTCGTTGCTGTTCGTCAAGCCAGACAGACTGGCACCTGCAATCAATTCCCTTGGCAACTTAGGCAGGGATTGTCTGAACTCCTGCTGTTGCCCTGGAAACCCCAATCTAAGCCCAATTTAGCTTGATAGGCAGGTCTTCCTTTCAAGTGTGGAGCTCCAAATTTGTTACAAGGGAGCAAAGACCAGGGAGGAGGGGGGGCTCCCAGCTCTGGCTTAATTTGTAGACAGTGGAGAGGTAGAGAGTTGCTGTTGGCATTTTGACAGAAAGAGTGCATTGGAGCTTGAATTTTCTTTGTGTGTGGTGGGATAGGGATCTACCCCTTCAGGTTCCAGGGCTGCTGCCTGGCTGTGGGCCAAGCTATTATTTATTATTGGTACCTTTCCTGCTGCCTGCTCAGGTCAGGTTTCTGGGAGTGTTGCAGTAGGGATCTTGACCAAACTTGGAT
The DNA here is from genome assembly GCF_028583425.1 of Eublepharis macularius. Lineage (NCBI taxonomy): Eukaryota > Metazoa > Chordata > Lepidosauria > Squamata > Eublepharidae > Eublepharis > Eublepharis macularius. The sequence goes on from NC_072793.1 coordinate 60,094,955, forward strand.
GATGGCTGCAGGAGAGCCTGCTGGCCCCCACGAACATCCAACCACGAACATGTTTGTGAACAGGTCATGCTCGTAAGTGTTCGTGAGTCCCTGTTTGTGGATGGCAATGAACAATGAACATGTTCATTTTTTTTCTGTTCATGCCCATCTCTAATTATTATCCCCATAACAACAATTACCCCATGAGGTGGGTGGGGCTGAGAGAACTTCTAGAAGCTGTGACTGACTCAAGGTCACCCAGCTGGCTTCAAGTGGAGGAGTGAGGAATTAAACCCAGTTCTCCAGATTAGAGTCCCATGCTCTACACCAAACTGGCTCAGAGAAAGAAGCTTTAAAAAGTTTTCCACGTTGGTGCTACCTGTGTAAAACAAATAAATACAAACCCCTTTCCAACCAAGATGTTCAGTCATGAGGGAACGAGGCATGGCGGGTCCTCTGCCTCCAAACTCTGTACAGATTAGGATTGGCAACAGGCCTGGAGAATGCCCTGCCTTTTAATAGAGGCTTACTGTGTGGAAATGGGTGGCTGAAGCTTTAATGGCCTGGAGGTAAATCAGATCACTTTGGAAACAACATCTCATTAAGCCTCAATTAAAGGGACAAGACATTTTCTCTCCAGGCAGATGGCTACTCTAGTGCAAATCCATACATACCAGTGATGATGTTGAATCCCCGACTGAGATCAGGAGCTGTATAATCAACCAGCAAAGAGAGGCTGGTATCATCTCTCTCTCTTTGGCGTGGCCTGTTAGAGCCTTTCCATCACAGACCTCACATAAACACTTGCCCTCTTAACGAACTTGCCAAAACAGTGAAATCTGCTGGATCAGGCGAGTGTTGCTATGTTGGTCTCCATGGAGCTGTTACCTCAGATTGCTATTTGTGCTCTGTAAATCCTGCCACAGTGGGAAGGTAAGGCTGCCTGACTCCACAGAAAACCAACAAAAAGCCCACAGAGGGAAGGAAAGCTCAAATCTGTATTGACACAGCAGCGCCCAAGATACACATAAAGGGTACTACTAACTAAACCCTGCTTATTTGCAACTTGATCACTAGATGGCAGGTCTAGGTGGGAGGCAGAAGGATAAAAGCCGAGGGCAGAGGCCCACTCCCTCAAATTAATCCAGAAGGAATTTTCAGCATGCTTTACAACCCATCACGGCTGCAGTGCAGGGAAGCATAAAAGATTATTCACTTAGCTAGATCTGGAAGGCAGCACGTTGAGCATGTGAGAGTAAAGGAAGTTCCACACGGTCATTGCTTGCCTCCAGCATAATCGGTGGTAAAATGCACTCCTCCTCAACCCTTTTCTAAGTTGATTGGGCTAGAAGGCCTAATGCCTTTTCCCAGACAGTCGGTTGTGTGCTCCAGCCTTGTTATCTGAATTGGGGATCAGTACTGGATCAATGTGTATTTCCAAAGCTTTTTTGGCTTTCTAGAGTATGCTCCATTGTGCCACAATCCTCCCTTTTCTTTTCTTTTGATTTGCTTGCAAAAAAGGAATGAACGGTGCCTGATGAACAAATTAACTTTTTCTTAGGGAGGTTAGTTTTCCTGAGTTTGGGAAGCCTTAGCAAAAAAATAGATGACTCAGGTCCACTGGCTCTTTGGGATCTGATAACTACTGAAACAAATCCCAACAGATGTTCCCAGGTTTTGTTCTTCAGTTTCCATGTATTCCAAAATTGCTGCTATTTCCCTCTCCATAGCGATGGAAGAGCTGTCTCTTGTTGTTGCTGAGCCATGACCCCAAGAACAGTATTTCCAGGAATCCCCCTCTCATCTGCTAAGGGATTCCTGGGAAAACTGGACCCCGAGGACACAGTGAAAAATTTGAGAAGCACGCCCTCTAATTCATTCTTTTCCTCTTGCCACAGATGGAGCTTTTTCAAATGTGATGTTGCTAAAATGAGCGGGGAAGAGAGATCACATCTGTGCATGGCTTCTCTTTCCTATGAACAGTGCTCAGTATCGCCACAGGGTGGTGCCAGTGAGGTTAAGGCTTGGCATTATGGAGAATCTCATGCCCAGTGAGTGCTATGACATGCTCTAAGCTACCGTTGGTTTTCCCCCCCAAGCATGAATGCTCTGACAGAACCATTTACCTTCTGTCGTGTGTGAGGGGAGGGGTCATTTGTTGTATGCATATTTCCTGTATGCAGGTATGAACATATAATCATGTATGCACAGGCGCACACACCTGTCTATGCTCCCCAAAGGAATGTTTCTCTGATCCTGGCTTATTACTATCCTAAAGTTGTTCATAGATTCAGCTGCTGACACACATGGTTTACAGCACTATGGGTGTACAAAATGACCTGGAAATGCCTCCTTATTGCCTGTCCTGTAAGGCCTCTCGTTCTCAAGCAAGGAGGCATTTGTCACGCAGGATCACTAATGTAACAGGGACAATCGTTTAATGAATGCATGACCTCCAAGTCTACCATTTCCAGCTTTCCCAACTAACTGGAAGCCCCCCCCCCGCCCCGCCCCGCTTTAGAGGTGGGCAGCAATAAAGAGACTTCTCCTTACTAAGAACTTTTTCTGTATGCTGTTACGTTCTCCATGTCGTTGCATTTTGACTCTCGCTCTTGAGCGCTGGAATCATTTCCTCTCCTGCTTCCACAATCCAACTGAATTGTTTGGGGTCCTACAGTTCCCAGGCAGAAACACTGGCCAAGGGTTGCCATTCCACAGGGCCCAGTGAAGGAGAAGCTGGGCTGATCCCTTCTGTTGCGTTGCTCCTCCCTTCCCGAGCTACAGTGCTTCATCTCAGACTCACAACTGACCAGAGATGCAGCACTGCACCTTGGGCTGGGAGACATCGAAGGAGTTCTTGTTGCATCCATCCAGTGGTCTCTTCTTACGATAGCTGAAGTAAAGAATTTGTAGAGAAGGAAAGAGGCAGGCAGTTTGGGCTGACTGGTGGTTTTTAAGCTTTCAACCTTAAGGAACCATTTTCTTGTTCTCTGTGGCAGTGCTCATGCATGTCTGCCATAGAAGCTTTGGGACAGTCCGACGGCTGTGCAGAGTGTGGAGCCAGGGCCCGGATCACTTACACACACTCTCATTCTTGCTGGCATGGGGAAACTTTTCTACTATCCTAAACAAGACTGCTGAGGAACGGCTGGGATTTTAAAAATGGGCAGACTTGATGACAAAAGTAGTGGTGAGAAGATCAGCCCTCTTGTGAAACTTCTCAGACAGCAAAGGCCATATTTAAATGACTGGATGCATCAGAGAGGCCTCAATCACCCCAAGCTATCCTAGACAGCAGGCTCAACCACACACTGAAGTGTCTTCTGTTGAAACTATTGAAATTTCTTTTGCAAATTTAGGGGCCAGGATTGCTTTTGTCATAGAAGGAAATGCTGTGAGAAGGAAAGAAAACTTTTTCTCCCTTGCCATTTTCTTGCCGGAAAAAAGCTTCCCCAAGCTGCATTATTATGCCTGCTGGGGAAAACACACAGGAACCCATTTTTCCCCTCAGCAAAGGTAAAGGTGATCAATTAGGATCAGGACTGGGGTGCACATGGAAAAGCGGCATTAGCCTTCTCCCCTGTGCCATTATTCAGTCCCAGGAGGTGCTATTTGGGGAAACCCACACATTCCCCAAATATGGGGAAGCCACATGGGATGCAGGTGGGTTTCCTCAACAGGCCCAATAGCACCTGCCTGGTGAAAGTAGCACCAGGTCAGGTCAAGGCGGAGCAAAACCCAGGACTGGCACTGCTCTGTTCACTGGGCCACTGATTTGGGGACGGGGGGGTCTCTTATTGTCTGGTTTGACATGCAAATTTAAGCAAGATGTAACCTTTCCTCTTCCTCTCTCTTACACCCTCAGGCAGTCCAATAGTTTGGCTAATAGCCTGTCCGGATGGTGGAACCATAAACCCAGAAAGGAACACCGCTGGACCCAGCTGAAGTTCCTCACAGGCGTTGCCAACCTTTTTTTTTTAGAACCTCACTAACATGAAATCTAAAACCTTGGGAGGATGCTGTTTGCTAAAGGAATGCTATATTTTGGAAGTGAATCCAGAGTTTTTGTTTTCAGCTTTTGAGACATACAATGTAACATTCTGCTCTGTTAACTTCTGTATTAATATATTTTTTTTATTAATAGATTTTTTTTAAAAAAAAAAGATTCTGTGAAAGTCTGTTTTTTCCCAGCAGAGTTAAAGTAATATTGGCCCAGGGTGCAGTGAGGAAGAAGAGGCAGCTTAAATGAACACAGCCTCAGGGCCTTCCAGACTCTTAAAAAGGGTTGGAGTGCAGACCAGAATGGGGGGACATTTGGCCATGAACTGTTGTTGGTTAGAATAAAAATGGTTTCTTCTACTCTGGATCTTCCCTGTCCGCAGAAAGCTCCTAAAGAAGAATCTGAACATGTCCTATGGCTCTGTCAGTAGCTGCAGCGTTCCTTTACATTCCTCTGACCACTGAACCGCATGAAACCGACAAATGCTCAGGTCTGCCCCACGTAGCCAAGGTTCTCTGGGATTTCCCTCTTGTTGCTGTGGCTGCTGATGCACCACAACAGCAACAGGGCTTCCACGTGGTGGACTTCCCTGCATTTTCACTGCCACTGCCCCACTACCCCATCGTGACAGCAAGACTCCCCTGCACCACCAGGGGCCTTTTCTGAGTCTTTCAAAATTAGTAACATAGTGATGCACCTATATATTGATATGCCAATTATTATTCTAAAAAAGGACATTAAAAAAGCTTCCCAGTTGCATGGGGGGGGGTCATTGCACTGGGGCAGGGGATATGGTGCTGATGTGGGTGGAGCCGGGAAAATCAACATTTCCCCAACAACATGGCAGTCCTCCCAGCTTTGCAGTGCTCTTTCCCAAAACATTACAACAAAGCAGGTTTGAGAAAGATCACAGATAAGATTGGGGGGATGGGACAAGGAGGTGCATAAAAGCTGATGCTGTGGAGAAGTGAGACAAAACCTGCTTCCCAACAGCAACCAGCCCAGGCCAAACAAGTTAAGTGTGAGCTCAAGCACCACTAATGGATATTCCACAAATCTTTGGGCAGAACCTGCCAAGCAGCATCATGCATTGTTTTGAGGGGGAAATGGGTGCTCAGCTCCCTGTGCCTTCTGAAAGGTAGGAATCAGTATGGTAACGATGGAAGCTCAATTATGGATAGCAGTTATATTATACTGGCTAAAACTGGCTTCTATCGTAAATGGCCCGGCACATTTAGTTTTGAGGGATAACTTTGTTCCTCCCTGGTTGAGATTGCTGAGGAGCAAATTAGGTCATTATGGTTTCTCCCAACAATATCTATTGTCTATGAATATGGCACAGACTAGGATCCTGATTAAACAGAGAATCCTAGATGTGGAAAGGCAACATGACCTGACCAGAGTTGAGAACTATTTATTGGAAAGAAGTATTATGAATAGGGTTGCACCAATGCCCTATATAAATAGCTTGGGGAATCCCCTGATTATAGAAGAGCTTTTACCCTATTAAGATATGATGTCTTACCCTCTGTTGTCTTGGAAGGCAAATATAAGAAGACACCTTATGAAAAATGTGCCCATGTGGAGATGGGAGTGTCGAGTCCCTATTACATGTTTTCTTTGAGTGTAAAATATATGATCATATTAGGGAAATATATATTAAACTTATAATTGATAGTCTTCTGGGGAAAGAGAGAAAAAATTATATTACAATCATGTTAGCAGACAGGAATAGGAAAATGACGCTCCAAATGGCAAAATATGGCTGGATGGTCATTAATAGGAGGAAATTCTGGCTTAGTGTGCAGAATCCTAGATAAGTATTGTTATAATTTGATAATATAAGGTAATTTGAATTTTAGGTATTTATATTATGTAAATTAAAGTAAGCTACAATTTTAATGATTGCCTGGATATTTTAAGTTTATATTGTTGCCAAATAATTGTGCTTTTAGGACTGATCAATTTTATAAGTAAATTTCTAAAGATGGTAATTTGTTGAAATATGTACCTTTTAAATATTTATTTTAAAATGGTGTGTGTCTCGCTGATGTGTAATCATGTAATTTTGAATCGATTTCAAGAATGTGATGGCCTCTGGCTACTTTAGAAACTTTCTAATATGGTCAAAGGCTTGAACTGGATCCAACTCAGTATTTCCTCTGACAGGATTTCTGCTCACTGAAGAGGAATTTCTTGCCTCCCCCGTCCTGCTGCAGCACCAAATGCCCCCTGAAATGCTGTTTCTGGGGAGAAACATATGGGGGGGGGGAGCATTTGGGGCTGTATCAGGAGGGGGAAGGTGAGGAAGTCATGCTTCCCAAGTGGAAATCTTTCTATCTGTGGAAAGGATCTGTTGGAGCTAAGCCATGGGATGGAGTGAAGGTTTCATTCTTCCCCGGACATCGCAATTTCGAGGGCATGTGCTGGGGAAAGACGTGAACAAAAGATCAAGCCTTGATTTTCCCAGGAAAAAATGATCATCCTGTGTGATCCCAAGGAGGTATAAAGTGTGGTAAACAGTGTGTCATAACTCCCTCTTTGTGCTGCAGTCCAAGAGTCTCCATCATCAGACAACCAGGAACAAGCACTTCACAACAACCTGACAAGAAGCAGATGGCAGCCCCAGGGGCTGGAACACCATCCGGCTATTTGGCAACACCTTCTTCCTCTCTGCTCTATGTACAGGACTCAGAATCTATAGAACAGCAACTCTCGGCCCCCGCCCCCAACACAGACACACCACCAGGCTAACAAAGTACAGGGAGAGGTGCACATTTGTGTGACAGAGAAGGAATGTTATGTAACTCATTCCAGCAGGAAGAGCAGGGCCACTGTGACCCTCCAAAAGAAGCAATATGCTAATTTTCTTCAACAACGTCACTTCGTAAAGGAAATGGACTAAAAACAACCCAGGCTTGTACTCAGTAGGGGAAAACTGAAGGAACAGATTCCCACAGGGTTCACAGATACTGCAAGATTGTACTGCATGTAGTACTGTACATGTACACAAAAGGCTTTACATCAGAGGTTTCACCAGCCCAGCAACCTTTCCAGATACTCTGATCTGAAGCCATCACACTAAGATATTCTCTTCTGAACATACTGATGCACCCCTGTTACAGCCAGTAATCATGTTTTCAAAACCTGTGTCTTCAGTATATGCCCCTTCTGTATTTTTGCTAGAACTATGATCATAATCAGAACCATTCTGAAGTTCTGTGGCTAGAAGAAAAGTAGGAGAGATTTCTCAAGACTTAAAATCATTTGAAAAACTCACTAAGAGCCCAAATCTGTAAGATCTATCTTTCAGAAATGCTGCCAAACAAAACATTATATCCAGACTGAGAATAGATTTGGGCAGGGAAACTGAAAACTGTGGCCAAGTTTGGGAATTAGCCACAATGAGTCAAAGGGACAGGCAGAACAGAGGGACAAGACGTCATTACCTAAGCAGTTTCCAAAGGAGATAAATCTCTGCAAATGTAAAAAATGGAAAATGAAAAGCAGACTTCCGGAGTCATATGTAGAAAAGGGTATCTGGGCAGCTAGATTTCAAACTCTCTGTCTTCACTGCAGCATTCTTCCAAACTTTTGAGAAAGGACCTCAAGACATTCTGGCCTTAATCCAGTACTAAGTTAAGCACACTTAAACCCCTTGATAACAATGGGCTTAAGCAACCTTATCTCTGTGTTGGACTGTGGCCATGGGATGTCTCTATACTGCAAGCTTAAACTGGTTTAACAGCCATTTTATTCCTTTAGGAACTCTAGGAATTGTAGCTCTGTGTGTGTTTGTTTGTTTGTGTGTGTGTGTGATCTGTAACAGTGATTTTTCTCAGGACCTTGTTAAAGCCCATGGTAGTTTCACTGTACTACCACTGAATTTGTACAGAACCAATATCAGTTCTATGTCCTGTTGGAGAACAAATTGCATATAAACTGTGTCTTGCCTTCCACGTTTTGGTCACACCTCAACACCTATATTGAGAAATATATCACAGGTAAAACTATCTTGGATCGATATTATACCTTTTGTTAGCTGATACATTCACAACAATATCCTGACCTCAACAATTTTAAAAAATGACAAGTAAAAACAGGTGAGAATAGACGCTGATGGGTGCCAGATACCATCTTACTATGGACTGGCAAACCAATAGCCAGTCGCCGCATCTCTGGTCTTGCTGTCCTCTGCCCCTGCTTCAGAAAATGTTTAGTTTTCATTCGTTTGATTGCTGCCCATAGTAGCTCAGCCTGTAAGAAACAAAGAGATAACTGATATCAGCAGGTGACCCAAAAAGCATTTTGAACCCCAGGAGATGAGCCATATGGGTCAAAGGTATATCTAATTTTATTTCATTGCTCTGGACTTGCTGACTGATCATTCTTATCATTTTTTCTTATAAAGCTATAAGATAAAAGTCCTTCTCAGGTCTGAGAGGGATAATGGGGTGGCTTCAGCAATTTCACACAATAAGTGATAATCTCATGTCCTTGAAACATGCTCGACTTAATACTATCTTCCATTCTGAAAACCTCTTTTATGTAAAGCTAGGCATCAATAAAACAACCCTCCAAGGGGAAATGAACACTAAGAATGTCTCTCAGATGTAGATGGAGCTACATGTTGTCTCCCAACAGTTGCTACCATGGGAAATGGAAAACCAGCTCTGAATTGGGCCCAGGCTTAACGAGCGCAGGGCAAAGCGCTGTCCATTCACTCCCTACTTGGGGCTATCATGTGCAAAACTAGCTTCAAGTCCTTGAATTGGATGCCGTGCAAAATTTTCACTTGCACTAGAGATCTTGCGCAAGTGGAAACACCAGAAGCTGCTTGCATTAAGTGAAACCTATTGTATTCCCACATACGTTTCTGCTTGTGCAAGATCTTGTGCAACAAATTCCTGGGCACGATGATGTGTAAGGAGGAAAGAACTAGGTATTGCATAAGATCTTGCGCAAGTGGAACTCTGCTAAGTCCGTTTATGTTTCCACTTATATGTTGCAGGATTCACACGTTTGTCTAGACCTTAGGGAAACTAGTAAGCACTGGCGGAGACGAGTGATATTTGTCACATCTTTTTTTGTCCTCAGCCCCAAAGCTTAGTGGGTGACCATGGCCCATCATTCTCTTTCTGCATGATCTACTTTACAGGGTTATTGTTAGGATCAAACAAAGGAGGGAGAACCATATATGTTGCCCTGAACTCCTTGGAAGAACAGTGGCATAAACATGTTAAGCAGACAGATCAACACTGTGATGAAAAGGAACAGAGCTCATACCTCCGCTTTCACATACAGCAAAGTCAAGGGTTGGATCCAGACTAAATTTTCCATTAATGGAAGGGGAGGGGCAATTTCCACCAGTTGCTCCCTTCCTGCTGCAGACCCCTGATTTGTTTCTAATGTGCCCATTACCCAGAAGCAGCATTTTGGGGAGATCAACGGGCTGCAGCAGGAAGGGGGAGGCTGGAATGTTGCATTTCACTAACAGAAGCGCCTTGTGTGAGCAGAAAGTTGGGATCCAACCCCAAGTCTGCACATGTACTTTTGCCTAGCTACTATATATGCACATTTCCCCACACTTTTTAATGAGCGATTTGTCTTGTCCTGCATCATGCTGTCCCGCTGGAACATGCAGTCAACCAATCTGTTCTGTTTAAGGTAATTCTCTCCAAGATAGCATACACCTGACTGAGAAAATTTCACTCCCGTTGCACTTAGGCCAGGGAAAACAGCCATAGGAGGATAAATGGGCTGTGCTACTACATAGAGAATAGCTTAAAGAAATGCAAGGTTTGTCAATATGGTAGCCTTACTGGTCACAATCCCTACTGGCCATGAAGGCAGCTGTTTTACCAGAATGGCTTCTCTTAATGCACAGGGCTCTTCAGAGAAGGATATGGCTTTTGGAGAAAATGTTTTGAAGAATGGAAAGAAAAACTGAGCTATGTAATGATACTCTGTTGATGCTCCTGCTGCACAATGTCAGCTGTACAACAACACAATAGGGCAGGCAGAGCCCTGTTGCTTCCAACAGCTCCACATGAACAGAAGGGGCCATGAAATTCTTTGTTTGGCTGCAATAGACAGTCCCATCTACCCTTCTAGAATTCTGCCTCTTAGACCTATTTCTCCTCCCACCCCTCCACACACCATTACATATTTTCCACCTTTGTTAAATTCTACAGGGACAAAATGTACTTACTCCTCAGTGAACGAACACAACATTGGGATGCAAGGGATTGTTCAGGCAATACCATCTACCATGCTTAATTCCGCCTTTTTCATACATAAGTGGCAATGTATGAAGTGTGCCCAGGGTTTCCAACTGTAGCACCTTTGTGGCAAGCATGCGGAACAAGCCATAGGGACTTCATATTTATTGCTAGTCCCTGAAAACTGTGGGTTTAAGAGCTTTCAGTGTCTGAATATAGGATTGCCAACCTCCAGGTTGGGTCTCAAGATCTCCCAGAATTACAACTGATCTCCAGGTGACAGAAATCAGTTCCCTTGGAGAAAATAGAAGAGAGTCCAGTAGCACCTTTAAGACTAACCAACTTTACTGTAGCATAAGCTTTTGGGAATCAGTTCTCTTCATCAGATGCAGGATTCCCATCTGACGAAGAAAACTGTGGTTCTCGAAAGCTTATGCTACAGTAAAGATGGTTAGTCTTAAAGGTGCTACTGGACTGTCTTCTATTTTGCTATTACAGACTAACACGGCTAACTCCTCTGGATCTATGACCTTGGAGAAAATGGTTGCTTTGAAGGTGGCCTTTATGGCATTACTAGCAACCAAACCCCGTTGTGTTTAACAATACAACAGGCTCTAGCAGGGCCTTGTGAGGGCATGCGCAGCCCCAGCAGCATTCCTGTACTCCATAGCAGGCCGATTTCGTCCTTAAACAGGCCAAAATCGCTCTGGTGCACAGGAGCACTCCAGGGCCTGTCACGCCGCCCCAGCAGCATTCTTGAGCTCCGCATTGGACCAATTTGCCCTCAAATGGGCAGAAATCAGGCCAGTATGGGGCTCTGGAGCACTCCAGGGGCCCATCACGCCCCCTCAGCAGCATTCCTGTGTTCTGCAGCTTCAAGCAGGCAGAAATGGGGCCTTTGTGGAGCACAGCAGCAGCAGTCCATGGCCCGTCACAACCCCCTGGCCTGCTTGGGGTAAGCTGAAGGTCAGGCCAGCGTGGAGGGCCTCCCGGATGCCTTTGTGGTTGCAGCAGCAGAACAACCCTCTGGAGACCCTAAGGAGGCTGCTGCAGCAATGGAGAAGGCCGGTGTGGGAGCACAGCCCTCCCCGCTGGTGTGCCGGGCCATGCCGGGCCTTCCTGTGGCAGCTGCGGAGCCTTGGGAGGGGTGTGTCAGTCCTCCCCACCCCTTCCTAAGCAAGCAGTATTGGTGACAACTCTTTATCCTCGCACAGGCCAGAGTGTGCCTGCGCAGGGATAAAAAGTGAGTCATACCAATACCTCTTGCCTTTTATATAGTAGGATATCACTCTGAGGTATCCCCTCTCCAAACCATGTCCTCCAGGGCTACACCCTCAAATATCCAGGAATTTCCCAGCCTAGAGTTGGCATTCCTATCTGCATATCTGGTATTCATCATAGTGGCCCTGCTTCCCATTCTCAGATGCGCCCTAATGCAGAAAAGCCTCCAGATGCAGGGCATAGCCACTCTACAAACTTCTACTGGTTTCTATACCAATCGAATTGTCATGGCTTCCTCCAAAGAATCCAAGTTTGGTGAGGGTGCTGGGGTTTCTAACAAGAGCTCTAGACCTCAGACTTCACTGGGGAGATGGAACATCTATTGAACCAGTCCGAGGCATAAATATACCCTCAGCAGCATATGAAATAACAAATCAGTTTGCTGAGAAGCCGTGGATTCCTCAGAGGAAATTTGATGAAAAGCTGTGTTTTAAAACAGGGGCCTCTTTTTGCATGGGCGATTTTTGCCACTTTGGGCCCCATACCTCTTTGGGTTTTCTTTTGAATTCCAGACATTTAACTCCCCCTTCAGATTTCAATGTGGTATTTCAAGGGTTCTTGTCCGAGACACAAAGAGATATGGGGTGGCAAAAAATCGCAAAAAAAGTGGCAAAAATCGCCCATGCCCAAAAGGCCAGCATGTGCTTTGAAAGCCAGGCCCCTTTGTGCATTCACATGGCTTTTTTCCCCACCATGGATCTCCAAGGAGCATATGTGGGTCTCCTCTTCAGGCCCCGAGATGCTGCATCATATGCCAGATCCATGAAGACAACAATGAATGGAACAGATCAGGTGTTTAAAAGGTATATTTCTTGTATCTTATATATATTTGATTCAAAGCTGTAGCTGTCTTGTCCAGATCAGAGCACAAAGCAGGCTGCCCTGGCCTGAACAGCAACAGCAGTTTCCCACAGTTGGAATGCAGCCTTCACTGAGTGGGAATCTTCCTGAGCCGCCTCCTGTCCTTTTAGCCTATCACATCCTCCAACCCAGACCCCTTAATGTGACCCCGAAGTCTCTGTGGAAACACAAAAGCCAAAAGTTCTTTTAATCCCTCCCAGTCCTAAATCAAGTTCTCTCAGCTGCTGCCCCTTGGGAAGGCCGGAACAGTAGATGAGTTGCCCAGAAAGTCTCTTGGAACAAAGCACGGCTGAGCATCCTGCCTGGCTTGGAAGAGACACCTCCTCTGGGAAATAAGTGCTGGTGCTGAAGGGGGGAAAGATTCAAGAACGCTCTAGGCAGCCCGGTTCTGATAACTTGCAGCTATCCAAGGAAACTGTGGGAAGAATGAACACTGGCTGGATCAGGTGATAAAACTACACGTTAGCATGAAACAGCAGCTGTGTGGGTATATTTGAATTGGGACTATGGCTGGCACGGGAAGATTCACTCCTGGCTTTCCACCCCCATTCCATTTTCTTAGGAAAAAGAGCCTCTTTGACATGTCATCAGCCAGTGATAATATGGGTACCTATTCTGAATTCACCTGTCCATGTGAAAAGTGCAGGGGGACTGAATATATCACATTTTTATGCCCCCTTCCTCCAAGAAACTCAGAGTAGCATATGTAGTTCTCTCCTCCTCCATTTTGTTCTCAAGTCAGTCATCCTATAAGGTAGATTAGGCTGAGAGGGAATAACTGAATGGGGAACTGAACCTGGGTGTTCCAGGTACAGACCAGTAATCACACCAGCAACTGATATGTCTCCCACACCTCTCATAGGTTTCTCAATGTGAGGCCTATTCGGCACCTATATTGTTAGAGTTATCACACTCTCTCTTTGTCTCTATAAAGCTCTGTCCGCTCAACCTCAACACTTGGTGAAATTGCAGCAGATTCCCACTTCAGCACCTGGAATCAAATTGGTTGCTGCTGCTGAGCACAAACGGTTCCCATTCAGCCTGTCCAGTTGGCCCCTCCTTGCTTATGGCCAATGGGTCATCCTGAGTGGTGGTCTGCTAAACTACATTTTTCTGTTACTGCAGAGTCAGGCCACTAGTTTGTCATAAGCAAAGAGCTGCCATCAGCTGGAAGAAAAAACTGCTGGCACAGCCAGAGCTGTAGTGGACAAAGCATTAAAAAAGGGACAGAGTATTTTAAAGGATGCATTGTCAAGCATCAAAGGAATAGAGGAGTTGTTCACAAAGAAGCACCCAAAAGGTGGCCCTGGGAGCCTGACAGCTACACTGGACTGTCTCCATTTGCTAGCGAGTTCCTGATAAATACACTGTGAAGCCCACCAGGTGGTGAAAGGAGGAGTGGTCATGGGGTGCCTGTTTGCCCCTTCCTCAGGCTCCACGTACCCTGGGATGGGCATACAGAGGCTGAGAAAGGGACAAACACTCCCCTCCCACCCAGCTGTTTCCTGCTGGCAAAAACAGCACAGGAGGGAAGACTGAAGCTCTGCCTCCCCCCCTTGCAATATTTGGGGCTGCATGGAGCGATGGGGAGGTTTTTAGAGGTTCGTCCTCGTGCGAATGTGTGATTGAGAGTTGGGTCAGGCACCCATGACCCAACACATGGCTCACATAACTGGTATTTTGGCCCTCAGTCTACACATGTGTGTTTAAATTTCTACAAGGGCGTTTCCCAGGCAGGGTTACCTGAGATCATGGAGGCTGCTGGTGCTATTACCAGGCATTGTATTGTGCTGATTGAATTCATTCCCATTCTTGTAGTATTATTCTCTCTGGGGACTGTTGGTTAAATCAAAAGACCTTAGTGACCACTTTTGAATGGGAACAAAAGCACAAACTCAATGTGCACTCCAGTTAGTTAGAAGCTTTCCATGCATATGAAGTGTAGTACACAGCCCTCTAAAATATACAGAAGTAACAACCAGGGAAGTATATTGAGCGTCCTCTTCCAAATATTTTAAAGGATCCTATACCCCGTTTTGCATGCCTACTCCTTTCACACTTGAGCTACATGTATTTTTGCTCACATGCCCCTACCTAAGTGTACAACATACCATGTGAAGCCACCCCTGGGAAGCAGGGGTTCAGAGACCACTGTTTATTGGCCTCTTCCCTTACTTACTGCAAGGGTTTCCTTTTAAAATCAAATGCTTCTGAGAAAATAAAAAACAAGATCCCAATCTGGTCCCACAGTCACAGGCTGATTAACCCCGAGTTCAAGCCCAGACCCTCACGTTGACTATAAATAGCTCTGCCTTTTCCTTTCTCATCCTCCCGGCAGGAGCCGAGAAATGCCTGCCCTTTTATGGTCAAAATGGCAGATTCCTAGAGCTGAGCAATCCAGATCTCCCATGTTGAGGCTCAGCCAAGGGGCCCAGGCGGGATGCAGCACTGGGTCTTTCAAGCTGCTGCTGCTGCTGCTGCTTGTCCAGAGAGGGTTTGGCTGGGATAAATCATAATGCCAAGAACAAAGAGCAGGTTTCCAGGGACGTGGAGAAGGGGATGGTGCTGCTAAGGCATTTGGAAGCAGAGGCCGAAAAATATGTGGTGCTGTGTTCCCCCTCTCCTGTTCTCCATCCCCCTGTCCGTTTGTTTACTGCTTCAAAGAGTGGACATTCTGTTCTGATTCCAGGATTCAAAACTGGACTCTCTAAGGGGAAAAGGCACCCACCCTTTAGGGTTTTTTGTTTTAATTACCAAACCAATACAAATGATGTGTTCGTGCATCAGTATTAATCCGTATGTATGATGCCTGCAGTGCTCACATACAATTTTTAAGGAGCATGCATTCATTCATACATTTGAATACTACAGACGGATGCTCTCTGCAGTCATTACACTCACATGAACTGGGAACTGAACAGCCACACATATTGGGCACACATGTTCCCTACAATTCACTTGAGATGTGATTACTGTATCACGTGAATTGGGCAAAGCATAGATTTTCCATGCGAGTACTGCCTCAGTACATGTGAACAAGAGCTTTTGCACTCCCAAAATATGTGGTTGGCAGGCTCCCAGTTTGCATGCACATAATGCCTGCACAAGCCTATAGATTATATGTCCTTTAAATCACAACAGGACTTGAGAGAGACCTACATCCATACTGGCAGATGGTTGCTTTGCATGCTTCACTTTGAATCATAAAAGGTGAATTTTGCATATTACCTTTTTGTGGGTGTAGTTTAGTGGTTTTTTTGCATTGATATGCATGAAAAACAAGGAGAAAAAGAGATTTCTTCCCTAAATATCAATTCTCTGTCTTAAAATACACTTTTTATTTTAATTTTATTCAAAATGCACACTATACTGGTATATATTTCTGTGTGAGTTTGCAGATGGGCTTTGTAGCAAGCAAATAAGGCAGAAACTGAATTGTGTACAAGAGGAAAAACCTCTGTCCCGATTACCATGCAACATTTAGATGGCATCAACGGTATGTAAGGCCTAATGCAGAGACATGATCCTTGCCCAAAGGGGCAACAATCTTCATTAGATTAGCTTTAGGATGACAAACCAGGTCACTTACCTCCCTCGTGTCATGTGGCTACCATAATAACAAATTCAAAGTACTGGAATGACCAAAAGGCCATCCAACCCTTTTTCCTATGGAAGACTCCCCACTTGTGAAATTCTTCTTGATGATGAATGCCTACTAGATCGCTGGCTGTGAGAATGAGAGCACAAGGTGCACTCCGCCAAAAGTCTCTGCGGGCACAGAGTGGTGTGGCAAAGTAACAGAAGGCATTCATTTTGCTATCCAGGTTAGCATGTTGTTAGGTAGGGATATCTGAGTGCTCTTTTCTCTGCCCCTTAATATTATCTACTAGACTTAGGATCATTTCAGATGTGTCTTTAGCATGTCCAACACTGCAGTGATGAGAAGAAAATCATATATCCATAAAATGCCATGGACAGATGTGACTAGATCCTGCTACCGTGGCTTCCCAGTGCCTGACCCATACTGAGAAACATTTCCCCTTCAAGCTTTTGGCATTCAGGACCACCAACATGGACTAGGAGCCAAAATTCCTGGGGGCCTGGTCCCAGAGGCCCATGGAGCAAGACAGGTCATCTGGCTTGTGCTTATGGGCTTGGGCTGGGTCCGTGAGTATGAGGGGGGAGTCAGAGGGAATCTTTGTCTGGCAGGCCACAGTGGCTGTTTGCATTGGCTGCCTATGACACAGTGGGAACCTGAGCCCACTGGCCGGTTTGTTCACAGATGAAGTTGCTTGTGTTTGAAATCATAATAGTGTTCCATGCTGAATCATAGATCTCCTTATCCACTTGCTTTTAGAAGCTAAGCACAATGTTCATCCACTAGCCTAACCCCAATGTCCATACATATATCTAATTTTATTTATTTAACTTAATCCATTTATGCTAAATTTTTCTCCCCAATGGAAACTCAAAGCAGCTTACTTTGTTCACATCTCCGTTTTATTCTCACAACAACCCTGTAAGATAGGTTAGGCTGAGAGTGTGTGACTGGCCCAAGGTAGGCTTCTGTGGCACTGCAGGGATTCAAACCTGGGTCTCCCAGATCCTAGTCTATCAATGTAACCACTACACCATGCCCGGTCCTAATAAGCCCAGTGCCTGCATGCACACAAACTGTATGCACATAGGGTTTTTACAATGTATTTTAAACATAGGTGCTCTACAGATGTTTTGATGAATACATGGAAGTTGGGAGTGAGACAATGGGAAGGATCATTTACCCCATATGCATTTAACGCTCATGTATATGTTGTCTGCTAAATGCCAGAGCAACTTGAAGTTGTTATTCAAGACAGCATAGCTCAGACGCGTCAAAGTAACTGAATTATATGGGCTACAACTAACAATCAAGAATATGCAGAGATGGTGCAAGGCAGCAACACATACACAAAATCGGTGTCCTGTCCCGTATAACACAACTCTAATACTGTATCTGAATCTTGGCAGCAAAGAGAGGGATTCTGCAAGTGGAGGAAAATGACTTGGGAAGAGACTGAGCTTTATGGGGTCTCTTGTTCCCCACTGCTTTGCAATATTACCCAAGTTGCTTCCACTGACTCTTTACCTAGTACAGCGCCTAAATTCAACCTAACTTTTGTTAATATAATGATTACCACTTTTCCCTGGGATTTCAGCCTTTCAAGAAACCTGTGTGGTCCCCTTGGTTTTGGAAAGGAAGGGGGTTTTTTTACACAGGAGGTACACTCTGGTACAGAGGACTGGCAGCTCTTTTGGGAGCATCAGCACCTCTTGGGCTCAGAGGGGAGAACATTATCAGCACCTCTTTTTTAAAGGAAAAAAGCACTGTGGAAAGGCATGTCTTCATCAACTACTGTTTTTGTATTGTCAATTGGATGTTGTCATTCTCCTTCCTTCTTCCAAGAAAGCCCAAAGCGCCATCTGATACTGGCTTGTATCCAACAAGATCTACTTGCATGAACAGGACAATTTCCCCTCTTTCCCCTCTTGCTGTATCTCACTGAGCACTCCGTCAGCAGACTTTCAGAAACCGCATAAGGGCAATGGGGTGGGGTGGGGGTCTTCAAAGAGAGGGAGAATTCTCCACTCTCTGTTTCAAAGGTAGAAGCTCCCTTAAGCTTTTGGAACTCTGTGGCTGGGTACAGGCCAACAAATACTCCCAGCATCACTTGAAGTATGGCCTAAGATGCAGACAAGAGGCCTTAAGAATATGAGGCCTGGAACTCCTGCTTCCCCTGCTCCCTTTTAAACTTCCAGCCTGATGAAGAGTTCTGGAGAATACAAAAGCTTGCACACTTGCGTTCTTTGGGTGGCCTTCTCCCCCCCCCCCCCACGCACCCGCTCAAATGACATGGCTTTTGCTTTCAAGTTTTGCTTTGGACCAGCACACACAACATCAATGGACACTTTTGTCAGAGAGAACCTGTTTGGGGAGGGAGCAATTCGGAGAGAAGTGACAGAGTAAGAAGGTGCTTAGCTATTTCCCCACTATTCTCCTACTGTGACATGTGCCCTCCCCTCTGAGGTGCTTTCCCCGCTGTGGAATTCCAGGCACGTGTTTGTGAATGTAAAAATGCACCTGGAACCTCACTTGGGAAAAAGCAACTTTGGGGAGCTGCAGCAATAAAAAAGGCAGATTGGGACAGCATTCCTCACCAGTGCTGCTTCTCTGGGAAAACGTACACTCCCCTCAAAGCTACTTTCCCCTTCAAGATGCAGCTGTTGGGTTTAAATACATACATTTGCATGTAACACATGGTTTGACCTTTAGGAAATCTTTCTGTGTTATTCTGAAATGGCCACTGCATTTAATCTGGTGCTCACCATCAGCCCCTGGGACTGAAATCCTGCAATAAAGATGGTGGCAAGAGGAGGGGCTAGAGCTGGACCAAGAGAGAGGAAGGCCAAGGCAGTCTCTTCGCCAGCATCTTCCTATCCAAGGGTGGGGTGTGGGTGTGGGCTGGACAGGCAATGGAAGTTTGTTGCTGAGAATCATAGCCCAGTGAGGCCCAAAACGCTCTCAGTGACAACTTCCATCAACTTCCCAGGCTTCTCAGCAACCTTTTCATTTTCAAATGCTCAGAAATGAACTGCTCGAATTCTGTCAACACTTTGACTATAGTAACTGTTACTGGAAAGAAGGAAAATAGGCCAGTTTTGAGTTTCAAATATGCTCCCTCCCCCACCCCAAACCCCACTGTGACAAATGATTTCATGGTCACAATGATCAATAACACCTATCTGTGTCTCTGGTGGCAAGATAGAGGTATCAGTGACATTATACACACATTAACATTGTACGATGCATTTTTAGAGTGGTGGCATGAATGCAGAATACCATTCCAAAGGCATCGCCACAGGCCGCACAGCACATGCTTTTCACACAGAAGGCTTCAGGTTCAATCAACCCCTGGCACCTGCAGTTAAAAGACCTCACATAGCTGGGCTTGGATCCTACGAATGAGTTCCATGCGTAATAGATAGAATCTGCCAGGAAGCACACTTTGTGGCACGTCAACGGTTTCCAATGAGCCTTGTGCAAAGAGAACTGCTAGCACAAGAGGATGCATACATCACGGCAAAGACTATTTAACATGCATAGAACTTGTCTACAGGATCCAAGGCTAGGGGCTGGGAAACCCTTTTCTCTATCAGAGATACTGGAGAGCCATTGCCAGTCCATCAGAGTCGACAATATACTGGACAAGATGAACAAGCGGCCTGGCTGTTTAAGGCTGATTCACATATTACAACACCCTTGCATCACCCACAAAGACGTGTTTTGGGAGTTCCTCACTGGGGACTTAATTCCCAGGAGCACATGGGCTCAGTTCTGATTAGGAGCCCACAGCAAGAGGGGAGGAATGGCCTAAACCTTCAGAGATGTTTTCCTAATCTGAAATGGCACCCAGGAAGTGGCTGTTTGTCCTGCTGGGGAAACTTATGTGTTGCCATCAGTTTGGTAAAATGGCACAGAGAGAAAAATCAAGCCCCTTCTCTCTGCATACCACAGTCCTGAGCTGGGGAACTTCCAGAGCACATCTATCAAAAATCCATGTGGCATCTCATGTAGACTTTGTCACATGTCAATCATCCCTGAGTTAAAACAGCGGGCTTCATGTGTTCAGTAATTGCAACCCAAACAAAGTAATGGGAAATGTTTATGCAAGTACTGCAGAATACATACACACACAACGTCCATTTGTGTACAACAGCATCCAGGGAGGTATCATTTTTCTATTATCATCACACTGATGGAGGATAAATGGTTTGATAGGTGGTCTGCATGTTTGAGCATTTTTAGTGGTGTACATTTTTGCCAGTTCTTTTATTGTACCCATTTTTTAAAATGTAATTTCCGCATAACTCAGAATACAAGAGGTTTCTGGGGCATGTGAACTGGTAGATCTGGGAGTGACACCTCCAACTCTGTTTACAGATTGCATTCCTAGAAAAGAGGAAATGGTTTGCAAGGACAATTCCCAAGAGAGAGAGACACTCACGTCAGTAGGCCCTTTGGAGACTGTTTGCTTTTTACTGGCAGCATCCATCTGTTGTGAAGGGTTAGGCAATGAAGAAATGGCCAAAGGAAAGAGAGGGTAAAGCAACAGGGAGAGGGAAGTCCCTGGAGTGATATTTCAAAGGTCAAAACAACTCTGATAAAATCCATGGTTGTTCATTTCCTGCATCATGAAAAGATTGTCGCTGCCAAGGCTTGGTATAAAGTGAGACCACCAGTACTTTCCCGATCCATTCAATGCAACTCCCCATTGGCCCTTAAGCAGATGAAACCTGGCTGTGAGAGCGACGGTTCCAGTCTAGGATTTTGTCCCCCCCCCCTTGCCCTCAGCTCCTTTTCCCTACCTTTCTATCAAGGTACTTCCATTTCATTGAACATTTTTGGTTTAAAAGGCTGTGCTTTATTTTAGACAAAGAGTTGACAGAATAAATCCATAAAGGCGGCTTCTTAATTTAGAACAGTCCCAGAATAGATTGGTTCTCCAGGTTTTCCATGGACGATGTGATATAGGGGTTAGAATATCTAACTGGAAGATCTTGGTACAGATCCTATTCAGCCTTGAAGCTCACTGGCTGATTTTGATCTAGGCATTCCCTCTCAGCCTGCTTCTCAGGGCTGTTAAGAGGATAAACTATAAGACGAGAGACTCATGTAAGCCTTCAGCTTCATAAAAGGACAGGGATGGGGGAAAGTTACCTAGGTATTTACAGCATTTCTAATCCACCCTTCCTTCAAGGACTTCAGGACCTTGTTCTGTGTTCCCCATAGGGTTGCCACTCTCCAGGTGGGGCCTGGAGATCTCCCAGAATTACAACTGCTCTCCAGGCCACAGAGACCAGTCACCCTGGAGGAAATGGCTGCTTTGGAGGGTGGACTGTATGGCATTATAAACCTGCTGAGCTCCAGCCCCTCCTCAAACCCCACCCTCACCCACCCCCAAAATCTCCAGGTATTTCCCAACCCAGAGCTGGCAACCCTCACAACAGCACTGTGAGTTAGGTAAGGCTACGAATTCACATATTATCAAGTCCTTGTGGCTACCAGCTTGGATCAGGATTATGACACTTGAGGAATCTTTATCCTCTAACCCCTATCCCTCCCCCAGCTCCATTTTTCTGATCTGAAACTTCCATGGGGGGGGGGGGCTACGATTTACCCTGTTGAGGAAACATACACGTAGCCACCAGTACACATTAAATTTTCCCCAAAGGGCAGCTCTCTGAGGCCATTCCAGGACTCCTAAGTGGCATTGGGGGTGGGGGACTGAAGTCTCTTTCCTCTGTGTGCACCTCAGGAAAGTTCCCAGCAAAGAACTCCAGGCGCATGTCTGACCAAAAGGAGCCCACAAGAACTTCATAGCATGTCAGTTGCTGAGAGAAAGTGATTGGCCCAAAGTCACCCTGTGGGAATCTGGACCGAGTTCTCCCAGAGCCTAGTTCAGCAGTCTAACCTCCACTACAGATTATGGCAAACCAGCACTATAAGACAGAAGAAAACACAAATATGGGCTTCTTAGACTCATACTGGTCTGTTCATAAGATACAAATGGCAAGTACATTAGAGAATAAAATATTTACACACAAATATGTTCAAACATTATAGCTATAATATAGCAGACAATTATATTAGTTGGTGATTAATTGCTGGCTCTCAGTTTTGTTGAACTGGACTAAGAGAGATGGCCTAATGCAAGAGCCAGTGTAGTGGTTAGTGTGTCAGACTAGAATCTGAGTGACGCAGGTTCAAATCCCTACTCTCAGCCATAGAAGCTTGCTGGGTATCTTTGGGCCACTCACACACTCTTAGCCTATCATATCTGACACGGTTGTTGAGAGGATAAGATGGAGGAGAGGAAAGCAATATCAGCCACTCTGAGTCCCCACTGGAGAGAAAGGTGAGGTGTAAATGAAGTAAGTAACTATGTAAAGAATACATGGATGACTTATCACTTGCTGTTACTCTAATAGTTTAACACACACACACACCCTTTAGTCTTGCCTCTCCAGTAACAGCTTGGTTCAAACAAGGACTGCACGGCACAATTTGTAGAACCGCCCCCCCCCTTCTAACTAGGTTGTAATGTAACATATTCCCTTTTGAAGAAAAAGGGGCTGATGTTATCTTCTCCAGAATGTAGTTTCCTTTCATCATCCTATCTTTGTGCTCAGAAGAGAAGGACAGGAGGAGGAGGAGGGGGGATATGTATAATTCCTATTAGCAAAACACTTCCTTTAATGGGCAGTCTGTGTACCAAGAAGACTGAGATTTGCTGTTTGCTAGCTTTCCCATGGTTGCCTCTCTGTGCTGTTAAATATATGACACTGTTAAATATGGGAAGAGGCAAAGAAGGGCCCCCCAGAATGACCATAAATAGAAGACAGAATGGAAAAAGGCATCCCGGAGCGGAGCTGCCAGAGTACAGTTTCAACTCTGATACATATTATTAGGACATGATCTCTATAAGATGAATTTCTATGGAGAGTTGAAATCTCTTAGATAGGCACTCATTTACTAGACTTAAATAAATAATGATTTAAAAATAAAGTATACATGGCATGCCCATTGCAGAGGACAAAACTGCCCAGGACTCTTTTCAGTTAAGCTCCTTAGGCTGTGGAATACATGAGAGACAGCCACGAATTCTCCAGACCATGTTTTTATCTCTGTTTGCCTTCCCAATAGGTCTCTGAGGTACCGGGCATGATTGACTGGTCGTCAAAGTCACATGGGCAGTCCAAAGACAAAGGGTCTAACGGCAAGAGTCACTGGCGGTTACTGCAAACCAACCTGGAGCAAGAAGCTCTCTCGCATTGCCACCCCACTTCCTACATCTCAGGTCTATAAAGAGCCCACTCTGCCTCTGCCACTGCTCTTCCTTTCTTGTCCTTAACTATTACAAAGTACCCTCTGCTGACATGCTCTTAACAACACTGCTTGCATCCTCTAAAAAGTGTGGGTCCAAAGAGGTCCTTTCACTCCCCACTCAAGAACGGAAAATTTATGACATCCAGAAGACTCACCTCCTCCTCAGCTTTCCACCAGTACAGTTTGTAAAATTAAGCCTGCCAGTATAACACCGGGCCTTTTGCGGGTTCATTGATTCCAGGATGCTGCTATTTTATTTAATTTTCTCTCACTTTTCTTCTGCCAACAGCACTGCTAACTCTGGGTTTGTATAGCAACTGTTGGGACTCCTGACAGTTTTTTGTGGTAGCCTAAGAAGCAGCCTTGCAGGGAAGCTTCTAAGTTATCGTTAAGCTTCTAAGTTATTGTCAGAACTTATCAGCTCATTAATAAAGGTTATCTAATGATATACAGCAGTGGCTGTAATCAAGTCATTCTGGCTCTGATTTGAAATAACCTGTTTGTTTTGTCTGCATGCATACATGGATACAACTCACTGTCACTGAGAAAGGTTTTTTACTGTTGAAATGGTTTCATATGTAATGGGCATACTCTAGTTTTCTCTCTTTACCTGTATGGAAACCAAATGTAAGAAAGCAATTGCAGCATACTGATCGCAAGCATGAGACAGATGCCCCCTGATTCAAATATTGGCTCAAGTATGAATTCAGTCCTGAAGATGGGCAGCTGAAATTGTTCAGGGTCTTCTCATCCTAAGCCTATTTCCTCACATTACGTAGGCAAGTCACAATCTCTCAGTCCCTGTCTGTAATACAGGAATAATAATACTGGTCTCCATTTAATTGTGAATGTCATGATGACTAAGATCATGTAAGGGCTGCCTTTAAGACTCATGTTTTATTCCAGCATAAGCTTTTGTGGATGTTTATCAAGCAAACCCTCATCACCCCATCACAATTTTTGGGTGCTCATAAGCTTTTGCAGGCTAACTATGGTACCACTCAGTAGTTCCACCAGTTGGAACATCATTGCTCCAGTTGTGCAATAATTGCATTTCCAAGCTGGCCTCACCAACAGAACCAGTCCATGGGACCTCTTTGCACATGGCATATTCCCAGCACAATGGAAGCTCTGATCATCCAAGGAATACAGCATCCCTTTCTTAATTGGATCCATCCAAGAGCGGTTTCACCCATGAGGTTTAAATCACTCTGGAGCCATGCTATTTATATGAATGTGGGATCCCTGCTAATGTGGACTAGAAAGCAGAATAGAGGCACTTTATAATCTGAAAAGTCTTCTGGTCATAAGAAAGAAAGAATCCTGCCTTTTTATATAGTGGGGAGAAGGCAGCACAGCAGTACCTTGTCAGAGCAGGTGGCAGGGTAGGGTCTCAGTACTAAATTGTAGATGTGTGTGTGTGTGTGTGTGTGTGTGTGTGTGTGTGAGAGAGAGAGAGAGAGAGAGAGAGAGAGAGAGAGAGAGATGATCCATAAGTATACCATTTCTGAGCCTACAATAATGATGATCCTCACTTATTTTTGAGTAGCAGCACTGACTGCAATCCAAGGGACCATACCAACTGTTCTGCATGCCTAATGGGCTGTAGGCTTGCATTTCTTAAATAACACAACAATAATACATAGAAAACTGCTGTTGAATGTGAAGTGACTCCCAACAAAAGATTATGATATGAAATAGTCTACTGCTCATAGCAGGGGGAAAAATTAAAACTATACTGAGTACACCCGAGGTGAAAAACTGCATCTGTTTGCACACATTGCTGGCTCTCAAAGCAAGTTGGAAAGCCCAGTTTGGCTCCCACCAATAAGCCCCAGTTTGTTGGACCATCAGCATTCAGATATCTGAGCTAACTGCGGTTTGATCAAACCACAATTTCAAACCATAATTTATCCTAATGTCTGAAAGCAGCACGCTGTCTGACAGAAATATATATGCTGAAATGTGTCCTGTGGCCTGTGGCCTGTGGCACATTTCATGCACTATATTGAACTCACATAAATTGAAGCACACACAATTAAGTTAAACACTCTAATTGTGCATGTAACAAGTTAAGCTGGGCCAGATCAGTTTATTTGCTTTTGAAAACATGAGTAAAGAAAGCGCCCAGAAAAATGTCTACGAACAACATAAAACTTGAAGACATTTCTACAGAAGCGGCTAAGTACTGCCGTTTTTAAAAAGGGACTTTCAAACCTGCATCTGCTAAGATATACTAACACATGGGCTTGCTTGTGCAGCACCCTTTTCTGTAGTAGAGGCAGCCCTCCCCTGTGGATTGTGTTCATATGGAGTTAGGCAAATCTATTCACACCAAACAAATGTCTTTTGTTGAGCCAAAAAATGCCTAGCACACAGCAGGGGACTGCCACGGCAATGGACAAAGAGAAGTGTTAGCATAAATAATGCTTAAGGTCCAAATCACTATGTCCCACATGAATAGCAATTATACATGACACAAAAACTGTGTGTGTGAGACAGAGAGGCTTCAAAGGTGCTTTTAAGTGACTTGTGTGAGCCTTTACTGGAGTTTTAGCTATCTAACATTAGACAGATGCACATTTTCAATTGTTTCTGGCTGCTTCCCCGTATACATTTTTAAATTATGGGTATAGAAAACTGATGACAAAACTATTATAGTCAGCACATATGTACTCTTTTTAAGCCATTTTGAACTCAGTCCTTATGAAGAGGTTGGGAGGGGGAAAGGCACAGACTAAATTTCCCTAGCTTTTTCCAGTCTTGAAGCCACAAACGTATTTTGCAAGCTGTCAGTTTTAGAAAGAAACCTAATCCTCTGCAGGCAACATTTTTCACAAGTGGGGAAGGAAACACCACTCTGTCCAGGAGCAATCCAGTGATGCAGCCCGTCTAGACACAGCCTTCCCCTAATTTCCTACTGATAATTGTTTTGGGAAATCTGGATGTGTGTGGGTATGCACGACTGGAAAGGAACTCCTTGCCTGTCTGCGAAAAGGCACCAAATCTCTCTCTGTACCAGGGTGCATTAGAGCTGGATTTCAGAGCTCTGATCAGATGCAAACATGTCCCCAAAGTGCTGAAATGTTGTAAGTGGCAGGGAAATCAGTGCCTTTTCTGTCATGGATCCCCAAATACCATTAGCACAAAGACGTTAGGAAAATGGTTTAACCTCAAGGTGGCCTACTGAGAGATTCGGCATATGCATTTGCCAGACTCTCTGGGATTCTGGATTTACTAACTCAAAAATACTATTTTCTTTTACAATAAGATGTTTTATGGTTTAATATGAAGAAAGAGAATCCCTTGCCTCTCACAGCTCTTAGCTTACCCATGTTATCTTTCTTTCAAACACTGGCTGTGAGGTTTCCCTTAGTAACTGACCAACAGCAGCTATCGACATATTTTCTTGGGGTTCTGTCAAACAAGCCCATCTAACCCAAGTTGACTCTATATTGGTGAGGTAGACCTGGGAAGACAGAATGACCTATTACCATTTTCCATTGTAGGGAAGAAGGTGGGGAGGGCTGTCTCAGCTGGAAATTCTTCTGGTTTTTATTTTTCCGTCTTGGAACATGCTCCGTGGAACAAACAAATGCCAGCAGTAGCTCTATGTCTTAGAGCCAACCAACCAGCCTTTGTAGTGTCTGGCAGCCCTGGGGGAAGCAACTCTTTATCCTACTCTCTGGAGAGCAGGAGGGAAGAAGAAATGCAGCTCTGGTTATTTGTCAGTGTCTTTTGCTTGAGTCTAGCATTGAAAAAGTAAACTCAGGGGGAAGCAGGATTGGCAATGAGGCTCAGCTTTCCTAAATTGGTTCTCATTACGTTTCCTCCTAAATGCTGTTGTATTAAAGATCGCTTCTTTCTCTTCCTGGTGATCTGCAAAATTTCCCAAACGTAAACCAAATCTCAAAATGCATCACTCTGCAATGTATTTAAAAGACACCAGGATGACTGCAGAGATAATGGGGGTTACAAGACAACGGGCAGCTTGGTGTGTTGTGGCTCCTTCTGCAAAGAGAGGATTAAAAAACTGGGTTGCTGTGCTGCAGCCTCTAATATCCAATTCCAGCCATTCTGTACCCCATCGTTACTCAGACTTTTGAGGGGGATTATATGAGGGGAGATGCTCTTGGGACAATTCAAGTTGCTTTGGACATTAAGCCCCCCTCCCCTTGGGGGGTTATCTTCTTTTACCATTTTCCTTTCCTATTGTTTCTTTTTTTCCAGATGGAAATGAGTTTGGTGCACAAAATATTACAAACTGCGGGGTAAAAGCAGAGCAAAGGCAATTTATATCTAATAGTGCGATTAAAAGATATTCAGATAATAAAGGAATGCATACATGAACTTTGTTGCTTTCTGTGGATATATACACAAGAGAGATGTTACACAGAGACATGTGGAAATAGAACTGAAGAACAAATTCAACACAGACACATACATACAGAGACAATGATTCGGAACATACCTGCTTCAGCAGGGACCAGGAGACATTGCCCACACCTGTCATGCACTAGGCCCTTAGTCTGGATGGAGAAGGGTGGGGAGGATCTTCTCACCTCTTCAGAACATAGAGGGCCACTGGAACGCCAGCGCTGCCACTCCTTTTTTAAGCTGCTGGCACGAGGGGTCCTGGGTGAAAACTTTTCCTCACTGCTCAGAATCTGGAAAACCTTTTACTTTTACCTTATATGAGCTGAAAGACGATGCTGGATGGCTGACGGCCACATCTGTCAGTGGTTCTGAGGGTAGCCATTGGCTCTGGCCTGGTCACATGGGCCTGTTGCCTTGACCTGCGACAGTTCACGCGAATGTTGGTTTTACCCCCTAAGGAAGGCGTGCTTGACAATTTTCATATTTCTTCTAAATTTGGAGATTTCAGACAATGCTTAGAATGCCAGAGGCCCATGTGGAAGTCATTAAGGCTGAGAGGGAGTGAGGGGGGGGAGGGAGAGAGAGAAGGAGGGGTGGCAGGGAAGGCTTGGGGGTGGGGCAAGGGAGACAAGCTGGAGGCTCTTGCCAGCTACATGCCTGGGAACATAAATGAACTCACTCAGAGAAAGTTGTTTGTAATAATTTACTTCCTCTCCAACCCTCCTGCTCCATTTGGGAAAGCTGAGAAGCTCTGAGAACCATATGCTTGGAAGGAATAAATCCTATTTTACCAGTGACAAATGTCTCTCCCCTGTCTCTGCCACAGGGTCTAACTAGGGGGAGGAATTACCCAGGGTAGACTCAGGATCAGTTGCTGCACGTTAATTGTTCCTCACCCCACTCCAATCAGCTTTTTATACACCAAAATTTCCCCCCTCTTTTCTCTTGTCTGTTCATTATTATGTTTTCTGTTAGTGATTATGTGTATGTAGCCAGGCAGTGGTCATTATTCCAGTTCAATGAATTCAGAACTTAACCCAGTTGTAGTATACTGTTCATGGATGACTGAAGCCCTGGCTCTTCGAAGAGGGGGATAAAGAAGAAGTAGAAAGATGTTCTCTGGTTAGGCATAAGGTACCTTTTCATTTTCATTGCTGAAAAGTGCATCTAGTCATATGAAAAGCAGCATGAGAAATTTATACCACTTCTGCCCCACTTTTGTGTGTGTGTGTGTATGAGAGAGAGAGAGAGAATATCATATCAGAATCTTTAGTATGTCCAAGCCCAAAACCTTTTCCTGCTGATGTCCTCTAGAAACATCAGGACTCGGAGTACTGGGGCTATATATTGAGATATTTCTCATCCAAAACTGCCTGGAATTCCCTGTTTAATTTTGTTTCTGAAATACCCAAACCAAAACAGGGAATTTCAGACACTTTTTTGGAGTGAAAATAGCCAAATACACACCCCTAATCAGGAGTACAAAATAGATCATTTTAAGGCTGACTTCAGAAATTAGCCAATTACAGGGAATTATTGTTTTGTCTGCTGAAAATCCTGTTATACCCATTTTTATTATCTGTCTGCAAGCTGTAGAATACAAAGGTGGACTTCAGTGAGAGTATACAACATCTTAGTCATAGCTTTCAAAATGAAAGCCATAAACCTATAAGCTGTGTCATGCTGTCAACAGATATCAATTCCCTCTCCGCCTATAGGTTTATCATGGAATGATGCTGCCTCACTGGTATTCCCTTCAACACTCATTAGAGATCACATCATCTGAGGCCGTGCACTTAGATGCCATCTTATTCTGAAACAATCCTTCTCTGGCATCATGTGATAAGGTTGCATACCCAGTTCTCTCTCCACAGCTATACTCCCCAGTCTTATTCCCTTCCACCATTGCTATGCCCACTATTATTAGATATTACCTGAGACGAAGAGCCTGACATCTAGATTGGGTAGCTTCCTCCTTTTTATCTACAGCCTTCATATAAGCTTACTTCCCACATTTTGGTAGCACTGCTGCCTACACTTTCTAAGGGCCAGGACACTCAGATCAATGGAGTGGTGAATTTGGAGGCTGATTAGATGCTGGCAGAGTTGGAGAACAATGGTGGAAATAGACATCACTAAGTACCTAGGGACACTCAAGTGCAGGATTGTAAGTGTAGTCCTCAATTCACATGCAGGCTGTTCTTGCTTGGTGCATGTAAACAGGCTCCTTTGATTTGCCAATTTGCTTTTCTTTAAGGTGTGAGAAGATCAGCATTTCAATGAATGGATGTGGGGGAAACGGGAATACTTTCAACAGTTGAGGAGGAACTGATATCAAATGTGTGAATGTATTCACGCAGAACAAATTAAAGTGTGACTGTGCAAGCGAGTGCATGGAAAGTTGGAGGGGGGGGGACACATGAAATGAGGCTCACTTGAGCATCCCTAGGTACTTAGTAACATGCATTTCCACCCACATGTGATTGGTTTATCACATGTCCAGCTTGCATTTACCCCACAATCACCAAACTGCTGAAAATGGGCCGGTGCTTCATAAACAAATTAATAGAAATATATGCTGCACCAGTGAAGGAATGGGAGAGACTCCTCACAGTAATTACTCTCAATTGAAAGAGTTTTTCAGAGAAAATCTGGGTACCTTCCCTGCCATTGTACCTGGAATCCCAATGCTGGGAATTGGAGCTCCTTGGGAAGCTCTTATCTGTTTTGCTTTGTGTTTTTCTACAGAGCTGCAGAAACATAAGATACTAGGTGTCACCTTAAAACAAGGGATTATGAGATGCCTGTTTAAGGCAGCACTTCTGGGTAGCGTAAGATAGCAATTTGGCTCTTTTAAAAAAAGTTTTTAATTATTTTTAATCTACTTAAAAAAAACACCAATATGATACTTCCCTACAGCAACTGAGGCACAAAGCCTTTGGGCTTGAAAACAGTTCAGAAATTTCCTGGCCACAGCCAGGGCTTTTTTTCAGCTGGAACATGGTGGAACGGAGTTCCAGCACCTCTTCAAAATGTTCACATGGCTGGTGGCCCCGCCCCCTGATCTCCAGACAGAGGGGAGTTTAGATTGCACTCCCCTCTGTCTGGAGATCAGGGGGCGGGGCCACTGGCCATGTGACCATTTTCGCCAAGGGCAATTTAAACTTTAAAAAACTCCCCCCTTGTTCCAGCTGACCCAAAGTGACATCACTGTGCAGTCCTGGGAGCGTGTGCGCACTTTGTGCACGCACATGTGGTACCAGGGGCACTACCTCCCACCAAGAGTTGCCCCCTGTGCTGGCAACCCACTGAGTTCCACCACCTCTTTTCCCAGAAAAAAAGCCCTGGCCACAGCCATCATAGGAGGAGGAGGTCATTCAGGTACAATGGGGGAGGGGGTTGGCATGGCAACTTCCCTTTTTCTTTTTGGGTGAAGAGTTGGTTAAAGTTGATCCGAACAGCTTCGTCAAGCAAAGCCAGTGCAGCAGATAAACATTCTGGTAATCTTCCATGTTGCATTTGGGGAGCGAAACACAAAACCTGACTAAATACAGATGCAAAACATAAGTCCATGTATGGCAGGGACTGTACTCAGAGAATGATTTAATTAGCAACCAGCTGAAAACCCATGAAAGGCATTATGATTAGAAGAGCCTGACATTAGCAACTCCTTCAGGTTTTTTTTTACCTTGTTCTTTTAACAGAGATGTCTACAACTGTCACCCCATTCCAGGAATCCATCCTGCTTCTTATGACTATACTCTCACTCCCTTCTCAGTTCATAATTCTTCAGCGTGTGTTACAGAAGAACGTGACTTTTATATGAGGAATAGCCCAATGAGACAGCATTCCCTCAGTAATGAGATTGTTTATGGCTTGTACTGAGCCAGGTACCTGACCTAAATGCAATGGAGGCAAGATCCAGCAACACTGCCTGGCAACAGGTCCGTGCTTACAGGCAAAAGGAAAACAGGCTTTGAAGCCAGCTACTTCCCTGTTTGTTTGGTTATTAAAACATCATTTCTTTATAGTTCAAGGTGGGTTAGATAGTAGATTTAAAACATTTACAGTTAAAGCCAGAATAAAATAGCAACTCCCAAATCCCTCCCTCCCCCTGAAAAAGATGCCTGCCTTTCAAACTTCCTCAAAAGCCCTGGCAAACAGACAGGCCTTGCAGCACTTCTTGAAGATCTTCAAGGAGGGGGCTCCCCCTCACCTCCACAGGGGGCCCATTTCACAGAACAGGAGCCACAATGGAAAAGGCCTGGGCTCTGGTTGATGCTAGATGGGCCACCCTAAGCAGTGGGAGAGCCAACAAATGGCTGACGGAGGACTGTAGTTGGTACCCTGGAACATATGGAAGGAGATTAATTCTGGATGTTATTTTATCCCCATTCCAAGACAAAGACAATATGCCTAATGAAGATTCATACTGGGTCCCACAACAGGATCATTTGAACATGAAGCTAAAACTACATAGGAATTGATATGGACACAAACTTTGGGAAAGGGAGGGACAAGTTCATCACTCCCTGACCATTTTTGGTAACAGAAATTACATCCAGGTCATTTTCAAGAATAAGGTGAACTGTTATCGTGGGCTTTCCTGGGATCTTTGAAGCTCACTAATTCTAGAGCAGTGGTACCATTTCACAGGTTGTGGAGAGCCACTGTCACAATTCTCATCTGCCAAAAGATCGATATAACGACAGTATATGGCACTCTATCTCAAATTCATACAAACAATAATATATAGCTATAGCATAGAAGTATAACCCTTTTACCAGAGTTCCTCTGAACATGTAGGGTTCTCTTTCCCCACTACTGTTGAACTTTAGCCAGCCCTTGTGGATCGGTAGAGAGGGGGGAAGGCTAGCAAGCAGAGTTATGACACAAAACAGTATACAAGCTTTCCAGTTTTCCAGAATTTTTTATTAGGTTGGATGCTAAAAATTAAATGCTTCCCTAAATTAAATATTCCCTTGAAGATTTATCCTATTTCTGCAGGAGAAAGAATGGTTTGAACCTTTCTCCATGCTCAGTCTTCTGTTTAATGAGCTATGATTCAACACGGTACAAGCACCATGAGGAATAGTGCCCAGAGGAGACCCATCTGGCATGTCAATGAGCCACCTGTGGCCCTTGAGCCACTGAGTATCAGTGTTCTAAAGGAAAGGTGGCAATGGCGCAAAAAGGTAAGATTGCTGGATTTCTTAATATCGGGATCTTTAAGAGTTCCTTGGGTACTGGGAAGAGCGTAAGCTAGTTCTTCCTTTTACTGATGGGGTGTCTAAAGGATATCTTCTATTTTAAAAGCCTGCACTTCTGAGAAAATGCAATAATCCTTCCCTAAGTCCTTAGATTCTAGTGTATGTGAAATAGGACTGTACCTTCAAAGCACTCTTTTCTGGTATTAAAGCTAGAGAGCCTCATGGATCTCAGTGGGTTGTTTGCATAATACACAGCATGCAGGCCCGTTGCATGCCGTGTCTGCTCACAATATTAGGATTAGATTTTGAAATCAGTTTGTTTTTCCTGGCTACTTATACCTTGTGCTTCAGGAGCAAAACTTATGTCCCCAAACTATTCTCTAAATAGGAAAAATATGCTTTCTTTTGGTGAGAATAATGGTAGGATACTTATTACGTTTATTTTCCATCTTCCTTCATCATCACGGAGCCTGTGGAGTTCCCAGGAGGTCCCCTATCAAGGCATGGATACGAACCAGACCTGCTTCTCCTCCAGTCATACTCTAGGGCCCTCATACCAGCACTGGCAAGTGAAAGGGGGAATAGCTGAAAGAAGTGGATCCCCCCTGCCACATCTAATTTGGCTAACCCAAGTGAACTCTATTGCATTTTATTTATTTGAAACAATTTGTATCCCACATTCTCCAGAATTTCCCCTAGGTGACTAATGGAACAATAAAAATACACATTACATTAAAAAAATAAAATAATTAAAATAATTCACACTTCCATAACAGCAGTAAGACCCATAAAAGAACCATCAGTAACAACAGCCAAATAAAATCAGCATAAAAGCAGGGCATAAAAGCAACCAGGAAGTGGGATAAAAGCAAGGTGAGAAGATAAGACTCCGGTTGAAAAACTTGGGTGAACAAAAATGTTTTGGCAAGGTACCTAAAAGCCAGTAATGTTGGTGCCAGAGTACTTTGGCAGAGCGCCACCACTGAGAAGGTGCCATCCATGGCTATAATCTGCTACGTCTCTATGGGCAAGGACACCAGGAAGTGTGCTTGAGATGAGGACCATAGCTGGTTAACTGGACAGCATGGGAGGGGGTGGTCCTTCAGATACCCTGGTCCAAAGACGTTCAGGATCTTAAATGTAAGTACCAGTACTTTGAATTATGGCCAGTAATGGATAGGCAGTCAGTGATACAATCCCCATATGCTGCCTCTACCCTGCTTTCCTTTATGCCCTTTGCTTCCTTTATGCCTTTTTCCTTAATGTGCCTTTTCACCTTCGGTTGTCTCTTATTGTAATCCACAGGCCTCTTACAAAAAAGGGAAACTATTAAGATAGAGTTTTGAAAGTTCTGATAGCTGCAACATACTTTTTTGCCGTGGGTGGAATTAAAGGCACATTTTACTCTTATTTCCTACAGATTTACTTTTAGAGTGTTTCAGAGCAGGAATCCAGACTCCATCCTACGTGTTTCTGTATGAACAACTGCGCTAAGAGCTTGTCTGGAAGCAAGCAAGCCCAGCAGAGTGGCAACTCATGTAGACATACAATTGGAAGACTCCTATAATGGTGAATAATTGTTTTGTGTCTCAGCATTGTACATATGGGTGAATGATATGGTTAAATCCAGTACAGAGGCAACCAGCAGGTGGTAGGGTTGCCAAAAAACCTGGAGGAGGGATGTCTGATCTCTTTAATAGAGTTTTAATGTGTGAAAATAGGCAGCTGAAGTTTTTTATGCATGGAGGTAAGTAATGTCACCTACTAAATAACATCCCATTAAGCCTATATTAAAGGGAGTGAGCAGCAAATTTTAGCCACAGTTTATAAAACTTTGGTGCAGGACAACTCTGTTCTTCCCAATGCACTTCCTTCTCTGGGGGCTTCCTCTCTCCAGCTTGCCCTATTTCCACTCATTCCAGTGACCCAGCTAAGCCATCTCTTACATTGCTGAGCTAACACTAGTGCAAAGACAAATAAATGCTCCCATTAAATACCTCTATAATTAGTAAGGCAATTTCCAAAATGAAATGAAAAATGTAATGTTCCCTCTGTTTGCTCACTAGATGCTAAAACCTTGTTCCATGACCCGATAGGGCCATGCCCTCTGCTGTCTACGAAGACTTAATAAGGTAATGTTTAGAAGGTTACTGTCTTTATAGCCCTTGTCTGATTGCAACTGTGTAAAATAAAACAAACCATTCAGAGTGAAGAATTCTTAAAAGAGGCTTCGTTTTTCCTACTGTTTCTCTAAGATGCAGTGAAACAAGACGTTGTTGCTACCCAAGATTGCTTCTCTGCCTTCCCGCCTCCATGACCACTAATCATACTGCCTTCCTTGTGGATGTCTATGAATTGTCCAGACAGCTGACTCTGAAATACAAGCATTCTGTTCCATTATTCCTAGTTTCTACACTGCAGAGCTGTTCCTGAATTAGGCTCCTCGAGCCACTATAGCTGATTGAGACTAGCATGGCCAATTTAGCCAGTAACATTGTGCAGCTGGCCTCTTGGTAGAGTTCCAGAAGAAAGTATCCACATTTTCTGATTCTAGTGCTGTATGATGAGAAACTGATATCCAGATAAAACCTAGGTGGACCTTTTTTTGTTCTTTGCAGATCTGGTTGGAAGTAATTTAGCTTCTACCATCTTCTCCAGTCCTAGGCTGCACTTTATTGTATTAGGCTGACTGCAACCTCACAGCCAATAACAAGCTGCATAGAGGCATCTCTGCTTTCGTCCCTCATTAAGCATCCTTGTAAGCTGATTCTTTGTTTTTCATCTATCACCTTGAAACTGCCTCTATTAGTACAAGTTGCAAATGTTATCTCATATAACATTTTTAAAAATAACTATAAGTACAAACACATGAAACTGCCTTATACTGAGTTATGTTTATTCTACTCTGATAGGCATCAGTTCATCAGGGTCTCAGGCAGAGGTCTTTCATATCATTTGCCATCTGTGCTT
Source organism: Eublepharis macularius (assembly GCF_028583425.1). Taxonomy (NCBI): domain Eukaryota; kingdom Metazoa; phylum Chordata; class Lepidosauria; order Squamata; family Eublepharidae; genus Eublepharis; species Eublepharis macularius. The sequence continues at coordinate 60,130,778 of NC_072793.1, forward strand.
TTTAATTGGTGGTACTAGAGACTGAACCTGGGCCCTTCTGTATGCAAAGCAATGCTCTGCCACTGAACCATGGCATGATCCTCATTTTGTACTCTTTCCCAGGTTGTGCATAGAGCAGGGCTGAATCCACATTACCTCGGCGTGTCCCGGTGTTGCACTAAATGTTCACTAAACACCCGGAAGTATAGCGTCTTTCTAGCTCGATTCAGAAATCGCGCTTGAAAGACGCTATACTTCCGGGTGTTTAGCAAACATTTAGTGCAACACCGGGACGCGCCGAGGTAATGTGGATTCAGCCCAGGTGCCCAATCTCCCTCGTTGAGTTACATTGAGTTACATACCTTTAAAGCCCTTAGCAGACTGGGACCATCATATCTACAGGACCGCCTCTCACCCTATGTTCCCCGGAGGACACTCCGATCAACAGACAAACATCACAACGGACAAACAAAAGAGCTGTGGTAGCACAGTGGTTAAGTGGTTCGGCTGCGAATCATCACTCTACTGGTTCAAATCCCACTACTTCCGTGAACTCAGTAGGTGGCCTTGGGTAAGCCACTCCTCTTAGCCCCAGCTCCCCAGCTGTATTGTGGGGATAATAATAACACTAACTTGTTCACTGCTGTGGGTGAGGCACTAATCTGTCTAGAAGAACGATATATAGGCACTATCATCATCATCATCTCTTGGTGGTCCCCAGCCCCAAAGAGGTCTGCCTTGCCTCAACCAGGACTAAGGCCTTCTTGACCCTGGCTCCTGCCTGGTGGAACTCTCAATCTGTGGAGGCCTGGGTCCAGCAGGAATTATCTTTCTGCTGGGCCTGTAAGACAGAGATGTTCCACCAGGCATATAGTAGTTGTGGCGAGGTCGTGAAACTGGCCTCCTGCCAGGAGGGGGGAGGGGTTACTCCCTGTTCTGTTAACATATAATAGTTGGCCATCTGGACCCACAGATTACTGTTTGGGTTGCGCAATATGTGTGCTGCTGTCTCTTAGAAATTGTATTGTTATATTTATTGATATTTTTATCTGGTTTACAATTAACATGTTTATGTATTTTGTATATGTTGTATTCTGCTCTGAGCCTATTTTTGGGGAGAGCAGATTAGAAATATAATAAAGAATAATAAACTAATTATTGGAAATATTAGTAAACTAATACATATCCAAACCTGAAGGATGTCCCTATGACCTGACAGTGGCCGTTTCCACACATGTTGAATAATGCACTTTCAATGCACTTTAGTTATCCTTTAGAAGTGGATTTTGTGTTTCACACACGAAAACCCAGTTCCAAATGATCACTAAAGAGCATTGAAAGTGCCTTATTCAATGTGTGTGGAAGCAGCCAGCGATGCCTTCTAGGAAGGAACAAAAAAGTAGAAGATTGTAATGAGAAAAGCGCTTCCATTCCTGCCAGTTCCCACACACACCAACACTGGAGATTTAGAGTGCACATCAGTGCAGAAAACCTTATTATTTAGGTTGGAGAAAATATCTTATTTTGACTGTATGTTTGATGTTCTGCCAGTCCTATTCATCGAGGAAGGAATGGAAACGCCGAAACGTGGGAGTAAACAGGAAGCCCCGTCTCACCTGCACTTTGGACACCGTGGCAGACTGTGATTTATCACCAATTATCATACAGAATTTTGTGGACTTTTCCCTTATTTGGGTTCCTGTGATGTTATGCTGACACTGAACTGAAACTTTTGTACTTTAGTATTGACAGAGTCTTATAGATTATTAAGAATTATTACAAATGATATATTGCGCACAATATTTTTTCTTTATTTGGGAAGCGCTGATTTTCACAGTGGTTCTTCTGGCTAGTTCCCTCACACAGACTTAACAGGGGAATGTAACCAGTGTTCCTTGCTGAAGATTGGATTATCCTCTCATTTCTTATCTTGGTTATTGAAGGGAATGCGATGGAAGCTCCTCCTGATGCACCACTTTTTTTATTCCACATATTTCTGTCTCCAGGCCAGATGGTCCAGTATTTTTTCACCAGTACTCACAAGCCATATTCACTAGAGTTGTGGAAAGTTGAACATTATATGTGCTCCTGCACATTTATGTTTGTGAACAAGGTCGTCACCTTGTTCCCAATGACCCAAAGCAAACTATTTCTGAAAGAAAGAGGAAACACAGGACATGGGGTATCTGTGTTATGTGTGTCCATGCACGCACATGGGTTCTGTGAACTCAGACAAAAACACAAGCTCCGATAACAAAAGTCTTGTGTTTGCAATTCCAAGTCATTGTACAAACACTTACAGCTTCATGTAACACCAGCTGAAGGGTGGACTGTTGAGAGATAAGCCGTGGTTTCTTGGCCCATGTACTACCCAAGGCAGCTGAAACAAGAATCTGGCTTCCTTTTTATATATATATATAAAATTGTTCCTATTGTCAAGATTAAATATGTGAAGGCTGGCATGATTAATGAGCATGCCAAGGTCAAATTCAGAACATATACATAATGGAGTTGTATATTTAACCAGTTTGCCAACACAGCCATTCCATTTAGTGTATGTATTTCTGCATGAGTCAAGAAAAAAAACCTAATTGTATGTGTGTGTGCATGTGAGGGGGGTGTGTGGAATGGAACTTTTCTAACCTGTCCGGAACATTAAGCAATCAAAACATCCAGACCTGCTTGAAAATAGTTTTCTCACTACGCATAACGTGCATGGTGGATAGTTCTGGTCAACTTCGTATAGGAAGTTCACAATGCAACTGACAGTCTTATTGATTACAAGAAGCTTAGTTTCCAATCATTATGCACTTTATATGTGGCTGCCTTTGAATACTGTTTAGAAACTTTAATTAGACCAGCAGCCAAGCTACTTGCAGGGACTGGAAATGGAGATCATATCGCCCCTGTGCTGAAATATCTGCACGGATTGCCTGCTGGTTTTTTGGCACAATGCAAAGTGCTCATTCATATCTTTAAGGCCCTAAACGTGTTGGTGTTGGGGTACTTGAAGAGCTGGGTCCTCCCATAATGTCAATCCTGCCAGTTAATTTTTTTTCTCAAGATCTACCTTCCTTGCTCTGACCTGTGGAGGTAAATGAAACATCAGTGTTGGCACCTCACCTTTAGAATGCCCTGCCACTTGACACTCATCTGGCACCTACTTTAATGTCCTTTAAGTGCCAGGCTGAAACATTTCTCTTCATCTAGGCTTTTAATTGAAGCATTCAATTTTTTAAAACGGTTTTAATGATCTGCTTTTAGTATGAAGGCCATTTTATGACTTGTGATTTTATGTTTTAATACTGATAATTTTTGTCTGTTGTTTTTATGATTTTATTGTATTTTTTTTTACCTTCTAAGCTGTCTCAAGCAGGTCTCTGGAGAGATGTCATATACATTTTTAAATTAGACTTTAAAGAAGAAGTAATATAAATGTATTGCAGTGGTTGGACTGCCAAACTAAGCAGTGTTGCCAACTGATGAGTTTTTCAAAGGCACAACTGGTTATTTCCCCTTCTGGTCAAGTGGAGGTGTTGTATAAAGAGATGGGCATGAACCTGAATACGAACCAAAAAAATCCACAAACCAACCCGGTTCGTGGTTCGCAAACCAGTGGTTCTTGGAAGCTCATTTCCACGAACTTCCACGAACTGGTCTACTGGTTCGTTTGGTTCATGTTAAAGGGAAGTTTAAATGGCCATTTCCCCGTGGAAGTGGCCATTTAAACTTTTCCGGCAGGTCCCTTTAAACTATCACCAGGCAGGCAGCAGGGGGGAATCCCCCCTGGCCACCTGCAAGCTGATAGTTTAAAGGGACCTGCTGCTTGTAAGCGGCAGGGCTCTTTAAACGCCCAACTGGGGCTGGGGTTTATGGGATTCGGGCGTTTAAAGGGCCCCGCCACTTGCAAGCAGCAGGAAAGGGCCCTTTAAACAATTAAATGCTCCCTTCCCTGCTGCTAAGCAGCAGGAAAGGGACATTTAAACCCCACAAACCACGAACTGGTTTGGGAACTTGCCCCAGTTCATGGGAGTTCATGGTTCCTGGTTTGTGGAAACCCACAAACCTCATGGTTTGGTTTTTTTGTGGTTCGTGCCCATCTCTAGTTGTATATTAGAGAGACTAGGAGAAACAGTTTTAATGGTTCAGTGCCTTTGCATGTAAAGAAATGTACCGTGTTGCTCCTTTAAGGTGTTTACAGCACTAGCCTTGCAACCAGTTAACTTTCATTTTCAGCCTTGGCTTTTCTGTTCTTCAAAGGAAGTTTCTCTAATCATTGCAGCTGCCTTTGGCTCCCTTTTCTGCTTCTCTTTACCTCCTAATATCATCACTTGAGCAAGAAATGGGCATGGAGAGAGCTGAGCACTTTCAATCAACTAGCATTTTCTGTAGGCGATGCCACTTGATCTTTTCTCTCCAGCCTTTGACCCTTCAACTCTGTATTGGAGCACATGGGTTCTGCCTCTTGACTCCACTGAGCTCCACCCCTTGACCTCACTGGTCATATACCATGAGGTGGGTAGCACTCTCACCTTCCCAGATTCGGTAAGCCTAGGACTTGGCCTGGGGACACCCAGGTTCAAATATATATTTGAAAGGAATCAATGGCTGCCCTTGGGCCAACCATTCACTCTCAAACAAACCCACCTCAAAGTTACTATGAGGATAAAACAGAAGAGGGGAGAAACACCTATGCCTCCTTGAGCAGCTTGAAGTCAAAAGACAGATAAGTTTTACTTCCTTAATTATTGCTGAGGAAGATACCAGAGATACTCTCTGGAAAGGTTTGTTTTACAGCGCTGCTCAAAGAATGGGGCTAAGAGGTTCTGTTCCTCCTAATCTTGCAGGCTTTGCTATTTTTAAACCGGTATGTCTAACCAATGCTTTTGGGTTTTTTTAAAAAACAAAAACCCCAGGTGCCGGTATTTATATATAAAGTTGTGCAAGTCCCACCAATTCCCCCTCCCTCTGCAGCCAGATCCCCACTTGGCTGTTCCTGTGGGTCTGCTCTCTCTTTCTCTGGCTGGGTGGGGCAGGCCAGCACACCAGGATCAGGACTTGGGAGAGCCCCCTCCCTTGTCTAACATTGAACATCCTCGACCTATAAAAATGCTTAGCTGCCAGGGTGTGCAGAATGTCCTGTACTGATAATGAGGATTTCAGACAAAATCTTGGCCTGTGGTTGCCTAATAGGGCAATTGTCAAGCATTGTCCTCTAGTTTTCAGAAAGGGCTGGGTGGCTTGGGTACAGAGTGCATCTAGGTCCATTAAGCTTCAACCCATTCACTGCAAAACTGTGTGGTTTGTTTGGCAGAAGATGACTAAGAGGGGAGTTCGACCATCCATCTCAGAAATCCCTGTGTGACAACTTAATGGCTTGAAGTGAGTGCCAGGTACAGGCACAGAAGTAAATGTTAGGATTGTGTGAGCTGTAAAATCTTTCTGCAGTTAGAGTCTTGGCTGGCTTTGCTCAGGGTGTGGCGGCTGAGCCCATTCCTCCAGGCAGACATAAGACCAATTACGGACTGGTCTGAAGACTTCATTTAGACTGATTTCAAAACAAACGGTGCTTGATGCCAGTAAAGCTAAAAGTGTACACAAGGCTTAGAACAGACCTGCTGAATTTGTGACCCTCAAGTATAATACAAAACCCTTCTGTTTTTACTGGTTTGTTTGGGGCTGCAAAAACACTGGTATGGTCAAGAACTGGGCAAGCCATCATCACACATGGCAGGAGAGCTGTAATAAGCATGGTGGACATCAGTTTTGTAGGTTTGGCCTAGAAAATGGTACCACACAAGTGAGGAAAGAAGCAGAGGACACTTGGAAGTTCAGCTCTTAAGTGGATGTAGCTGGGCAGAGGGACTGTGGCCAACGTAGCAAAAAAAGGAAGGTTCTTTAAGGCTTTTGGTGAGGAAGATTGTAAAATGGCATGCATTGCCTTTAGTTACTACCAATGCTTGGGAAGGAAACAAAATTGTTTATGAGGGCATTTTATTTATTTATTATTTCATATTTATATCCCGCCCTCCCCGCAAGTGGGCTCAGGGCAGCTAACAACATTTAAAAACAATTTAAAACATTACATCTGTATAGATATTAAAACACCATTTAAATAGCGACATTTTGTATTGTGCAAATAGGACTATTTTATAATGCAATGGTTCAAGGTGTTTCAGTAAAGGGAATGGGGCTATGGACTACACCACTGTGTACAATATATATTATTTGTTTGCTATATATATATATATTACTTTGCTGACAGAGGCTTTCTACCTGTGAAATCCCTTTTCTGACATTTCTAATATGTCCTAACACTTGGTTTCAGATTTGTTATCCTAATGTTTCTTTGCTTATCAGGTGTCTAATGCTATTAATAGTGCTGCTGACTGACTGACTGACTGACTTCCCTAATCTAACCCTAGATCCTAACTAAAAATCAACACAATCCCTGCCTGAGGAGAAATGTCTCTCTTTCCCTTTTCCCATCCAGGGGAGTTTCTGGGGCTGTGTCAGTCTCCAGGACTGCATGAGGCCTACATTACCAGGATTGGTTCAGAGCCCTGGAGAATAGGCGGGAATTTGGGGTTGATTGCTGCTGTTGCTTGGAGACAAATTTTAAATTTGACGGTTATCAACGGGAAACTGTTATAGGATTAGCTGGGATGCTCATTTTCAAGACTGTTGGGTATCTTGGTTTATGCCTGGAAAGGTCATCTTACTCTTGCCCATTCTTTAAATCCATTTGGACTCTCAGCCAGGAGCAAGGAAATGGAATCAGACATGGACTGTATGCTTCTAGGATCAGTCCAAGCAAATAGCTTTTTTCCTTCTGTTTTCTTTGGCAGATGAAAGTGAAGTGGGGTGTAGGAAGAGAGGAGGCTGAGAGGTACAGGAAGCAGGAAGGAAGTTGCCAGAGTTTTTCTATGTACAATCATTCACACTAATTTTCCATCAGGTGTTTGGGATCAAGGAGTTAAAATCAAAAGACAAAAGGAAGGACAAAGTGGCTGTTAGCAAAAAAAAAAAAATCCCTGTGCATCTGGAATGTGTAAGGAGATGTGTTATAATAAACTCTGCAGCAGTGATAAATGCACTCAGGCCACTGTGGCAGGATATGAAAGGTGCCTGGACACAACTGGCCCGCCTTTGCTAATGTACTGTTTATTGACAATGACGGACATTACTCTTCCAACGACCTCCATATAGTGATCTCTGTGTTATTGCATTGCCAGGTGTGAGCAGGAATGGGATGTGTCGAGGTTGGGACAGGACAGGAGGGGATGCAGGAGAGGGAGAGCTCACCATCATTTTGTAAGGACCCTGCAGGCTTCTTTGCAGTGGCCACTTCCCTTTGTCTCGTGTCTCAAAGTACCTGGCCAAAAATTCTGAAATTTGGTGAGAGCTTCTGTCTCTGAAAAAAGAGCAGTCTGCAGAAAGGAAAAAACAGAGATTTAAACTACTTTTGAGCATCTGATCGTTATGTCCTTCTCATTTTCCTAAGGGCTGAGAGGTCTCAGAGGCATGCTTACCTCGGACAGGGGAAAGCATTGGAGACTTATATTATTTTTGTAGTATATGCTTTAGGTTGGATCCAGCAATTCATTAGCTAAGACACTAATGTTCACAGATCTTTCCCATATTCCCCTGTCCCCACCGGTTCTTTCTGATCCTGGAATCATGGGACCCGCAGAATCTAATAGCCTTGTAGGTGGAAGACTGCAGAGGGAAAGGGAAAATGGAAGAAACCATCCCATTCTGTTTCTTCCATCAGCACAGCTCTAATGAGTAAAGATGGAGGGCAGGACAATTTCACCTCTCCTCACTCCTCTCTGCCATCTCCCAACCCATATGGTCCCACATTTCCAGGAATAAACTTTCCGCAGGTTGGAAAGGTTTGTTGGGGGAAAGGGGGATGTGGGGAAGATCTGTAGTCCTTGAGTTGGCAGATCACTGGATCCAACTCACTATGTACAATTGAACACATTCAGCATAGACAGAGGGAAACAGTCACTTCTAAAGGGCAGCAGGTCTGCTACTCCAAGAAGAAATCATATTCCACCACGCTTCAGTCAATTTACACTCTCTGTCTGCCTGCCTCTGTATTCCAAATTGCTGTTCATATTCAATGGATGAGATCCATTTATTTGTGCTGATTGTTCAAGTATTCTTGTGTTGTGGAATAAATGGCATTATGGTTTGCCACCAATCCTTTTTTGTCAAAAGATACTCAGTGCTTATTTATTTCTACCCCACATCTCTTCTGTGAATCTCAGTGTGACTTGTAATCTAAGCTGCCTCCCCGCCAAGCGGCCTACAAGGCGAGACTTGCTTGGACTCAGCATCATGGACGTTTAAACCATTTTTGGACTCAGAATACATTGAGGCTATTCATGAGTCTAGAAGTGGCTGCACGTTTGGTATGCTTTTCCAACTTCTCCACAGCAGCTAAGAAAAAAAGAGCATAGAAAAGTATGATATTTATCTGTGCATTTGTACCTGGCCATCCACAATTATTCTGGTTCATAAGAAAAATGCGCCAAAGAATTCTGGACGTTTCCCAGGTGCATGGACATGAAGTAAAACAGCAAACAAATAATGACAATGGCTGTTGTGGGTTTTCCGGGCTGTATTGCCGTGGTCTTGGCATTGTAGTTCCTGACGTTTCGCCAGCAGCTGTGGCTGGCATCTTCAGAGGTGTAGCACCAAAAGACAGAGATCTCTCAGTGTCACAGTGTGGAAAAGATGTAGGTCATTTGTATCTACTCAGGAGGGGTGGGGTTGAGCTGAGTCATCCTGTAAGAGTTTCCCAGGGTGTGGAATGTTAATGGCGGGAGGCTTCACTGTATCCTGAGGAGGTTCTTTTGCATATGGATTGGTGCTTGATGTGCTAATCTTCTCTGCAGGGCTATTGTCGGGGATAGAATGTTTTGTTAGCCTGGTGTTTTTCAGAACTGGAAACCATGCTCTGTTCATTCTTAAGGTTTCTTCTTTCCTGTTGAAGTTTTGCTTATGCTTGTGAATTTCAATGGCTTCCCTGTGCAGTCTGACAAAGTAGTTGGAAGTGTTGTCCAGTATTTTGGTGTCCTGGAATAAGATACTGTGCCCTGTTTGAGTTAGGCTATGTTCAGCCACTGCTGATTTTTCAGGTTGTCCAAGTCTGCAGTGTCTTTCATGTTCTTTTATTCTTGTCTGGATGCTACGCTTTGTGGTCCCGATGTAAACTTGTCCACAGCTGCAGGGTATACGGTATACTCCTGCAGAGGTGAGGGGGTCTCTACTGTCTTTTGCTGATCGTAGCATCTGTTGTATTTTTGGGTGGGTCTGAATACTGCTTGAAGGTTATGCTTTTTCATAAGCTTTCCCATCTGATCAGTAATTCCTTTGATATATGGCAAAAACACTTTTCCTGTAGGAGACTGTTTTTCCTTGGTTGTTTGATTCATCCTGGGTTTGATTGCTCTTCGGATTTCATTTCTGGAGTAGCCATTTGCCTGAAGTGCGTGGTTTAGATGATTAATTTCCTCATTGAGAAAGTGCGGCTCACATATCCGTCTTGCACGATCCACTAATGTTTTCATTATGCCTCTTTTCTGTCGGGGGTGGTGATTGGAGTTTTTGTGTAAGTACCGATCAGTGTGAGTTGGTTTCCTGTAGACAACACTTCCAACTACTTTGTCAGACTGCACAGGGAAGCCATTGAAATTCACAAGCATAAGCAAAACTTCAACAGGAAAGAAGAAACCTTAAGAATGAACAGAGCATGGTTTCCAGTTCTGAAAAACACCAGGCTAACAAAACATTCTATCCCCGACAATAGCCCTGCAGAGAAGATTAGCACATCAAGTACCAATCCATATGCAAAAGAACCTCCTCAGGATACAGTGAAGCCTCCCGCCATTAACATTCCACACCCTGGGAAACACTTACAGGATGACTCAGCTCAACCCCACCCCTCCTGAGTAGATACAAATGACCTACATCTTTTCCACACTGTGACACTGAGAGATCTCTGTCTTTTGGTGCTACACCTCTGAAGATGCCAGCCACAGCTGCTGGCGAAACGTCAGGAACTACAATGCCAAGACCACGGCAATACAGCCCGGAAAACCCACAACAGCCATCGTTCTCCGGCCGTGAAAGCCTTCGACAATACAAATAATGACAACCCTATTCTTGTACTGAATGTGCACTGTTTCTAACAATGTTTGAAGAGGTGTACTATTTGGCTACGGTCATAAGCTTAGTTAAAAGTGAAGCTGGAACTCCAATGTCTTGAGCATCATATTTTTGGGCACAAGCTGTTGGTAGCACCATTTCCTACACAAAGAAAAGGCAAAAATTAATGTTCAGTGTTGCCTCTAAAGAATGCTTATATTTCCACTATCATTCACATTTTATGTATTGAGCAGAAATTCTGAATCCCAGTGGATACCGTATGGGAGAAGCCTGCCAGGGAATGGGAATTTTACTAGCTTCTTGCTCTACTGACACTACTCCTGGTGAATGGCCAGATAAAGGCATTGGCCTCTGTTGGGTGCCAGCAAGAAATTCTCGACAGTTCTCTCCAGATGGGACTTGTCTTGCTTTTTATGCAGCTAAGGGGGTCAATAGAATTAGGTGCCTTTTTATGTTGCCCTTTTTTGAGAAATGGGTGTTTAATTCCCACCAAACAATGTTCTTTTCCAACAAGCTTAAAATAAGCCCTTTAGACTGTGGTGCCCTGTGAGCTGCTAGCATTGTGCAAATATGGACTTCTGCAGAGAGTTATGACACAATGAAATGACTATTTACTCCTTGTAGAGGAGGTAGGGGAGATGGCCTGGAAGTGATGGGAGGGGCAGCAGGAAAACCTCAGATCTTCATGCCCCCATATGGCCATTCTTTAAACAGCAACAGCTTTGTTCGCTAGCATTAAGTGGATTTATGGAAACACAAGGCAAGAGATATTCTGTGCTAGCGGGGCACTTCTGTTGTACTTTCTGTTTTGTATGACCTATCATGAATTGCTAAATTGCATGGTAGTTGTGAGCATTGGGGGAGCAGGAGGAAGGAGTCATTTGTGTTAATTTTCTTCTTCTTCACTCTATACATACAAATGTCACATTTGAGAGGTGGTAAAAGGACAGCAGTTTAAAAATAGGAAAAGGTGGCTCAGGTACTAAATCATGTCAAGGGAGCACAGCACATGACCTTTATTTCCACAACTTTAATTATTGTATTATTTTAAATACTGTAATCCATGTTGAATGATCCTGAGGAACATCTCCCATGGTGTTTTTAGATCCTAAGCAGAGTTACTCCAGTCTAAACCTACTGAAATCAATGGGCTTAGACTGGAGTAACTCTGCTTGGGATTTCACTGTAAGATATGTCAGCAAATGCCAGTTTCTAAGAAAAGATGTGCCAAATGAAATATTTAGAATGTCTTCTCTGAAAACAGTGTATATTTCCAGGAGCAGAATTCTAACTCAAGAAGATAGGCCCCCCAAAGATGACATGAGGTTATTGCTATCAATCTACCATAATTCAAACTAGTACAATGTGCCATAAATCAAGTACTAGAAATATTTGCAGAGTCAATAACTCAATAATGGTGTGTTTTAGCGTAAAGAGAGAAAGAGACAAGAGAATATGTGAGTGTATCTTGTCTTTTGATTAAAATAAAATTAAAATAACACTGAAATTTAATTTTCTAAATATGTTATTGTTTTTTGTTATACTACCACAAGTAAAAAGTTACATACTGAGAAGCTAAAAAGTTAAATGAGCTCCCAAGATGGGACTACCTTTTAAAATAACTAAGTAGGCTAGGAGTGCCCTGGATTCCATTCTTGTAGGCTTCTCTGCCCATATTATAGTTTCATTCATCATAATCACATGAACCTATTATCATAAAAGTATCTCAGAAGTAAAATGGGAGCTGTCCCTAAGGTCCAAAGTGAGTACATTTCCTTCTGTGACTGTCTCTCACATACGTTCTAGCGCCATTAGTTATTTTCTTTCTTTTAAATTTTTTTTTATAAACCTTATTTAAAAGGAAAAAAGAGACACTTGACAGTACATAAAGGATCTTGAACAAAGAATAAAATACTAGATTTAATGTACAACAAAAAATATAAGCAAGATATATAACACAGCTAAATTTCTTAATATTGCTCCTCTCCCTCTCCTCAATTACTTATACCCAAAGTTTTGTATTCAACATTCTATATTCAGTCTGTACATCACATTTTATATTCAACATTTTAAAATCTTAGTTTTAAAGTTGATTTAATCTATTATTCTTAATATTTCTTAATTTCCAGCTGCATATACAAAGATATTTCTCAATTTTTCCTGAAATTCCTGTGTTTGATCTGTTATGCATATAAGAGGTTAATTTAGCCATAGAGGCATATTCATACAATTTAACAGCATTTTATATTCAACATTTTAAAATTTTAATTTTACAGTTGTTCTACTTCAACGATAGCCATTCTTGGGTTTTCTTAATATTCTGCTACCTACTAAAAAAAGTCTGTTTTCTGAAATTTTAGGATTAGTCTATTATACAGAAAAGAAGTTAATTTAGTCATAAACACATATTTGCACTATACTTTTCAGTAGTCATTTTCGTTTGGGGATAACTACAGTACATTTTTCAATAGTTTTTCCATACCATGAAGAAACAGGGGTGGAGCTTACTCATATGAAGTTATTTGGAAATTTGCTAATCAAAAGATTGTTTTAACAATTAAACAACACATATTGCATCTTCTAAGACTGTGGTTAATAAACTAATTTCAGATCCTGGCTTCAGATCCTGGTTTGATTAGGGTCACAGCACCGCCTCAGCATATTATTTTGAGGGCAGTACATTGGGAGGATGGAGCTTGGAGAGGATGTGATGTTACTTCCAGCAGACTCTCTAGGAATTTCTCCTAATAATAGGGAAATTCTTAGAGTGTCGCTATGGAGGCCCTTTTCTTGTCAGAAGTATTCAGAACTGTAATTAATGCTCTCCTGAGTCCTGACTTCTCGAGCAAAACTATTGATTTTGAGGGTGGGTTGAGGGAATAATAATAATAAAAAACTTTATTGAGCATATATTTACCTTTTTTTTTCAACCCCCTTTGCCACCATTTCTCCTATCACCTGATGTATTGGCACCTGATTACTCTTAGTTAGATCTTCTGTTTCCTACAGTGATCCCAGCCAACCAAGGATCATGCAGAGAATGTGATGACGTGACAATGTCAAGGAGCAAAGCAGATTTGGCTACATTGCTAAGGACAAGCAAAGCCCGTTCAGAACAAGAACAATGCTTCCTGAACAAATGGAGCATTTGTCTCCTGCTGAGGCAATCACATAACCCCCCCCCCCAAATAATTGAATGTAGGTGCTTTTTTTGATACTGAAAAAAATATTTGTGCAAAACAGCTCCCTTTCTCTCAGCCATAAAAGTATTCCTCAGTCCACAAGTACAACAGTTCTCCCCTTTCCCCAATCCAATTTTAAGCTGGTGAGGCCTTTTTGAAGATCCTAGCCAAATATGGAATTGTGTAACTTTACTATGCCTTGATTCACTTTTACATAGGCTGACCTTGCAAGTGTGTAGACCAGTTTGCCCCACTGGACTGCACTTCCATTCCTAACTGAGGTGCCTGGCTCTTTCAAAGACAAGGGTGTACCACACTTGCAGTGAGGACGACAACTACCATCAGGGGGATTCAGCAATCTTACCAGAGGCTAATAGGATAAAATGTCAGAGGCGCCAGGGTAGGTAGCAACTAATGAGTGGACCAGAACCTGGTGCTGGCAAGTGAAGTCACCATGTACAGCCACTCCAAGTGAGTGACATGCATGCAGCACTCCTGTGTTTGCATGGTGCTGCAGGCCTGACCCAGGATTTCCATCACTGCCTCCCCCAACGCCCTCCCGATCCCCTCCAGCCCCCATCACAGTACGGTGAGTCCTCCCAGCAAACTACCACGGCTTCTGCTCGAAGAATTCAGGAGAGCTGGAGAATTAAAACATGGTTTCTCTTTTTAAGGAAAGTAGGAGACATATCCTAAGAGCAGAGAACTTGGCTGCAGTGGAACAGGCCTTCTACATTTTTCTCCAAAAAAGAGCAAAACAGCAAGGTCCGAGCGTAGCTATGTCTCAGTTGTGTATAAACAGTATTTCCAAGTGTTGACACAACAAAGGTCAATGGTGCCGCAGAAGAATCCCAGGCACTTCTCTAATGCCAGCTGGGACAGAACAGAGACGCTTTTTTGTGCCTTTTGCGGCTTCTTGTTTTAATTTTATTATTATTATGGATAAATGGTGAGAGTGGATAACTAATGCCCATTCAAGGGAAGAGGAATCACATGGACACCCCACCCCCCATCCAGGCTGGAGCCATTGCCGGCTCTATAGTCCCCGCTATGGTTGCCAACCTCCAGGTGGAACTTAGAGTTCTCCCAGAATTTTAGATGTCAGAGATCAGTTCCCCCCGGAGGAAATGACTGTTTTGTAGGATGTACTATATGGCATCACATCCCAGGAACCCCCTGCAAATCTCCAGGAATTTTCCAAGCTGGTGTTTGCAACCCTATTCTCTGCAGAGAAGCTGGGAACAACATCAGCATCTTGCTGAGAACTGACGTGCTTGTAAGGCTACAAGCTAAATTGGCCCCTACATCCCCCACTCACACGCAAATAGGGTCACCATGATGAACAGAGGCCCCTTGGATAGAAGCCAAGCCACCAAAAAATGGTGCACAAGCAGAAAGTGAAACTTTACCCATCCCAACCCACTTTTATGTTGGGACAAATTTCACTCACTATTAAAGGCACAAGAGTGTTCCTGGGGGGGAAACCAGCGGTCAATGCCAACAGTGTCAAGGCCAACAGTGTTCAAACTTATCTGTTAATACAGAATAAAAGATGGATGTGGATCATGCCTATTCTTCTTCTTAATTACTGTTTCCATGACTGAAGTCATAAACAGCGAGCTATCGCCTACAAAAAGGGGAACCTAGAGATTACTGCCAGACTTTAGATTTTAGTGCAGCCACCAAAAAATTAGCCACACACAAAGTTGACTTGTTTATCTTCATCTCTTAATAGGCAAGAAAATTTAGCTTCACGAGAGAGAAAATCTTGCTTAAACAGAGGAAGAATCAATTTACCTCTCCAATCTAGAAATTCAGGACACTCCAAAAGAATATGATCTATAGAATCAATTTGGTTAGTGCCACATCCACAGAGTCTGTTACAGTATGGAATATCACAAAACCTTTCCAACAACACTGCTGATGATGGCAAGGCATTCAAACATGCCAGAATAAATGTCCTTCTGTACTTTAGAACCTTTAAGACTAACCAACTTTAGTGTCTCATAAGCTTTCGAGAACTACAGCTCTCTTCGTCAGATGCATCTGATGAAGAGAGCTGTAGTTCTCGAAAGCTTATGCTGCAATAAAGTTGGTTAGTCTGAAAGGTGCTACTGGACTCTTTTGCAACTACTGACTAACATGGTTAACTCCTCTGGATATTCTGTACTTTGGGAGAGTTAATTCAAACAAATAGTTTGGCATTTTTATTGGAGGAGAGATCAGAGGAGAGATACTAATGGAGAGATACCAACGGAAAAAGAACATACTCTGCGAGCTCTAACCAACATGCTGTTATAATCAAGATCCCTCAAAAGTCTTTTGATTAACTTATTCAATTAACTGCTACTCAGAGTTATGCGTATTTGCACACAGATTTGGTGCAGACCTTCAGGTCAATGCACGTAAGTTAAGGAGTAGGGCCAGCAGACCAGGAAGAGCAGGGTGTCTTCTTGCCCATCAAAGCAGCAGATGCAAAAAAGCACATCAAGTAATCTTTCCTGGTCAGCTACTGCTTGTCTGCCAAGTGTTACTGCTGTTCACCACCTCTTCCGAACGCTGATGTAAGTGACTGCCTAATTCATAGTAGGAATTTTAAGCAGGAGGAGAACTAAACCCTGAGCTTGGTATCCCTGGTGAAGTATTCCTGAGCCACTCTTGCTTCAGTACCTGGCCGGCTATTATTTAAACATAAGCAAGGATTTTATTTTTGTAATGCTTGCAGCATAAAAATGTGAAATGTTGGGTTGGGAAGCGCAGGGTCACATTGGAGAAACCATTAGCTTTTACAATAGCACCACCCTGTGGCAACTTTTAAGAATTACAGGGATGGCTGAATTGGTATGCCTACTGTTCTAGAATGATTTCATGACTTTGAGCCTTTCATTGCACTAGGTAGAGGCATGTGATCATTGTTAATTCACACTACAAAGCAGAGTGGAGCCTTTTGTAATTCAAATGAATTTTCTGAATAGTGTGGATTTGACATTATAAGCCACTTTAAACCCACAGAATAAAACCTTCCAAGCATACAAATGCCCTTAAGGATATCTGCATAATATAAGTGGTGACCTTGCTGTGAAAACTCACCACAGCTGTAAGAGATGTGCAGCTTTCTTTCCATGTCTGAGCTCAGGGTGAATCCCCACCTTAAGAAACTTAACACTGATTGGATATAAATGGATGTCAATCATGAAATAACTAGAGTTGCCAGCTCCAGGTTGGGAAATCCCTGGAGATTTTGGGGGGTGGAGCCTGGAGAAGGTGGGGTTTGGGGAGGGGAGGGACCTCAATAGAGTGAAACACCATAGATTTTACCATCCTAAGCAGCAGTTTTCTCCAGGAGGAAATGATCTTTATGGCCTGAAGATCAGTTGTAATTCCAGGAAATCTCAAGCCACCACCAGGAGCCTGGCAACCCTAGAAATAGCCCCACCTCCTTCTCAGCGCAGGGCTGTGATTGGCTGCCTATTGTGGTGATCACAAAGCCACTCCATCTTCAAAGAGTTTTCAAACAGGTTAAAAACCCCTCTCATACATATATAAATCAAAAGCAGAACAGTCTTTTGATCAGACAGAAATGCAGGGGCTTCAAAAGTGGATAGCCCACCTGAAGCCTCCAAGGAGGGTTGACATCAGCTTTTGATCCTGGGGATACAAGGCAAAACTGTCCTGCAGGCAAAAATAGGGAAAAAATGTGGCTACTTCTTTTTCTGTGTCTTACACAGCCTTACAGTCAATCCTACACAGAATTATTATACAGAATTGAGCTCAATGGGCTTAGAGTGGAGTAATTCTGCATAGGATTGCACAGTCTCTCAAAACCACTGCAGTTGGAAAGCAGATTACTAACCAGGTCACACTACAGAAGGAAGAAGTGGCAGCTTTTCACACGATACAGAACTAGGTCCCTTCCATCTACTGGCTCAGACAATTCCACTGCTAAATCTGCACTTGAAGCTATGAAGTGTTCTCTTTTTTCTAAGTTGCTCACATACCACATGCTATAGAATACACATTTGGCATGGATGGAACTGGGAGGCAACAGCCAGATGGACTCCTTCAGAATGGTTGTCGGATCCTGTGCGAGTTTACTTGCCATTTATTAGTTTATTTTTGTGAGTTCATTTAGACTTACTCCCAGATAAGGGTGCACAGGATTTTTGTCAAAACTGGCTGAGTAAATGGAGCTTGAAGGGATGAGGCACCCAATGCAGCAGTCCACTTACAATCAAAGGCTAGCCACTGAGAACATATCTTGCCAATTTTAAAACAATTATATTGGCTGCCAGTTTGTTTCTGAATTCAATTTGGAGTTAAAACTTTTAAAGCTTTTCATGGCCTCGAACCCCCATACCTGATAGATCATCCCTTTCCATATGTCTCCCATTGAAAATTAAAATTGTAATCTTCTGGTCATTCCTCCGCCCAGTATTACTCACCTGGCAATTTACTAAAACCTTTTCCTCTCCAATAGTGCCTCCCACTTTGAGGGGATAGACACCCTGAAGAGGTAAAGGGAAACTGTATGAAGAGGAGGAGGGTTTTTCAGGTTTCAAACAATCAAAGTGGAAGAGAGAGAGGGAGGTCAAGGGCCTATTCATCCTTGCTATCTGCTCTTCTGATAGTATCCTTTGAAGTACAGATGGCATTCTTAGGGACTTCCTCTTTCTGGCACCACAGCTTCCTCTCTTTGTCTTTCTTCTCCTTCTTGCCACCATGGTTGCCATCCACTGGCATCTTTAGACTAGAAACCTGTCTCTACCTTTCCCTATGCAGAATGGACTTCCAGCAATAAATGGGCTCATATTTCTTTTCTGAAGCTTAACCAAGGCCCTGAGTGTGTTTCTCTCCATGCACGCACTCTGCAGTGCAGGCTCTCACACACACACATCCCTGCTTGCTGTGCAGCTCTGCTAACGGAAACCCTCTCTGGAAATGTTCAGAAAGTGCTGCAAGAACTTGCTGTTTCAAGGGGATTTAGTGGGATTTGATTTGAGAGCTGCAGATACGGTATTTTCTGCAGTATGTTTTAAGATCTTATCTGGTGTATTATAGTTTTAATGGAATGAATTGTATGCCTCCTTTAGCTGCCATTGGAAAGGTGGGATATAAATATTTTAATAAGTAAACTTGTCACCTTTATTAACAGAGACTAGTCTTCATAAATTATTAGTTAGAATATGGCTTCATTGTTCCTTTCCCCCGGTCCAAACAGAAATCAGGGAGAAGGAGAGGAGCAAGAGTTACAGGCTACAGTTGTTCATATTGATAGGTTAATTTTACAAATTTAAAACCATGCTTTACTTGAAATTTAAGCTGAGCTTACAAAACCAATAAACATGAGTGAGTTGGCTCAAGACTGCCTAGGTTGCAAGTCTACCCAGATATGTGAGAGAGAGAGAGGAACTCTGTGTGTGTGCGCCAGAGAAAAGAGAGTGAAGCGCAGGCAAATATCATTTGCTATTTTGTAAAATAAACACAACATGTGTGAAAACTTCTAGCTTGTTTTTTTTTTACTATGTGTGTCTTATGGCTCTGGGCCCTATGAAGAGTTTGGCATGCAGACTGTGAGGCTATGATAATGTGGTCATCCTTGGATCTGATTTGAGTATTTAAAAATGAAGATGACAGTTACTTAAGAAAAAAGCTTATTTTTATTCAAGAGACATTTATTACTCAATCAGTTGATTGATTACAAATTTCTAAATCTAGTTCCATCCTAAGCAGTGTTACCCCCTTCTAAATCCACTGAAGTCAACGGGATTAGAAGGATCTAACTGTGCTTTGGAGGGCAATGGAAGAGACCTCCCTGTTTTAAACCAAGCAGGGCTTGCATGCAAACTGTTGCAATAAGGTTTAGGAAACATAGATTTGGCATTTGTTACCTCATGGCAACAGGGAAATTGTGTCTTATTATTCATTTTAGGATTACCAGCCTATAGGTGGGACCTGGAGATATCCTGGAATTACACCTCATCTCCAGACTACACAGATCAGCTCTCCTGGGAAAATTAGCTAATTTGGAGGGTGGGCTCTATGGCATTATATCCTACTGAGGTTCTTCCCTTCCCCAAACCCTCTTTCCCCAGGCTCCACCCCCAAATCTCTAGGAATTTCCCAGATTGGAATTGGCAACCCTAATCCATTTCCAAAAAAAGATTGTGGGGAGAAAGGTAATAATCTATACTCCATCCGTGCTTAATAGAAGTATAGCTCCACAGCATTATGGCATGTTTGTCATAGAAATATTTGATATGCAGTGAAAAGTGGAGCAAATCCTGCACTTCGTACATTCTAAAAGATCTGGCAATGGGTCATAAAATCCTTGTTGTATAAAACAGGGCAAGAGTCTACAGAATACAGTTTTCCCAGGTTTGTTGCCTTCTTGAGTCAACAGACATCTAGGGTTGCCAACCTCAAGGTGGAGGCTGGATGTCTCCCAGAATTACAACTTCTCTCCAGACTACAGGGATCAATTCCCTGGAGGAAATGGGCAGCTTCAGAAGGTCTAGATAGGCCAGGCCAGGCCTCTCACTTCGGCAGGAGACTTCCCACTGGCAACTGAATGCCCCTGCCACCTCTTGTTAGAGTGATGGGGGACAAATGGACGGAGGGGGAAATCAGTGGTCCTCCTTGATAATAATAATCTTATGCTTGTATACTGCTCTTTGAGACGACGACACTCTCATAGCGGTTTACAAAGTCAATGTCATTTTTATTCCCACAAACAGGCACCCAGTGAAGTGGGTGGGGCTGAGAGAGCTCTGAAAGAGCCGTGACTGACCCAAGGTCACCCAGTTCGCTTCAAGTGGAGGAGTGGGGAATCAAACCCGGTTCTCCAGATTAGAGTCCTGCTGCTCTTATTCACTACACCAAACTTGACATTGTGATGTCACTTCTAGTGCAAACTGGAAGTGATGGCAACATGTTGGGATGATGCTGTAGCATGTACCTGAAATTGAATTTAATGTGCTTGCTGGAGCATTGCCTTAATGTATTGACACCACTTCAGGACAACTTAACACCCACTCAGAGCGGTTTACAAAGTATGTTATTATCCCCACAACAGTCACCCTGTGAGGTGGATGAGGTTGGAAGAGCTCTAGAAGAGCTGTGACTGACTCAAGGTCACCCATCTGGCTTCAAGTGGAGGAGTGGGGAATCAAACCTGGTTCTCCAGATTAGAGTCCTGCTGCTCTTAATCACTACACCAAACTGGCTCTCCAGGAGATGCCAGACAAGTAGGTCCCGTGCCCCAGAACTCTCCTGTCTTTTGCTGCCAACCCTACAATTGTTTCACTTCCCTGCTGAGCTCTCTCCCCAGGCGATGTCCTCAAATCTCCAAGAATTTCCCAAAATGGAGTTGGCAAGCCTACAGATGTTGTCTGAGAAGTCCCAGGCATCCATCAACTTAGGAATTCTCAGCCCATATCTGTGCGTACAAACAGGATGCATACCTAGCAAAACTGTAGACATCAGATCATCTGTTATATTATCTCTAAACTTTCTCAACACAGGTAAAAAGCAACAGTAGAATGAGAATGAGTCCCTCTTTCCTCAGGCTTATCTTCCCCTTTATATTACAGAGATGGGCCAAATCCACATTACCCCTTTTTTTCCGCGTTTTCCCCGCATTCTCCCCGCAATCCCGAGTGCCGGTCACATTACCTCATTAAACAGACGCATTTCATTCGCATTTCTCCCGAATATGTGGTCACAGTTTTTCAACGGAAGTTTCACGGTGGCCGTGAACGGGCCAATGCGCAATTTACGCGGTTTTTTTAAAAACCACCCCCCTTCCTGTCTCTCTGGCCGTTCCGAGAGTTCCTATTGGCTGATTCAACTTGCAAGTGCTCCGTAGACTGCAAAAGACTATTTTTGACTTCATAGCATTGGATTTATTGATTATGCTGTTTCTGAATCAAATCTGGTTTGAAAAATCATTTTGGGGTGAATCCATCCTCAGAACGGACTCGTGAAACTTCCTTTTTAACTGTTTTTTATTTTTTTATTTTATATTACTGTAATATCGAAATTACAGTGAATCAATCATTCAAAATAAACAGTCGCTGCCAAGGGCTGCCCCAGCGGAGGGGCTGGAGGCGCTGGGAAGCCGGCAGGCTCATCGCTCGCCTCCCCTCCCGCCGGGGTCAAGAAGGTGCCCGGCAGACCGAGTCGAAGCCCGGGGCGCAGCCAACAGACCGGCAAGCGCAGGGCTCCTCTTCGCTCCTCAGCGCGAGAACGACATCGCCGTAGTCTCTGCTGGAGGCTCCTGACTCAGAGCGGAGAAGGGACTGGCCGAGGCATCCCCGGCTGAGCCGAACGGACAGCAAAGGCGGCTGGGCCCGTGGGCTGGCACGTCCGCGGAGGGAGGCTGAAGACGAACAGGGATTTTAAAAACTGCTGCCGAGGGAAGTGGGTGGTGGCGGGCCGGGGATGCCGGCCGAGGAGACAGCCGCATCCCTCCAAGCCTCTCTCTGCAGTGAGCCAGTGCCGCGCTGCCGGGGGGCGAGGATGCGCTGCGCGGCGCGCTCTCCACTGCGGGCGCTCCGGCTCAGGCACTCGCCACGCAGAGGCCCGGCCCGCGGGGCGCAGGGGTGCCTGCCCCTGCGAGGTCGCCCATCAGCGCGGTGGTCCGCGGGAGGGGAGGGGGCGCAGCCTTCCCCCCTTGGAGTAAACGGCCCTCTGGCCGCCAAGCCGGCTTGACTCCGCAGGCGCTGCCGCTCCAGTCTTGGAGAGGGGGGAAGGGGGAGCAGAGGGCTGGGCGGCGTCTCGGCGCGCTCCACTCGCACAAACATGCAACCCGCACCTTTCAAACCAGGCTTTGTACGGCCCCTCTTCATCCAAAGCGACTGACCGGCCTGAACCCGCCCAAAGCTTGGCTTTGTGAAACTTCAGTAAAATTCAAGCACTGAACTGTCCTGCATAGGAAATGCCCACGAAAGCTTCCCACATGCTTCAAAATTTCCAAAAAAGAAACGGAAGAGCCATCAGTGCTGTCAGTGGGGGAAAGAGAGGCATCATTATCTTCAATGATGTTTCTTTATAACACAAGATCGAAATAACGGAAAAGTGAGCTCAAAATTTTTTTTAAAAAATGGGCGGGGAAAAAAGGTCCCGCCCAAAAAAGCAGTTTTCGAGTGGCCGTGTGACCGGAGGGACGCGTGAGAAAGGCGGATTGGAAGCAGGGATGTGAACGAAGAGGAAAAAATCACGGATTGGAGGCAAACGGAAGATATCCGATAAACATGCGGGTAATGGGTGAATGTGGATTCGACCATGGTGAAATGCCTTACACCCTAGAATTTGTATACCCCCAAAATGAGTGTAAAGTTTTATCATAACTTCATCTGAGGAAACCCTACTTTGGAGTGTGGACTGTATGGCATCATATCCCACTGAAGTCCCTCCTCAAACCCCACCGCCCCCACGTTACACCCCCAAATCTCCAGGAATTTCCCAGCCAGGAGATGGCAACCCTGTTGGCGTAACCCTGATTCAAAGGCAGCAGCACAATCTCCAGCCCATTTAATGGGTGTGAACATGAAGAGTATAATGTAATTTTGCCCCAAGATGCAAATAATTTCCCTCTCCCCAAAATAGACAGTAAGGCTGATGGGATGCAAAGATCTTCTAGACCTCAGGAAGCTGTATGACTTTATCCATACTTAAAATGTATTAAAAGGCCACACACACACACCAATTCACCTGAGAGTTAAATGACATGAAGGGGAATGTTCAAATCTCTGCCCAGCTTATTTTTGGTGTTTGTAATTAAACTGTCTGAAGGGAAAGCAAGTAGAACATGTTTATTTCTAAAATGCCACAGAGTCTACTCATATGCTCCCCCTTCAAAATTCAAAAGCTGCCAAAGAGCTGCCATGTTAAAAAAAAGATGATGATGAAGTTCAGCATAAGTTTGGACAAAAATGTGTAAAGGAGTTTTTCTGAATATTTGGAGGCAGAGAGACAACTCAAATTTGAAGCAAACACCAATATCCAAAAAGTGAGCATTCTTCAGGGCCCAACCATCCTTTTCTGTAGGCCCCATATGAAATTGTAGCACACCTACATGCTAGTCTCATCCCATACATACAATTTTGTGAAACATGAAAGAAATATTTCTACTTTATTTCAGAAATTAGATAAATATTTATCATTATTAGAAGCTTGTAGCTTTGGCCATCCCACTCCCTAGGGTTGCCAGCTCCAGGTTGGGAAATTCCTAGAGATTTTATGGGTGGAGCCTGGAGAGGGCAGGGTTTGTGGAGGGGAGGGGCCTCACCTCAGCAAGATATATTGCCATAGAATCCACCATCCAAGGCAGCCATTTTCTCCAGGCAAACTCATCTCTGTGACCTGGAGATCAGTTGGAATTCCGCGAGATCTCCAGCCACCACCTGGAGCCTGGCAACCCTACCACTCCCTGAGCCCCAGATCATAGTAAGATGTATTGATCCACCCCTTCCTCATCCTTGGGGTGGAATATTCTGCTCAGGCAACTGAGTATTGTAGCAGCTTCTAGCAGCTGCATCTCCCAGAATTGCTGTTGATTTCAGATTACAAAGATCAGATCCCCTGGAGGTAACGGCTTCTTCGGAGGGCAGATTCCATGGCATCACATCCCTGCTGAGTTTTCTCCTCTTCCCAAACTCCGACCTTTCTCGGCACTGCTCCCAAATCTCCAAGAATTCCCCAAACTGAAGTGGATAACCCTATGTATATTAAGAGCCTAGAAACAACAGGGTTTACTTACACAAACCTGTGATGAACCCTCTTATATGAGTGACTCACAATTAGGCTCGCCTGCTCTAGTTTGGGAAATTCCTGGAGATATTGTGGGTGGAGCCTGAGAAGGGTGGGGTTTGAAGAAAGGAGAGGCCTCAGTGAGGTATAACGCCATACAGTCCACCCTCCAAAGCAGCCATTTTCTCCAGGGGAACTGATCTCTGTAGCCATGTTTACTTGTGTCACTGTTCAGTGAGATTTACTTCTACAGAAGTGTACATGGAATTGCATCTTTATCAACTTGTGGATGCCTCAGTATATTCAGATAACCTGACCTGGATAGCCCAGGCAAGCCTGATTTTGTAAGCTAAGCAGGATTAGCCCTGGTAAGTAATTAGATGGGAGACCTCTGAAGAAGGCCAGGGTTGCAGATGCAAGCAATGGCAAAACATCTCTATTAGTCTCTTGCCCTGAAGACCCCAGCAGGGTTCACTATAAGTCATCTGAGACTTGACCGCACTTTCCACCATCACAATATATTCAGATATCTTGGAAAAAATCCCACTAAAGATTTTTTCCCAAGAGTCAGATTCATTACATAGAAACACATCAAAACATTAACACCAGATGACTAAAATTCACCTGGAAAAAGGATCATCCTATATTGGTTGAATCTTACCCACAGAGATGGACAGAGATGGACAGACAGACATAGAGTAGCATGAATTAGGTGGAATCCCCTCAAATGGTCTGATGTCATACATTTTGCTGTTCTTCGATTGTACTTGACAACTTGCATTGGTGAAAGGCACAATAATAACAGAAAATAATAAGTAATAATAGAAAATAATAGGTAACCTGCATTTCAACAGTAAACTCTGGTGATCATACATGTATGTGGTGTGTTCTTGGTCTGGAAAGCCAATAAACAGTTCTACATCTTTGTGGCCAATTGCCTAACGTGATGATCTACTTGTGGGTTACTCCCTATTTTCACAAAGAAGTGTCTTCAATATGTAAATTTTGTGAAACAGAAATTAGCCAGCATTTGGTGACACAGCATTGCCTCTTACCCATAATAAATACCTTCAAATAAGAGCCAAGCTAGAAAGCAACGGAACCTGCTAACTCTGTAATTGATGCCAGCAGTTTGAAAATGTATGCACATCCTGGCCTGGCCTTGCTAGGCAGAGGGCGGCTGAACTAATCCAGTCTTGGGGAAATGTGAAATCCCTCAGGCACATAGATTTGCATAAGATAAGTGCAGCACATTCACAAAAACAGTGCTAGATAAATGCTGATGAATAATAATAGTTCCAAAGGGAAGTAATCATGTATTATAAACGCTAACTGCTTCCAAAAATTTCATACAGCATTGCATTGGCAATGGCAACTGAAGTCAATGAAAGTTCCAGCCTTTCGTGCTTATGAGAAAATGTTTAGATCAAACGCTGGCCAGTTAACACTACTGATCTCAGACATTAAACCAGAGAATACCCAGTTGTATTGCCCTGTGTATTGGATGCCCCATCCTGTTGGTTGTATTGATTTAAACTGTGTAATCCCCCTTGAGTCTCTGTTAGAAAGGTGGATTATAAATAGTGCAAATCAATGAATAAAATTTTATTCAGCCAGATTGAATGCAGAAAGTACAGGAGACTTTGGCATCTTGGTGGTTTCTCCATTTTCCTCAAAAGGCTTTGAAATTATTGGCATGGTCTCACTAGGAAGGTGGCATTTGAAAGTCTGTGGTGTTAGGAGCATAGATTTATGTGGGTGGGAGGAGTTAGGGCAAACCTATTTTGTCAAGAGGCCAAGAAACGCCACCACTTACAGAAGTGGAGAGAAAACAATGTGATTACTCTTGCGACCTCATGCGCTGTCAAACTCTTAGATAGTTTTTATATCTCTTAAGATTTATAAGGCCTCTTTCACACAAGCACCTAAAGGATAAAATGCAACAGCAACAAGAAAACTGGGTCAAAACAGGTTTCAAGAAAACCCTGATTAAGTCTTCATTAACAAAGTGACATATCATTCTTCTTTCCTCACAACAAACCCTGTGAAGTAGGTTAGGCTGAGAGTTTGTGACAGGCCCAAGGTCACCCAGCAAGCTTCCATGGCAGAGCAGGGCATCAAATCTGAGTTGCCCAGATCCTAGTCCAGCACTCCAGTGATTACACCACAGACTTCTATCCTACTGTATCTCAGAAGAGTCTAACTCTGTTTAGGACTGCACTGCTAGACAGAAGCTGCCACTGCTCAGTGTGGTGGTGGAAGAAATAAAAAAATAGCATGATGTCATTTCTGGGAAAACCTGGACATGACATCACACCTCTCTCATAGAGATTCTGGTGATTTCTAGAGCAGACTGATGTCACACTATCATTGAAGGGTGCCCTCCAAATCCCTGCTACCCCCTCAGTCTCCAGCTGGTTGCCAGGCCATGCATGATTGGCTGCCCTATGTACATTCTTTAGCGCAATTCAAGGCAGATGATGAGATGTGTCCCATTCCAAATGATAGATTGTGGATAAAAGCCATGCTGTATGCCTTGGAACCTGTTGTGCATCATTCTGCAGATGCACATGTGGACTCATTTGTATCCAATCTGCATAGATAAGTTTCCCAGTTCTAAAAATGTAGGGAAATGATGAGTCTCTTTACACAATACATTTGACACGTGCTCTTCTGTGTCAGGAGATGCAATGTTAGTTGAAGAAATGGGAGGTGGGAAGAGAACTGTGGCAGTTTGAGAACTACTGAAATATGACAAAATGTAGAGGGGGGTGACTTTACCGGAGGGTAGAGAGAGAAATGAAAATGTCTAAGCAGCTATTTTGTTAGAGTGTTATATATAGAAAAATATATAGAAAATGGATAGAAAATAATTATAAGGACCGACTAATTAACATTGTTTCTGGTATAAACGTGTAACATGTTAAACTGAATGAGCCTACCTGAAGAAATATATGGATCAAATTGATTGATAACCTTTGAGGATAGTTATACAAAGTAATATACGGAATATAAGTTAAATTGGTTGACTTATATAAATGCATGGGTTATATGGTTTATATGGTATATGGTTTATAGAAATACTTGAAACCAGGAAACTATGAAATTATGTTAAAAAGCGACAAATTGTTTGTCTAATATGGAAGAAGGGACTCCAAGATAAGGTATAGAGTAATAAAAAATAGTTAAAGAATTATTGCTTAGATCAAAGGGAAAGTATATGTTTGTTAGATAGATGAATTTAAAATGAGTAAGAGAAAAGGGACAAAGGGTTGGAAAACTGTTGGAAGTCAAAAGAAAAGGGGGGAAAGGGAGGGGGTTAGAAATTGGGAAACGGGAATTGATTGTAATGTGAAATTATATTATTCTAATTCCAATAAAAATTTTATTAAAAAAAAAAAAGGAGATGCAATGTTAGCCAGGAAGCATAGTTTTGAAAGACAGATCCAGAGGAGATCGCTCCAAAGGGGATGAATTCTCTCACAGCTCTCTGCTGCCTCTAGTGTCTCCCCTTCCGCAGGGCCGGATCGACGGGGGGGCAGGGGGGGTAGTCTGCCCCCAGCGCTGCCAAAGAGGGGGTGCCGGGTGCAGTTGCTAGCCCCAGGAGCGTGCTGCCAGCCCCGGGATCGTGCCTGGGGAAAGGCGAATGGCGCGGGCGGCTTCCCAGCCACCCTCGCTGTCTTTTGCCTTTCCCCAGGACAAGGGGCATGCGGCAAACTGGCCGCCCCTTGTCCTGCGGGGCAGGTGAACGGCGCGGGCAGCCTCCAAGCCACTCGCGCTGCTGCCAGCTCCGTGGCACACCAGCTACGGGGGCGGGGGGCACCCCAGCGTGTTGATGTCATGGGAGTGATGTCATCACGCAGAGCCAGGAGCGCACGCGCACTATGTGCGCATGTAGAGGCTGACTACGGTTGCCCTGGGCGCTGGCAACCATAGCTCCGGCCCTGCCCTTCTGAAGCCTTTGCCCTGCTAAGGCTCAGTTAATTCAATGTTTTAAGCAGCAAAGGTGGCAGGGTAAAAGCTCCAGAAAAAGAGACAGTCCAGCACGCCAGAGGTGGCAGAGGGCTATGAAAGAATCCCTTCCCTCCAGAGCAATCTCCACCAGCTCTGTCTTTCAAAACTACGTTTCCTGGCTAACATTGCATCTCCCGACATTTGATGGACACACCCCAGCGTCTCATGTAGAGAGACTCATAGCAATAGAATCTACATTGCCTCAGATGTTAACATCTCACAGAAGTAAAGTTTCAAACTAAAATCTGTGGAATGCAGCAACTCTAACACAAATATGAATGCTACAAACTTGTACCAAATGTATTCCTGCAGAGTTGGAAGGCATGAAAAATATTCTCCATCAGTTTGTTATAAGGAGGAATGCTTTAAAATCCTGGGATGCTGATCTCTGGCCTCCTCTTCCATGCCTCTCCTTCTAAAGTAAGTAATGGTTTGAGGCACATTTAACCAAAGCAAGTGGCGAGGAGGAAGCTCATTATAGGCCCAAATCACTTAGCAAACACAAAGTGATCTGGATCTACAATGCAAAAGTAAATATTAACTTTGCAAAAGTTAATCAAACCAGTGGTACTTTCTTCCCCACACCCCACCCATCATTCAGTTTTTCAACAAGTTCACATCCTTCTTCTAGCATGGGGCAGGGAGGGGCGCTAAAACTAAAACCAGAATTTATTGTTGAGTCTTGCCTGGGTCGAAACAGCCCAGGATAAACAGATGACAACAGAATCACCTCATACATTTTTCCTTGTTTCAGTTTCTTTGTTTTCTCTCTTCTGCCGCTGAAAGCGCTAAATAGGCTGAGCTGTGCCTGGCAGCAGGGGGGGCTTCCCTCACTCGTGGGGCCATTTATTGTTTCCTCTCTCATACATTCAGGGCTCCGACTCACGTCACGCACAATCCTCTGAACACTTAAAGCAGGACTTCTGATTGTAATTCTCCCCCCCCCCAACCCTTTCTGTCTTAATGACTATGGTGCAGGTAAAGACTATTATCTGTCTCTCGGTATAACAGCAGTATTATTCTCGGTTCTAGCATGGTGCGGTCATTAGAAGGTCGGACTAAGATCCAGGAGCCCCCTGTTCAAATCCGCATTGTGCCACGGATGCGTGCCGGATGACCTTGGACCAGTCACTCCTCCAGATCAACCAACTTCTCAAGATGGTTGTCTGGGCAAAAAGGAGGGGGGAACAAGGTTGCAAGCGGCTTGGTATCCCTGTTGGGGCAAAACATGAGTTATAAATATCAAAATAAATGAGTTGATTGATTTTCTGTTCTTGCTCCTCAGCCTTACCACACAGTTGCATATTTCCAGACTGAACTATATCCATTCCATTTTGTGCCTGTCCTGAAGTGGCCTCTTCATTGCCCTGAACTGCCTTCCAGCACGCTGGTTATCCTAATTGCTTTACTTAGGGACGATGGGACCTATACTTCCTGGAATGTGGCTGCATTCAGCAACCCACCCATTCAAACCCCAGGGCACACTGACGGCCCCCGCTCCCATCCTCAGTCTGTAGGAATGCTCTTTGCTGCTTCCCAAGATCAACATTCTGGGTTGGTTTCCTTCCTCAACCCGCTTGGAAATCCCTTCCTTACAATGGGACAATCTCTGTCCGCACGCAGCCCCACAGGAGTCTGCCTTCAGCAAGCTCCTTTCTGCAGGGCTTCCCCTTCACCTGGTCCTCCAGGCCAGGTGTTTCAATCAAAGCTGGTCTGTGGATAACAATGTGTGCCGACTCCAAAGGAAACCTCCATGGCAGCTGGGAAGCAGACGGTTGTCCCTTCTGTCAACAGCTCAGCTGGCACCCTGGAGAAGTTTCTTGGTGCCAGGCAGGCCCACCTCCCTGGTGATGAAGAGATTAGGGGTTGTTGCTTTCCTTTTTAAAGAGCACGGCCCATCTCCTTCCCTTCATTCTGCAGCAGAGGGAGGCATCTGCAGAGCCCTCGCTGGCTCACCCACCCACTGAGATGGAGTGGGCTCCGAAACTGGTAGGTGCTTGGCCTGCTTTGTGCCTCTTTTATTTACTTTCTGCTTATTAATGGCCTGTCAGGCTTGTTTGCTTTTGGAAGTGTAAACTTTGCCTGGATAAGCCATTGCTTTCAGTGCCTGGCAGGAGAAAGACACAAAACAGCCTCCTAGAGAGAGAAATAGAGCCCATAAAATGAAGCACTTACCCTCCCAGAAAGGGGACAAACGGGATGGGTCTTATGTCATGAGGCTGGTTAGCATATGTGCATAAGGCTCCAGTTGCACCCCGAGAATCTGCAAACACCAAGAAAGGAAGCAGCTTGTCAAACAGAAGAGTGCAGCTGTCTCTGGGCTAGCACATGGCAGCTATTGAAATGAAGAGAACTGCTGAAGAGGAATGGGAGAGGCAGACAGAAGAGTCCATGGGGCAGAGGAGGAGAGGATTATTTCGCAGGTCATCTGGTCTAACTTGTAGGTTGATCATTGTCATGAGTTTCACAGGACTAGGAACTGACATGTTTACATTGTGAAACCCAGCATGGTGTAGTAGGCAGACTAAAAACTTTGTACGAAGGGCAAATTTAATTCTTGCATAGCTCTGTAGGTCATTCAATAGCGTGGACCAAACCATCTCTAACCGATCTTGCATTGCTGCTGTGAGGGCAAACTTGGATAATTGTACAGTGCCCTCTGCTCCTTTGAGGAAAGGCTAGATGTAAATGATAGGGAGGTTTTTAGACGAAAGACCTGAGGCTATGTTGCTGAACGTAAGCGCCATCTTCTAAATTCAATGTGGCTTCTGCCCTTTGCAGAAAGAGAGAGCTCCCCCTCCCCCCACCTGGGGTCAGGCAAAAGGGCCCCAGGACCCATAGCCAAGCCCTTAATAATGCCCCCTCTAGCAGCAGCAGAGCCTTCCCTCCCCCAGCCCCCAGCCACCTGTTCCTTCCCCTCCCTCCTGTATTTTGTGGGCAGCTTTGCAGGCAGCCTGAAGGAGGAGAGGGAGACTGGTCAGTCACTGCTGTAAGCTGGCCAGTGGGATGCAGAAGGCAAAATGGTTTTTAAAGTGTTTGCAGCCTTAGTACTTTTGCCATGCAGCTGTACCGCTGTTTACTTGATGCAGAGATTTGAAGCTAGCTCAGGCTGAGACAGAGAGCAGCATAGAACCAGGGCAGTGAGAACAACTGACAGGCTGCGGCTGTGCCACAGCTGGCATTGGAAGTGCCATCATCCCTCAGGGGCCAAGGCAGGGTTGCCCCAGTTCAAGGAACAGAGGGCCACTTTGAATGGGGGGGGCGGGGACATACGCTGGAGATAGACTGATGACTGGGGTGGGACAGGATGCATCCCCTACCAAGGCAGGCAACAGGGTTCTAAGGCCTGCCTTAAAGGGACAGACATAGAGGGAGGCATTGTACCTCCTACTCAGGAAGCTTAAAACCTCACTTGCCACGAGGAAGAGCACCGCCATAAGCCCCCTCCCCTCAAGCCTTTTTCCTTCCAAAAGGGTTTCTGCTTTTCGAGCCATAACCATAACAGACATTTACACGTCTTGGATATTTTGCAACAGTGGAGTGCAGTGGCTGGCCTCTGTGTGGGGAAGCTTATTTCATATTCCAGATCTCCACCTTCACAGGAGAGGGCAGATGTGGGCCATTGGCTGGGACTGAGGGCCCCTGGAAATGGGACCAGAAAAGATCATGGGGCTGTTTTACTCTTAGCTATTTTATTAGTTTAATTGGGTGTTGTTGATGTTCTTAGTTTCTTTAGTTTTAGTGCTGCTAACTGGTAATTTGTTTGAGTTACCAGTTGGTCTGGAGGGTCTGTGCAGTATTTTTGATTATATTGTTATATGGGTTGTTTCAATTGGATTTTACTGTTGTGAAACAAACTTGTGCTCTGGAAACTTGCAATGGAGATGGTATACAAATGTTTTAAATAATAATAAAAAGGAAAGACAGATGTAGGCCTGGTTCACACATGCAGAACAATGAATTGGTAATGAGGAGGCAAAGGCAGAGTAATGGAATAGACTGTGCAACTTAGGACAACAGGTCGTGGATTTCAGCTTTAAGTGTTACTTCACATATAAAAATAGATTCTAGAGAAATAGAAAACTAGCATAGCAGGGGGAAAGGCTCTACTGCTTCGCTGTGTTTGCTGTGCTAGCTGTCTGTTTGCAAGGAGTTTTTTCATGATCCACCAACCTGCAGTCTGGAGGGGCACCGTCCATTGCACCTCCTCTTGCCCTGCATACGTGAACCAGGTCTCACTTTCTGCTTTGCTTCCCCTATCCCATTTATCTGATTCCAGCAGTGACAGCAGTGTCATATCTACCCACCACCACCCAGAGCAGAACCACAAGTGACAAAAGGCACAGGTTGGACATTTGTCAGTTTCCCTCAAGTTTTGATGGGAAATGTAGGCAGCTTGGCGGAATGTTGGACAAGTGACAGTTGAAAAGTCCTTTGGACAGCAGTCAGAGAGCCAAGCTGCAAGACTAGGATGCCTACATTTCCCATCAAAACTTGAGGGAAGCTGACAAGTGTCCAACCTGTGCCTTTTGTCACTTGTGATTCTGCTCCGAGTCCATCCAAATTATCTGAGAAGGGGGCAAGTGTTTGTGTGGCCTGTTATATTATGAAAGTAATCAGCTCACCTTTCATTCCTCCCAGCTGGTTTTCTGTGCACTATGCCTTTCCTTTGCATTAGATGCCACCGCTGAAACCAAAGAGCAAAGCAAAAGCGCAAAAGGCAAAAAGAGAGGACCCACTAAGGTCAAGATCCAGCGTCTGAGGGCTCAGGAATCCTCACCAGATCCCGTGCTGCGGGTGAATCCAGGGGCTTCAACAGACTATACCTTAGTGGAGGATTATGAGCAGAGCATCCATGAGATGGTTAAGCAGCTGAAGAACATCTCTGAGCCCCAGGACAGCAAGTGTCAGGTCAACCTGAGACTCTGGATGTCCAACAAGAGGAGTTTGTCTCCTTGGGCCTACAGGTGAGATAGAGCAGTCAGTGTGTCTGCACAAATGGCAGCAAATCACTCCTCCCCCAGAATGCTATGCATTAATGAGATGGAATACTGAGTGCAAAACTCTCTTCTGAGTGCCGTCCACATATCCAAGTCCATGTTGGGGTGAACTGGGATTTACAGAAGTATTTTAAAAAATAGTGTATCAATGGCTTTTTCTTTTTAAATTGTTGTTTTTAATTGTAAGCAGCCTACTGCATGAGTCTGAACAGGTGGCATAGAAATAGTCTAAATAAATGGAACTGGGACAGCGCTGGACCTGCTTGGGTGTTTCTAGGCCTGGTGTGTGCTAGTAAAGTCACTGGCATGCAGCAGGGCCTGGAGACTCCAGCAGCTCCAGACCTGAGCGCTGTGGCTTGGCCCCTTTCCAGAAACTCTGAGGAATCGTTTAGGGACACTGAGGGCAGAGGTGTCAGAGGGCGATTCCCCTGTTATAGTCTGTAGCCTGTTCATAGCCTTGGAGGCCACTGTACATGGATGCTACTGATAATGACTTGTTGGCATGATCAGAAATTGAGGCACGCATGCCAAGAGGCCTCCCATCCCTCTGGCAGCCCATGCCATAAGCGCAGCAAGGTCAACTGATCATTGCTTTTTAACATTAACTTGCTATAGTGTGGAAGTAGTATGTTCTACCTTTTGTTTCTGTAGCCTACTCAGAGATTAGCTTACAGAAGGGGGCCTGTGTGTTTCGTCCCTCAAGTATAGCTCAGGTCACTCAGAGAAGCTCACTAATTAATGTACACTATTTCATATTCATATTTAATACTGGCTAACCTCGAGGGAGAACCCAGAAAATACTGTGGCCTAATGAATGGCTTAATTTTGTGGCACTGTATTCCCCCTCCTGTGGTACTGTTAAAAGTTAATACATGTGTTGTTTTCCTGAATGGGTCAGCCAAGTCATTTCATTCATTTTTCTAGAATCCCAAAGTTCTGAAAAATCCAGAACTATATTAAGTGCAACAAACTCTAGTGAGTCAATGGGCTTAAGTTACAAATCCTGTTGCAGCTGAAGAAGAGAGCTGTGATTCTCGAAAGCTTATGCTACAGTAAAGTTGGTTAGTCTTAAAGGTGCTACTGGACTCTTTTCTATAAATCCTGGTTTGACTGCCTCTTATTTCATGTCACCTTCCAAACAATGAGAAAATCTCCTCTATATTGTGGTATCTCAGGCCAGGTGGCTGTGAGAAGTGGTAGTGGTGCTCAAACTTTGTTTTGTAAATTCTGACATCATAACAAACCACAGTACAAATTATGATTAACAAGACAGCTACATATTCTAGTCTGAAATCCCGTTTTCTGCCAACTAACAAACCTCATTGTTTTGGCACTATTTCCATTTACCCAGCACAACTAACCAGGGTTTGATCAAATCATGGTTTTATAACCATCGTTTAACACGTTTTAATAGAGCTTTGGAGTCATATATGTGCTTTTGTAGTTGGGAGTAGATGCTAGTACTTTGGCAGGGCAGGGTGTGATCCAAATTGATGATAGCAGAAACCTGCAGAAATCCACATCTGGCACGAGAACACTAAATGGTCATCTGTGCATATCTAAAGGCCCGAGAGCCCCCAGCCACCATTCCCAAGTGCTGAACACAGGCCCTTGAGGCCCTAGCAGGCTTCTGGAGGGTCAGGACCTTTCTTTTCGAGACTTCCCAGTCTCCAAGTTCATTCTGGGAGTATCTGCACACATGTGGTCAGTAACTCTGGACACCAGGCTTAAATAGAAGTTGTTTATTAAGTTTAGAAGAGTGTTTGCAAGGCAGGAACCAATCTATAAAGCACAGAGCAAAAGGCAATGAAAAGAACAGCTTGCCTAAGCTTGACTAAAACCGACTAGACATAAAACTCGCTTGCTAACTTTCAGGTTGCTCATGCTCACAAACAGAAAGAAAAGTCCAAACCATGCCAGGCAACTCTGGTCATCGTAGGGCCTGGCATGGAGCAAAGTCTCTCACATGCTGGTGAATCAAATTGGATGGAATCCGAGGCCAGAGAGAACAAGAGTGGGATCTAGAGTGTTCTGAGCTGCTGTGAGGAGCCATCTTTCCTTGTCAGCCAGTCAGGGCACACTTTGATAACAGCATTGCTAGCACAAGAAAGTGGGGAGGGTGGCCCGGGGTTGATACTTCCTTCCACCCAACGACATCTTGCTTTGAAACAACAGGTAGCAGGTGCAGTTAATTAAGGAGCCTGCTCATTCCATTCTTAGGGTGGCGGACCAGAACTGGGCCTGTGGAAACTTATGGGCCTGAACCAAAGTTGCTCAGGCTAGGGCAGCCGTATGGGTTATGAGGCTGTCCCAAACAGTGTATCATCACAAAATTCTTCTCAACAGCCTGTGTAATTCAAAACTGTGCTCTAAGTTCTTTCTTTCTTTCTTGTGTGTGGCCAGTGGAGTTCCCAGGTGCCCACCAGTGGCAGACAAACTCCTGGGGATTTGCCCCCTCATCTGCCGATTGTTCAACAATTGGTGGGAGGGGGCAAGCTCCCAGGGCTTGCCCGCCACCAGCAGGCACCTCAAGAACACATGCTGCGCACGTGCTGCCAACCAGCATGGCAATGTCACTTCTGGAAGTGGTGTCATGCTACCCGCGGGACCGTTCCCGTGCTTCTTTTGGGACCAATTTGAGCCCCAAACAGGCTGAATCAGGCCCGTGCGGAGCACGAGAGTGCTCACATAACCAGCGTGATGTCACTTCCGGAAGTGACATCATCGCGTTGGCTCTGGGGCACGCACGTATGAAAAACCTCGTGCCCGGCACAAGGTAAGTGACAGGGACTCCACCCTCCCAACAGGAGGGGAGGGGTACCTAGCAACCCTAGTGGCCAATGGCATGTTACATTTTTTTCCATGCACAGACAATTCTCTGTGCAAGTACATCATCTTTCTCACAAACTCATACTGTGGCACGAATGCCCACTACCCTAGGAACCCTTAGCATTGTAGTGCAAATACTCACATTGGTGCTGGCTGCAAAGGTTTTGAGTATAATCTTCTATCTACATATCACTTATGTCTCTAGGAAGAGCCAGATCATCAGAGAGTTTACTTATGGGTATATTAGCAAGTGCCACAGTGGGTGGGTGTTATCCCATTTTCACAGGTCTCTCTGTATAAATGTGACCTGTCATTCCTAGTTGTCTAAAATGAATGTGTATATATATGTTCATATCAGCACATTTCTCCATATTCTTTCAGGATAAACCACGATGCCACACGAATCCCAGTCGACATCCCAGAGGCACTCTGCCTCTGTGCAGGATGCATTAATCCTTTCACCATGCAGGAAGACCGCTCCCTGGTCAGTATTCCTATCTACAGCAAAATCCCAGTGCGCCGTCTGCTCTGTGATCCAAGCAAAACTCGTAGGAAGAAGAAAAAGTGTCACAAAGAGTACAAAATGGTCATGGAGACTGTTGCTGTAGGTTGCACTTGCATCTTCTGAGGACATGTGACGGGCAGATCCTCTTCCATCCTTGCAGCAGGCCCCTGGTCTTGGCTACCTAGTCTCCTCCTCCTCTTGCCCACTGGTTAGCTAAGGTCCCTTCCTCTAAGTTCCTTGCTCCTTTTCCTGCCACAACGGGGCAAGGTGGGCGTGCATGCACATGTGCATTTTTCAGAAGTCAGAACTGCTTTGGTCAGGACCTTTCTCTCCTATCACCCTCTGACAGGCTTGCACTGCCTCGTACACACTGCAAGCCACAATCACTTAGGAACATGGCGTATTAAGGAATTTTACTACCCCAGTCCTAGTGCTTCTGGGTCTATACTAAGAGAGACCTATGCAATTGCCTGTTTTACCTACAACAGCTAATGATATGAATCCACAGCCATGCTTACTTCCTACTTCCAGCTGCTTTCTCTGACTGGCACACTCGCATGCTCAGATGTTTAGCATGCTGGAGAGGCAGGAAGAAGGGCCTGCATAAGTGCAGAGAGCTTAGATGTATGGCTGGGGCTGGCTGGTGTTTTGGCCTTTCTGAAGATCATCGTTTTCGCTGCTGACCACTTGGCTTACAAGCTGCTTTTATTATGGATTCTGGAGGCCTTAGTCAACTGTGACACAACCTAGGCCAGGATGGCATCAAGATTCCAAGACGCCTTTTATGTCATTCCTCTTCTTGGATAGCATTACTGAGACAGAGAAAATAAAACTCTTCTGTAGGAATCACCGTCTATCTGCATTGATTGCTGAAGGCCAAAAACTAAGAGGTGGCCATTCAGCTTCTTGATAGTCCCTCTGCCGTTCATATGGGAGTAGAAAGAGAATTGGCACTTGCCAAGGGAAGGGTAAGGGGTGGGAAGGCTTTCACAACCAGGATGCTTGGAGGCCTATTGTTCACCTTATACAAGCCTATCCAGAGAACTCCTTGTCTCAACAAGCAGGCCTATGAGCCTGGTGCTGGCAGCTCCGCTAAGGTCTAATGGAAACAGCAGGGTGGTGCTTGCACCAAACACAACTACAGCCAGGAAGCAGCCAGAGAATCTCAAGCCACTCTGCTAAGCAAATCACATCCTGAGGCCAGTGACCTTGACCACATACATGGAAGCCTTGCATATCAATCTTTAAAGTTTCCCTTCTCCAGGTGGGCAGCAGTTCTCTGCCCCATGGGGAATGGTCATAGCTCAGTGGTACTCATTTGCAGAAAATCCAAGGTTCAATCCCTAGTATGTCCAGCTAAAGGATCTCAGGAGGGTTGAGATAGATCTCTTACCCAGACCTTGGAGAGCCACTTTTACTCAAATGAACCAATTGGCTGACTCAATACAAGACAGCTTCACACGGAAATAAAGGCTTTGTCAAGATGAATGAAATACTGGCTCCCACTTGTGGAAGTCAATGTCAACATACTAATGAAGCAGAATGAGAGAGAATGGTATTATAGATGGTTATATAAAGCAAATCTCTTTTCAAGGGATTGCCTTTCTGCCAGAATTTCACACCATTGAGCATAAGCATTGGTTTCGGTGTGCTTTGGTTTCTCAGCCCATCCCAGAACAGCAATGAGAACTCCACACACAGTTAAGACACTTTATTAGAGGGGGTTAAGAGTCACATGTCCAGGACTTCCAACCCTGTTTCTGCAGGAAAAACAGGAGGAATTCGCCGACTAATCCTTGCGCTCAGGAAGCAGCCTTGCTATTTGACAGTAAAGCAGATTTCTTTTCTCCAGCCACAAGAGTGTTGCACCTGTCTGTTGTGTTGCACCTGTCCCAAGCTACCCCTTTACTGCAAGCAGCTGCAGGTGAGTACGGGCTCAACTAACAGCATGGAAGGAGCATACAGGCTCCCATTTCAAGATCTGCAGAATCAGCTAGACAATACAGCTGGAACACAGCTCCAAGTCATAAAAGCTTCCAATCAATATGCAGTATTTTCTCCTAGCCAAGAAACAACAAAAATTAATTTAACCAATGAGATCTGGAAGAGGAGAATGCCCAGTTTCTCTTGGAAGCTGAGAAACAGCAACTAAATCTTCCTCTATGATATATGAAAGGAAAAGCAATGTAAGATCAGCCATTAGTTGCAGGGATTGGAAGTTATCAGGACAGTGGTTATGCAGTTCTGCACTGGTAGAGAGAGTGGGGGTGGGAGGGGAAGGTCACATTTGTACAAGCACAGGATGTTAAACCTGAGCTTTAGCCAGTGCTTAAAGACCTAACTCGCGGTTCTGGTTGACCACAATTAAAGGCAAGGTTATGGGGCTTGGTAAAGGATAACATTGCTTGGCGTGGCAGTACAGTAAAGTTGCTGCAGGGTTCTGACATCAGAGAGGCACTCCTACTCAAATGGCCGTTCCTTTAGCACAGAAGCCTAGCCACAAGGAGGAAGTTCAGAAGAAAGCAGGTGGAAATCAGGGCTGCAGTTGTTGCGGAGGAACCAAGAGATCCATTCCTTGGGCAGGTTCTTTACAAAAGTGTACTTTGCCAAGTGATGTACAATGGGACGATGCATGGCTGTGGCTCAGCAGGTAACAGAACACTGTTTGCCTGAAGAAGAAACCAGTCCCATCTCTGACCCTGGAATCAGCTTGGACGCAGTTCAATAGTAACTAACCAGCTTAGATGCCCTCGAAGATTTTCTTAAGAACCTTTAGTCTCTGGTACAGGAGTGCCATTTGCTCGTAGACTCTGCAAAAAAGAATGAGATGCACTTGCTGCCGACAAACAGATATACAGGGATGTATATCTCCATTCTCCATGGTGCTCCATTCATCACCCTGTTAAAAGTCCAGTGTACCTGTTCAGCCCACCCTGCATCCAATAAAGGAGAAGATGCTGAAAGTCTCCTCCAGCACTGCCTGATAGATTCACAGCTCAGTCTTTATTTTGTGGATCAGGTCCTTCTGGTCTATCTTATCTAGGTCATGATACCAGAGGTTGTAAGCTAAGAGGGCCACATTTTTGGCAGCCACAACAGCCATTTCCACTGAGCTGGCTGCCCACTCCATGCTGTTGAGGTAGTAGAGATTATCATGGAGAATAATGGGCGGAAGAGTCTTGGAAGATTCATAAGAAGGATATGCCTGCCATTCTGTCACCTGGACAGAATAGTAGGAACGGAAGAGGATCTTCAGCTCCTGCTTTTCCAGGGGATGCTGGGAGTGGACTCTCCACACAGCAGCATCTTGGGGTTGTTTTCGCCGGAAGGTACTGGATACATTGACAGGGCAAATGTTATCCATGGAATTGAAGAAGACAGCAGGAGAGTCTGTGGTGAGGACACTGGTGAAAGGGAAGAGCTTTGGATCAGTGAAGCCAAAATAAGAGGAGTTGAGGTAGCCATGGACTATGGAAGCGATGGTGGTGTGAAAAGTTCCTGGAAACTCAGCAATGGGAGGGTCAAAGTTCTGAAAGGTGATGTTGCTCTTGTTATCATGCAGTTGTGTGGCAATGACCACTATGTCATAGAAACTAGAACCTTGGCCTTCCTCATCCTCATAGTGCACTTGATAAAAGTTTTTTCCTTCTGGAAAGAGCGAGGAAAGAGGGAAAGAGAGAGAGAGCATAAAATGGTAAGTCAAAAAGGACAATATCCATCACACCCAGGTGAGGGCATCAGAGGAACAGTATGGACAAACGCTAGATCTAGAGGGTGGTAAGCTTCCCTGAATCACAACTCATCCAAAGCTCTTCTGCAATTAGTTAACCACATCCTCTCTGTAGTTCTCACATGACTTGAGGGTTTTAACTTTCAGACCCTGCTCAGGTGTTTTCCACACCGAGATGGGCTTCTGTGGTTTCCTTATTGGTGAGGCAGCAGATAAAGGGTCAGAGTCTACATGGGAGGGTTCCCTGCAGTTTCCCTGCCCCAGCAATGCCCTGACCTGGATGAGTCAGGCTAACCCGATTTCATCAATTCCTGGAAGCTAAGCAGGGTCAGTCCTGGTTACTACTTGGACGGAAGACCACCAAGAAAGTCCAGGGTTGCTACACAGAGGCGGGCAATGGCAGACCACCTCTGTTTGTCTCTTGCCTTGAAAACTCTACATGGTCACCAGAAGTCAGCTTCAAGATGACACTTTCCACTAATTCCCCAGCAATGGCCACCCCCTCCCCTGGGCAACCAAGGCTTTTGCAATTAAAAAAAGACACTAGAATATTGTTATATCAACATGTCGTGGTAACTATACATGTAGCAGGTTCTATGAATTACCAGCTTTCATTTTTTAAAATGCAAGTCTCTAGCCCCTTTGGTTGCAAAGATATGCCTTTTTCCTTGTATCTCTACAAGGGAAGGGGCTAGAGACTTACTTTTTTATAAAATGAAATCTGGTAATTCAGAGAACCTGCCACACTTATTCTAGGTGTTTTCTAGCTTGAGACTCAGCAAACACGAGACATAGGGTAACAATGATATTAAATGAAACAACACAAACTGTGGCATAAGAATGACTGGTTGTATTGCTGGTCACTAAATTCCCTCACAAAAATTATTCTACCTGCCAGACTTGGTCACTTTCATTTATATAAGCCAGTTACAATAGTGATGAATATACTATCCTAGTGGAAGTATCACATTTTCCCAGGTAGAAAATACTTAACGCTGAGTTACAGAAAATACAATGTTCTTATAGCAGAAGAGCAACTAAGAGGAGAGATGTACAGTCCCTAAACAAGACGTCAGAAACAAGTGCACATGAATTATACAATCAAATAATCTCGGCTGTATGAAGAGCTGAGAAGGCCCTGGGAACTTTGCTCTCATCTGCCCACCTATGGAGAGAAATGTAATGTTAGAAGTGGCCTTTTGTCTTGATCACTGCCACCAAGGCAAGTGAGGGAACCAGTAACTGTCCCAAATAACAAGCTGGATCCATCAGAAAGAAAGGGTTAGCAGAGCCGCTCTTTCCCTGCCTTCCCCTTCCTCAGCCAGCCTGCAGTTTGTCCTGAAGCTCCTCTCTGAGGACTGGCAGAACTATGCAAGAAAAGTGGGCCACAGGATGGGTTACTGCAAGGACAAGGGGGGAAGCCAGTAAAATCACTGCAAATGGAAGAGGGGGAAAGAGGTGATTTTATTTGCTTCCCCCCTGTCACTGCAACTAGTTTGGTGCGAGAGCCAGTTTGGTGTGGTGGTTAAGAGTAGTGGGACTTTACTCTGGAGAACCGGATTTGATTCCCCACTCCTATACTTGAAAGCAGCTGGGTGACCTTGGGTCAGTCACAGCTCTTCCAGAGCTCTCAGCTCACCCACCTCACAGGTGGGTGAGCTGTTGTGGGGATAATAATAACATACTTTGTAAACTACTCTTGAGTTGGCATTAAGTTGTCCTGAAGGGAAGTATATAAATTGAATGTTGTTGTTGTTGTTATTAACCCTGTAATCCTTCAGCTTGTTTTATTTATGAAGGTCTGCTGACCTCACAAAGCATGTGTTCACACACAAGGAAAATGCACAAGCTTGTTGTAGCAACATACACAATGCTTGCAAATTACCATCACATACCACTGTGTAGTTCCAAATTTTCTTTTAAGAAAAAAAGCGCCCTCTAATAAGGCCATTTAGCTCAGTACTTTGCCTGAGAACTTGGGGAGCCATGATGAGTCAAAGAAAAATAACTCTGCTCTGCTCACAATGTCCTGCAGCTCAGCTTCCAGCCCTAGAAAGAGATGTATCGTGGAGCTCACCTGAACTGTGCAGGGAGATGGCTGTCACGGTGGCCTGGATTACATTAGCTTTGGTTAGCTTCAGCAAATCAGAGCAAACCAGCTTGTTGCCACCTTCCACAGCCCACATGTTGCCTTGCGCCCCTGCTAACGACATGGCCCCTGAAGAAGCAAACACAGAATGGGTAAGTGTCAAAAGAATAAATAGGCTGAAGTCACACAGCACTGCCCCTTCCTGCAACGCTCTCTGGATTGCCCAAGTTCAAGCCCACTGGAAGGGAAGCCTTCCTTGAAAGATTTAGAAACACATAAACATAAGAGCTGGAAGGGACCCGAAGGTTCATCTAGTTCGATCCCCTGCACAAGGCAGGAAATTCACAGCGATCTCCTCCCCTCCCCTCCCCAGTGACCCCTGCAGCATGTCCACAGAAAGGCAAAAAACCTCTAGGATACCTGGCCAGTCTTGCCTGGAAGAAAATTCCTTCCTGATTCCAAAGTGGCAACTGGCACTACCCTGGGCATGTAAAAAAGGACCATGAGAGCATCGCACTGGCTTATCTCTTCATGCTCTCCCTCTACCGATCTGTATAAATTCATAGTGAGACACAGAATCATCACTGCTGTCAGGTGGCCATCTAGCCTCTTCTTAAATAACATCAAAGAAGGAGAGCCTATCATTTGGGAGAATGACAATAGAGGTGTCACTCACCTGCGAAGGCAGGCACCAGTACAGATTGGCCATAGCTTGCACGCAAAATGGCCACAATGACATCATCAATGAAGCGCTGTGTGACGCCCACTTCCAGCAGGGATTCCGCCACAGAGCGCTGAGTCATGTTGACAAAGGTGTCGCCACCCAAAGAATGTAAGAGTTCCTCTACGCGAGAGAATGCATAGCCATGAGCCTGGTACTTGTAGATCCTGTAGGACATAAAAAGAAGAAAAATTTGACGCAGTGGAGCTTTCTTTTCAGGAGACTCAAGAACTCCACTGTATTGTTCTATATTTTTTCAGCCTGACTAGCCCACCATTTAGGATCAAGGGGAAAGCTCATTCTGTTTTCCTTTCACTCCTCTGGAAGGATGCTACTTACCTCATGAACTTCTCCATTACCTCCTCCACCCACATCTGCAGGCGCAGGAAGCTCATGCCATAGTGCCACCAGAGCCGAAAGAGGTTCAAGAGGTACCAATCTGTCTCCTCCAGGACAAAGTGCTCCCCACTGAAAACTGCACTCTTTCCTGCCACTTCTCGACGATGCTTCAGTCCTGTATGAAGGGACAAGAAAATACTGTAAAAGAGACTCGGGTTTTCATTTGAGAGTGGGGATGCTCAGTAACTGATCTTCATGTTTACATTACAGTATGATTTTACAGACTATAATGAAGCCTTTAAAATCTCTGTCCAGTCTCTCTCCAGTGCTTTAGGGTGGGACAGCTGAATATATATAGGTTTCCAACTTCAAAGTTTGACAATTTAGATCCAGAGCAGAACGAAAACTCTGCAATTCGTATTTTACCATCTTGGGCCCACTTGCTCCTACCCAAATGAGTAGATGTGACACAGCAATCAGTGGAGACGTGCCCCTTGTTTTGAGGGCACAAGCCCCAGCCAAAGGGGAACACCCATCATCAGAGAGGTTCGCAGATCTTTACATGAGATGCTGTTCTTAAACTAGATGCCGCGTTTTGGTGCTACATGCACACCTACTTCTGCCCTTCTGTCCCTATATACCTCTGCTATACTAGCACAAACTCCTTGCAATTTTGTCTTCCCTCCTCCTTTTCAAAAGTATCATCTGGAAGATGTGGCCCCCACCACCCCATCCCCATCTTTACAGTAGCGAATTGTTGTGAAGTT
This sequence comes from Eublepharis macularius, assembly GCF_028583425.1. Taxonomy (NCBI): domain Eukaryota; kingdom Metazoa; phylum Chordata; class Lepidosauria; order Squamata; family Eublepharidae; genus Eublepharis; species Eublepharis macularius. The sequence continues at coordinate 60,174,861 of NC_072793.1, forward strand.
AAGTGGGGTTTGACACAGGAAGATCCTGTAGTTCCCAAGATGTGCTTAAAAAGGGAATTTGAACACAGCTTCTGGTGGGCTTTAGAGACCATCCCTAACATTTCCTAGCATTTAGAGATTTTTCCTAGAATTTTCTAGCAGGCATGTGTGCAGTAAGGTAGAAAGATGGCTAATAAATGTTTTAAATAAATAAATACATAAGTAAACAAATACGTTAAAGGACTATTTTTTCCATACCGTGGCTTTGGAAATCCTCAGAATTCTCATTTCTCCAAATCACATGCTAATGTACATTACTGCAGGGCTGCAAGGAACCCAAACAGTCATGAAAATGAAATTCAACCTCCTGCCTTAAGCCAGAATTTTTCATAAGCTCTTAGCAAGTAACAGGACAACTACAGTTACAACTATCATATACATTACCGTGTGCCTGAAGAGAAAAAAAAGAGAACCAATATAAATCATACCAGACCCAGCTATGGAGCATGGCAGGAGCATACTAAACCTTAAGTTTCTGTTCAATGGCTGTGCCCACACTCACCCAGCAGCTTAACAAAGTCTTGCATGTGCAAATTGAGGGAGTGAATGGAGGCCCCACCGCTCTCGTACTGCTGCTTGTTGACAGTTACTGTGGCCAGGCGACCACCCACCATGTCTTTCTCATACACATCCAGCTGAACCTGAGACCCAAAATGCTGCTGCAGAAAGTAGGCTACTGACGAGCCGCCAATCCCAGCTCCTATCACAGCTGCCAGAGCAAAAGAAGAGAAGCAAGTATCAGACATCATACAGGTAGCACCTTTGACCATCTGCCCTAACTCCTTTGAGAACACGAGGCCTGGTCAGCAAAGAAGTTCTTCATACAGATTTTGTACAACGTTTAACTATGAAGTTAAAAGATTTTTCAGCACATTTAGTCTTATACTGCCCACATTTCTTTTGCAAAATATAAGATTTGTTTGATACAAAGTAGCCAGGAAAGCTAAGCTGAAGGACATAGGATGCTTTGAGTAGCTGAATATCCCACCCCAGTTGAGTTCTCTCACACAAGTTAAAGAACTCATTGCTAGACCACACCTATTTTCCCACGCTTCAACTCTGTGTCAAATTTGGCATTAAATATTACTGTCATTGCAAGCAAATCCTGAACTTTAGGCAAATTTTCATAACCTCTCCAAATTGTTAGAACGACTTAAATGGGACACAGGAAGTGGTCCTGTTATTCTGTTGTAGCAAATGAATAGGGGCCTTGTGGCACTTTAAGGACTAACCTATTTTTGTTCTAGCACAATTTTTTGTGGCCAGCTGTGTGGTAAGTCTTTAAGGTGCCACAAGACTTCTGCTCATTTTCGCCGAACACCAAAAGTCTGTCATGAATGACTGATTCGAAAACGGTAGTCACGGAGGTCTCTTGAAACAAAGCCAACAAAGAGCCCTGTAGCACCTTAAAGGCAATATAATTACTGAGGCATAATCCTTTACAGGCCGCTCTGTCAAGTACATGAAACAGTCACCTACATGAGTAGGGATATACACCCAGAGTATAGAAAAAAGGAACATATTTAAACTGTTTTATCTCCAAGACAGCAAAGGAGATGAAGCCAGACAAGAGAGCACAGACAGTATCAAGCAGAGGAGAAACAAATCCAGTCAGTGTGGAGGTGACCCCATCCAAGCTATCGGGCCACATTAATACAGTCATTGCAAGATCAAAATTAAAAATGAGCAACCAAAGATAAGCAAGTTCTTTCTCTGGTGCATGAGGATTTCATGAAACTGGTGTCAATCTCCCAGGAATTCCTAAACCTTCTAAAGGAAATATCCAGAAAAAGTCATGTAATCCCTTTTATTAAGCCCACCCCAAATGATACCATTCTGGAGAACCTGAATGCTTGCACACTTATTAGTGTCATTTTGTTTCTGGATTTTTCTTTGAAACTCCACAGCTACATGGAACTTCTTCCTCTGGCAGCCTCTAACGAGAAGCCACCAAACGTGGCATTCATTCACACACACACACACACACAAACACACACACCACCATAGAATTTGGTCTCAGCAAATCCTAGATCATTCTAGCTCAGCACAGAAAGTCATTGTCTCTTTTTAGGGGTTTATTTACAGTGTTGATTGAATACACCATTCATCACCAGCAGCCAATCGGCAGGAGCGGAAAGAAGGCAGCCTGTCACCAGGTATCTTCTATGACCACAGTGGTGGGGGCAGCTTCTGTGAGAGAACAGGCATGTAAGGCAGATGCCTACAGCAGGGAAGGGAGGCACACCCGGACTCACTGTATATCAACGGGCTTTGTGTGCATTAGCAGGGGAGGCTATACACGGAAAGAACTGCAAAGAGCATATTGGAGGCTGCGTAACACAAGGAAGAGACGAGCGTCATTCGCTGCTCTTGTAGCCTTGGTCTGCAGCATCTCCTGACAGGCCAAAGCAGACTCTTCTTCAGCATCACTGCTCGTTTTTCGTTACTTTGCAATAACTCTCGCATCGCATGCTATCCCCCTCACGCCCTCCCCCGTCCCGGGAGGCCTTGCTCCGAGCGGCAAAAGCCGCCCGCCACGAACCAGTCCGCAGGAAGGAAAGAGGACCGCCTACCTATTTTGCCAGGCGGAGCATCCCCTGCGGCCGCTGCAGAGGACCCCGTCCGCATCATCCCTACAGCTAGGGCTAGACACACGAGGAATCGGGGCGCACAGGGCAGCTGCTGCAAGCCTGCCATCATGGTGGCAAGGGGGTGGGGGGCTGGATGGAGAAAGATGTCGCGCTTCGCAAATGCAAAAGTGCAGGAGGCAGGGCGTGCGACGCCGGCGAGGCAGGCCGAGCTGCAAAACCGGATCGCCCACTCCGCCAGGCGTGATCGGGAACGCTGCGAGGCGCCGCAGCTCAGGAGGAACCGGGGAGGGAAGCAGACGGAGTCGCTCATTGGCTGCGCCTATTGTGGCGCCTCCTTTATCTTCCGAGCGGCGACGGTTGCCGCCTTAAAGAGACAGTCCCGCGAGAACGGAGGCCGCGCAGCGCCCCCCCCCCCCCCGCCCGCTCTTCAGTTCGGAATAACTTTGGTACCTGTTCGGGAAGGGGTAAAAGCCTGAAGAGCACCGAACGGGCATTAAACAAATAGTGGTATCACAAAAAACAGTGGGATGTCTTAAAGACACGAGAGAACAATATTTTAGAAATTAAAACATGGCAATATCGTGCTTTTATTAACCCTTTCCCTGCCCAAATGCTCTCAGAACTTCATGAAACAGGCGGGAACGGGCACTTAAGAAATGCTAATACCATAAAAAACAGTGGGAAGGAATAGACGCAAGAGAACAGTGGTTTGTACATGAGAAGATGAAAAAGCAGGCTTTCATTAAACCTTTCCCTGCTAAAATGTTCCCAGAACACCACAGAACAGGCCAGAACGTCACTAAAGAAAGGATAGGACCACAAAAAAACAGTGGGAAGCATGAAAAACACTGCAGAACAAGAAACACTGAACTGGAATGCTTTTATTAACCCTTTCCCTGCCAAAATGCTTCCAGAACACCATGGAACATGCACTAAAGAAATGCTAGTACCACAAAAAAACAGTGGGAAGGATTAAAGACACAAGGGAACAATATTCTATACATGTAAACATGGCTATATCAGGCTTTCATTAAACCTTTCTCTGCCAAAATGCTCCCAGAACACCATGGAACAGGCACTAAATAAATTAAGTGCACCCCCAGACCAGGTTTTCAGCCCCCGAGGTAGCCTGGGGCTTAAAACATGGCTTCAAGCCAATAGGGGTCACCTGGCTGGAAGCTCCAACTAACAATCAGAGATGTTCTATTAATATATATAATCAACCAAACAAAGGAAACTGCTTTAAGCATTGCTCCCCATAGACCAATTCACTCAGTGGGTCAAAATGAAGGAGAGTGCAACAATTACGGAAATGGTGTGCGTGTGTGAACATTGAACAGTGGATGAATGTGAACAAAACCAGTGATGCAAAATTTGACGATACTTTGGTTGGAAAACTGCATGAAGCACTGGCATTTGAAAAGGGATTTGACTAAAGATCAGTAGGTGCTTGGAGAGATGATACAAGCATACAGGGGAGAACAGCAGAGCTGATTTGAAGAGCAGGAGACTGGGCAAGGTTGCCAACCTCCAGGTGGGGCCTGGAGTTCTCCTTGAATTACAGCTGATCTCTAGATCTATTCCTGTGGGGAAAATGGCTGCTTTGGAGGATGGGGGACTCTATGACGTTATACCTCACTGAAGTTCCTTTCCTTCCTAAACCATGCCCTCCTCAGGTTCCACCCCCAAATCTCCTGGTACAAGCAAGAGTCTGTAACTTTAAGACTGGAGAGGCTGAGGATGGTGGAGCAGCAAATGTCATCTGCTAGAATATAACAGATAAGAGGCTTCTCAGGAGGAGTAGGTTTGCCATTATGCCCCTCCCCACACACACACAAGCTGCCAGTGGCGTGTCTTTGCATATTAGCCCATTTGCTGGTGAACCTCCACCAGATAAGGCAGTGTTGCTGGAAGAGGGATGGGACCAGTAACCTGGAACTCAGTGGTGGGTGCTGCATCTGCAGCCTATATTCCTCACTTGGCTTGTCTTTGCCTCACTTGCCCCTCACTGATCCCATCAGTGAACAGTCTTGACCATGGGCACCAGCCACAGATGACCAATTATGAAGCAAGTGAGGAACGGATGAGGCAAGGGAGACAGGCAGCAATAGTCCTTGGCTTCACTGTGGTGCTGGTTGCTGCTGCTGGCTTATACCTGCGTATTAGCACATTCGCTGGTGAACCTCCACCACATGAGGCAGTGTTGCTGGAAGAGGGATGGGACCAGTGGAAGTGAAGAGCCATTTTCCATGGCTATTTTGGCAACCTTGTCCACCCCTGTTGCTAAATCATAAAGATGATCCATTTCAGTCTGATTGTTGCTCTCATCATGCCATCCTGTGACAGCACACATTCATATTTGCTAACACTGTAACCTGGAACCAGGTAGTTGGGCCACATGGAAATGTATATCCCAAAGACAAACTCTGTCCACCACACAGCCGCAAAGATGTAGGTAGATGACATGCCCAAATGGGGTCATCTTTACCCACTGCTTTGCAAACTGTGGGTCAGTGAACCCCCCAAATGGATCCAGGGCGTCCTTGGTGGAATTAATCACTCAAGAGGCAAGGTTTGGAGTATTTCACCCCACCCACCCTGTTGCATATGTGGAAGAAAAAGGCTTCTCACATATGCAAAGGACAAAGACATTCAGGCTTTACAGCCATAGAGATATGGATGCTTTCTCCCTCCCTCCCCCATGGTATCTGAAGAAAGCCCTGTTCAGATGAGCAAAGCTGTCATCATGGTGGAACATAGGGGAAGAGGTAGTCCTACAGATATGAGGGGCCAAGGCCATGTGATAGTCAAAACCTTCAACTGAGCCTGGTAACTGATGGGTAGCTAGTGGAGTGACTGCAGAATGGGAGTAATATGCATGCTCTGCCAAGTTCCTGCTAGTAAATCAGCTGCAGTTTTCTGCAGCAGCTGGAGCCTCCTATATAGAATGCACCACAATAGTTTAGTCTTGATGTTACTGTGACATGAATCCAGGTGGCCAGAGCAGCTATGTCAAGGTAGGCTAGTCTGTGTCCAGGCTAGTCTGAGTTGGGAGAAGGCCTTTTTTTCAGCTGCATTCATTTGCTTTGTAACTACAGTGTCTCTACATGTGACATCTGACATGCGAAGAACACTGTTGGAAGATGCAATATTAACCAGGAGGGATAGTTTAACAAGACTGAGACAGAGGTGAAATTGACAGAGCCTTAGAAGAGGCCTTCCAGGAGGTGAAGATAAAATTAACAAACCCTCTGAGGAGTGGTCTGTCTTTTTAAACTATGCTTCCCAGATAATATTGTGTCTCCCTTCACTTGACAAACACATGCCGAGGCATCTCATATAGATGGGAAGCACAATGTTTCTGCCTTCCCAACCAGCATCGTTTCCATCTTATCTGGGTTCAATTTCAATTTGTTTCCTTTCAGCTATTTGACCACAGCTGTCAAGCAACTCTGCTTCATCACCAGGGGATCCTTAAGTGTTGTATCTGGTTAATTCCCCATTGTAAATGCTTTTGTTTGGTTAATCCCCTACTGTGTTAGCAGAGTTATCTGGAGGCAGCAAGCCCAGGCTTCTCCCTCCCCTCTGTCCCCCATTCCCATTATTATTTCTCTCAGAAGCAAGAAGAGCACCCTCCACAGGACCAGAGCACAGCTTTATGTTAACCATTTGGTTTCTGGTATGCACCCTAAATATGCTCAGAGCTCTTTCATTAAGGGAAGAAGTACATACACAAGTAGGCTTTTGGGTAACAATCAGAACCACGTGGCAGAGATGGGCCTGGTTGGTGCTGTGCTAGACTGGTTCGAGCCCGAAATACATAACAATGATTTGATGATTTCTGGATTAAGGGATTTTGACATTAGAAAAAAAGAGTGCTGTTAATCATTACTTAGAGAATGACCATTTCCTCATGGTCAAAAAATAGCAAGATACTCACAGAAGGCTGCCAGCTTCCTTGTGTGGTTTTTGACAGCATTCATTTACAAAACACCACAAATCACGTTTGTTGCATTTTGTAAACAGATGGTGTCAAAAATGGAGAGCACACTTGCACACAGAGAATAGAATCATAGAACCACAGGGCTGGAAAGGACCTTTAGGGTCATCTAGTCTAACCCCTGCACAATGCGTAGCCGCAACCCGGGCCCTCTGGCCCATGTCCAGTGGGCGGGGCCCTGCGGAGCGGCTTGTTTTTGTCTCTCTCTCTCTCTGTGTCTCTCTGTGTGTCTCTCTGTCTCTGGGTCTGTGTGTGTGTGTGTGTGTCTGTCTGTCTGTCTCTGTCTCGATGGGGATGGGGATGGGGGGTTTTTAAGAAAAAAAATTTTTGGCAAACATTTCTACATTCAAAACCTAAAACGTTTTTGGTACAAAGTTGTAATGTTATAAAATTGTAAAAATGTCACAGAATTGTAAGGTTACAAACATTCCAAATTGAATATGTATATAGATAATTCAAACATCATAGCTTCTATAATCATTCATATTAGGCATAAGTATTGAACATAATGTTTAATAGTAATGTTTAAAAGTGAAGTAAAAAGTATTAAGTAAAATACTCAATGGGGATGGGTTGAAGGTTTTATCTTAAATCCTGAGCAGTTTAAAACCTTCAAGTGAGAACTGAAAACAGCTTTCTCTCTTTTAGAGAGGGCAGATATGAGGGCAGAGTTAGCATCTGGGTGTGTTGCAGGGCCTGGTACCTGTGCTGGTGACTCTACTAGCAGATTCATGGTTGTTAGTGAGTCATTTAAGGTTGGGGGGCTGTCTGTAGACAAGGAGAGGTCTTCCACCCAGGGCTTGTGTGAGAGAGGCATTGTTTTCCAGGATGGGAAGACAAGTGCCCAGAAACAGCCTGCTCCAGGACAAACTTAAAGGAACTAATAATAGAACACCACTGGTTGTCTCCTATAGTTCCCAGCTCAAACCCACCCAGCGTATCATCACTGATCTACAACCCATCGTGGGGGTTGTTATTGCTGACTTGTAATTAGGGCATTCATATAGTTTTAGGGAAAGGTATGGGAGCAGTTGCAAAGTTCTTAGTGCAGAGGTATTTTCCCCTGCACTTGTTCCTCTGCAGCAAGTATGCTCTGCACATTGCTACAACAGAATTTCTCTACTTTCCTCCCTTTTCCTGCAACCATTTCCTTTCTAGACACAGACACATTTTCCTTTCTAGACACAGCAGAACAGCTGGCCAAATTATCTGGAGCGGAGTCCATCCATCAACAGATAGAGTTGGATATCATCAACAGATATGAGAACCAAGTTTGAGTCCAGTGGCCTCTTTAAAATCCACAGAGTTTAATTTCTGGGTATAAGTAAGAACAGAATGATTTAGTGTATGTAAGTGAGATAAGAAGCCGATATTGCTGTTAAGCCCAGAAGGTTCCATTGTCCTGAGTGTTGTAATAACTTGTAATTCAACAATCTCCCATTCCAGTCTGTTTCTGAAATTTCTTTGCAATAAAACAGCTACTTTGAAGTCCACCATTGAGTGTCCTGGGAGGCTGAAATGTTTTCCTACGGGTTTCTCAGTTTTGTGATTCTTGGTGCCGGGTATGTGTCCATTTATTGTTCAGCTAGGATGAGCAGTAAATTATCATACAGCATAATGAAGATGTTTAACAGATTCAGAAGTCAAACAGGAATAATAAGCTTAGTTTATATGGTTTCCATTTGTTTGGGTTCAATTCCAGAGGAAAAACAGTGAAAGAAAGAAATATGTCAGAATTGGAGATTGATGTGTGGAATGCTGAGAGTAATTGATTGGGGCCATTGATTGAGACCCTGCTATCCATCTCTTTTCAAGCATAGAGGCAAATCTATATGATTGTTCCTTGGAACAGGTGGGCATGGAACCAACTGGAGGGGAGGGGATCCAGGAGTCAGTCCTAAGTCATGCTCAGAACCTGGTGCGAGACGTAGAGCTAGTTGTGCCCATTGGGAACAGTGATCACAACTCAGTGGAGTGCAACTTATATATGAATGAAAGGTTGACCAAAAAATCCAACCCAAACCCAATTTTAAGCATTTCATTTTAGAAGGCCAAAGTTTTCAAAAATTCTGGGGTTAGTCAAAGAAAATTTAGAGGGAAGGAGGGTCTAATTCCTCCATGAGGCGTGGTCTTCATTATTCCCTACGGGCAAGCGTGGCCTCCATTATTCTCTAAGGGCAAGCATGCTCTCCGTCATCCCCTATGAGCAAGCGTAGTTTGGGAATCTTTGGACAATCATGCATTCTCTATTGGCAATAATGTATTGTCTATGGGCAATCGGTGTCCTTAGGTTTAGTATGTCCCTTGAACTCATGCATCTTTAATGCTTCCCACTGTTTTTTGTGGTACTAGCATTTAGTTATTGCCCATTTCAGCCCGTGGTGTTCCAGGAGCATTTTGGCAGGGAAAGGGTTAACGAAAGCGTGATATTTCCATGTTTTCATTTATAGAATATTGTTCTCTTGTGCCTTTAAAGCTTCCCACTGTTTTTTGTGATACTAGCATTTCTTTAGTGCCTGTTCCTGCCTGTTTTTTTCTGTTCTGGGAGCATTTTGGCAGGGATTAACCCTTTCATATTTAAGGCATACAATAACTCTATGGTTCAGTGATAGGTCTACTCAAAATCTAAGTTATTGTTAGTTGTTACTGGTTAGGTATGAAACAGCATGTTCTGTTTTATTTTTATTGTTATGTATAAGTTATAAAAAATCAAAGTTGTAAATTTTTTAAAAAAAGCGTATTTCCATGAGGAGAAGGCTTAAGTCCTTTCAGAGGACAAGGAGGAGATATTAGTCTTTGAGCAGGTCAGTGGGTGAAGCCTTTTGGAAAGCTTTGCTTGCCTTTAAGAGAAAGCCCGTGGCCACAATGAGTATGAAAGGGAGTAGGAGGTATGACTATACTAGGGAAGCCCTTCCTCAGTGCGGACTGGAAATGGAGAACTGCAGGTAGGGAGTTAACTCCAGAAATCGGTTCCCTCCTTCCCAACCTACTTTCCTTTCCACTCAGCAGATGTGCTAGGGAGCCAAGGAAGGGAAGGGGCCATTGGGCTAGAGAGATGAGCAGCAAAGAGCCTTCCTTCAAGCCTTGCCAAGTTTCAGAGTAACCGAAAGGAGTGGGTCCCTCCCAAACAACTCAGGCCGTATGGAAATCCCCACATATTTAGGTTCATCTAGCTCTTCCAGGCCACAAGCAGCTGGCACCAGGCCTCCTTTCCTGCCCCTCCCTCTCAGTGAAGTATTCATCCTTGTCAGCTTCTCTAGAGCTGTGAGAATATCGTGGGCTTGGCTGTGGGCTGTACAGAGGCTGTAGCCCTGTCAGAAATAGATGCTCCTGGTGACTCATGTCTTAGCTGTCTATGCAAGGGTAGGAATGCACAAGCGATTTTAGTACTTGGATGGGACACCACTAAAGAAGTCTACAGCAGCTCTGCAGAAACTGGGGGTTGCCAATGTGATGGAAAAAAAATAAAAGTGGGGAAAGCAAGGGGTGGAACATGCAACTTCCATCCCTTACCATTGTGCCACTAAGCCTTGCAGTTATTTAAAAATCAAATGCAGTAATAAATCTCAACTGATATTTTCTGCATCTCATGGCCCTTTTTTGAGTTTTTTTCTTCATATTAATGTCCGCTTACTGAAGACCTACAATATACATCTGACCCAACAGTTTCTAATCCGCATAAACTTTTGCCACAATAAAAATTGTTTGTAGTGCTTAGAGATGCCTGTGCATTTTTACCTTAAAACTCAGCTCTGCTGCTATTCTGTATTTGATTGAAGAACTGCCCTTTCCAGGACACAATGCCAAGTGACTGAGCTTGCCAATTCTACTATTCAGATACTACCAATACTAATATTTGGCCTAGTCCTCCCACCACATATATTATCACAGTCCTCCTGCTAGCTCTGTGAGGCATGCCATGACAATTATTCCCACCACCATTGGAGAGCTGCATACATTCTGAAAAAGAATGGGCATGCGCAAGGCTACTCAGCTGGTGTGTGTCACAACAGCTCATTAACATCCCCATCATGTTCCTAGCCCTGATGTTATACCAGTTCCTCTGTTTCTACCATGGCAGGAGGTCCATACCACTAACCTATAGCCTGAGCCAATTTCTGCTATGAAATATTACTTGCTTTGAATATCTTGACAAAAAAGCAACATAGAAAGGTATTAAATAAATTCTGATAACATTCAGTAGGCCAATATAACTGCTAAGCTGAGTAAAAAATATGTTAGAGGCAGGAAGAAAACTTCCTAAGAGATAGTTGTTTAATCTATTGGAGCAAAAATGAATGTTCCTACTTTAAAATTTTACTGTGGCATAAAATATATGCAAGTTCAAAGCATGCAGTGAGTGGATGGGTTTGCAGATCTCTATTATTTAGTACTGTATAAATTTAATATTGATGAGTAGTTTTTGCCACTGACACACCATAAATACTTATATGATGCTACAAAAGAATACATTGACAAGATCAGGACAACAGTTTATTCAATCCCTCTCCTAAAAATCTCTTCTAGTAGCAAAGGAGCAAGACATATTCTGACTTGACAGCACTGTTCAAAAGGGATTAATAGCAGACAGCAGTTGTGTAAAGATATGCTTTATTTGGAAGAACATAATACACAGTGCTTTGATGACACTGCTATGCTCTAAACCACCTGGCCGCCCTGTCACAACGTAAGAACTTTGTTGAGTTAAATGTAACAATACTTATACAAACAGGTTCTGTACACACAAGTGGCTGCCTTCTCAAATGAAGGAACTCTGGAAGACTAATTGTTTATACAGCCTGTGTTCAATAAAAAAAATCACGAAACAATCCATATCAAATATATTTTAATTACAGACCAGAAGTGTTCAAACAGAATCTCTATTGTTGCTATGAAGATAATTCGCATAGGGTTGGATCCAGTGGAGGATTTCCACAGATGGAAAGAAGGGCAATTTTCATCATCAATTTCCCCCTCCCAGTACAGACCCCTGACCCCCCCTTCATGCTATTCTGTGTGTGTGTGTGAGACAGACCATATCTCCGAGAAGCACCATTGGGGAGGGCATTTTGGGCTACAACAGGAGGCCAAGAAGTTATGCTCTGCAGATGGAAATCCTCTGTGGGATCCAAGCCATCAACACCAAACTGTTATTTCCATTTTGATAATGCAGACATTCCTTGGGCATGAATTCAGTTTGTTTGCATGCATGAGAATTAACGAATAAAAACACTAATATGAAGTTCCACTACTTCCCCACAACACAGTGTATTAAATACCACTGTGTCTGTAATAGGGTAAAATGGTTGAAAAGAAATACCAGTGAGCCTGGATCTTTCATTTTTGTAGTTTCAAATAGTCTACAAAGATGTCCCTGAAACAGCATATGCTAACTTAACACAAGTATCGTTTGGAAGCCAACAAAGTGACTGGAATCTTCATCAGAAACTCTAAGCAGATTTAGGTAAAGCAAAAGAACTTTGATGGACATTCATTTGCTATGAAGCTCTCCCCACTAAGAGTCACTTAGCTGTAGTTATACAAAGGATTCAGGAAAGATTGGGCTGGGTCTCCTTCAGCATCTCAAACACAGAATTTCTTTCAGAGCTACACTACAGGGCACCTAAGTGTCTATTGAATCCACCATGTTGAAATCCATCATGTTTTGCTTCTCCATGACATAAAAACTGATCAAAGAAGAAAATTTACTAGCCAGCTATCTTATTGTCAAATTGAACAAGTCTGGCCTCAACCAGGGGCTGCTATATGAAGTTAGCATCCAGTCTCTGCTGACGCTCAAAAACCAAGTCTAACATTTTCCCTCCACTTTACTAAAATTAGTTCAAGGACACTTCAAATTATTTATTCAGATACTTTTATCATTGAAGAACACTAATTAAAAGTACAGATGTTCTGCCTAATCAAGTAGCCTCAATAAAGACTGAGATTTTTGCATATTAATTACTCGAGGGCTCAAATAATAAAGAAGACTTCTGATTTGCAGGTAAGGGGTCCTCATTTTCTTCCATCACTGCCAAGTTAAATTGTACTTGAGAACTGTAATAAACCATTTCCTGAAGAAGAATGTTTGGCTTGAATCTCCAGTAGATGCACAGGAAGTTTCGTAATACAGAGTGAAACCATTGGCCCAACCAGCTCAGTATGATCTGCTTTGGCAGGTAATGGCCGACATCTCAGCAAAACAACTGAAGATCCTTTTGTGCAGATCCAAGGGACTAAACTAAAAACACTCGAACCTCCCACTCCCACAATCTGGCCCTTCAAACTTTTAGTTATACAAGTAATGAACTTCTCTATATCCAAACATTTCATAGGTTGGAACAACCAGGTAGAGACAGAAAAGTCTCCAATCACTCAAGGGATTTTTAAAATGTAGACCAAGTCCTCTGCACGGTGCATAAATCCCATCATAGTACACAGCACATGTATTTGATTCTTCAAAACTCTTTGCAAGTGTTAAGTCATAGCATTTCTGTGAGGTAGATGGGTATCCTATTCCCAATTTACATGCAGGAAAGCAGAAGTTAAAGCAATTTCAGGGAAAGCAGAACTCGTTTAAACACAGCAATTCTAAGCTTAAAAATCACTTACTGGAATTCTAGAATTCCATCTTCCCTTTCAACCCAATGCAAAATACAATGAAGACCTTAAACTGTTTTGTTGTTTAATAGGTGACTGTATTTTATGTATTTATTTGTAACTTCCCTGGGCATTCTACAAAAGGAAGGCAGCCTGGAAATGTTCCAAATGAATAAATAAAATAAACAGTAAAGATCACCAAACTACTTAATTCTGAGTAACAGCTGTAAGAGATTTATAATACATAAAAAACACCATTAAATAACTGTACATCATGGTAGTCAAGGTCAGGCAACTGGACCCATCCTGAGAAGCCAAAAAATAACACAAATATGACTTAATAAATAAAGACATGCCATAGCAGCAATAGTCATATGGACAGAGAATTCAGTTCATTACAGTGTTGCGTTCTAATGGGCATGCCCGCCTCATTCCTGCGATTCTACTGCCACACCGACATGTGCATGTCTGATAGTGCGGCCATGGAGTTTATAGCCATCCAAAGTCACCAGTGCTACAGTGCCTGGCTTCATTCCCTCTGCTGGCACATGACACACTATTTCATGATCATAGGGGTCATATTTGCCACCAACGGGGTTCATTTTTTGCAGGCCATGTTTAGTGAATATGCTTTGCAGCTTGGACTCTACAAGAGACAGGCCTTCATGGATCTTCTTCAGAGCTGAAGCTGGGTCACTGTGTTCGCCTTCTACAGCGCTCCCAGTGGTCTTCTCCAAGATATCTGCTACCTCTACCAGATCTCTACAAAAACTCTGGATCCCTGCAGATGTACAAAGAAGCAAAGGTTAAGACAATGACAGCTAAAGAAGACGAGGATTACTCTTTATAGTCTATAAAGGGCATCAGGGACAGAAGTGAGTGCATTCCATTAAGGAAGAGCTGAAATTTGTTCTCGGCTTCTCTAATTCCCCCATATTTGTTTTTCACAGGGTACAGATGGCAGCACCAGAACATGCTGCCCAGAGATGGTATTCTTTCCAAGCTGTAAGATGGCCCTGTAACATTATCACTAGAATGGTCCCTCAAATTTAGTTTTTCCATGGATCTGTTTTGATATGTCAAAAAGGTAGCTAGTAATGTTCTCTCTTAACAACACTGTATTCTTGACTGTTGGATCTGTGCATTACCATATGTTCTGACCTCCTTTACCCTTATTTTTACAGGAAAAAATATTTAGCAGCATCTCTGAACGAAGATTCAGTATGCTTATTGTGCAGCAAACATTCACATTTTAAAGCTACTCTTACACCTTTGGAGCTATGACTCTAAATGTTAGCTGCAGAACAGTCCTACATTTACCATACCTCTGTGGTAATGCGTAGCACTGATTATTTTATCAAAAGTGTTCCCACGTAAACAGAAGACATTTTGAAAACCATATTCAACCAAGATGGGTTTAACACTCCCCCACAACTACTGAACTTTGTAGGCTAGTTTGGATGAAGGGAAAGGGCCTTTAAAGTCAATAGGAGGAATGAGGGAGAAATGGGACCCACTAATTAAAGGCAGGCAGTATCGCAGTGAATTCTGTGTCACTGGCATGATGCCAACTTACCAAACAGTTTAGCATCTTCTACAAACTTCTGTGTCCTCCGTCTGACATTTTCAGAATCTGTCAGCGCTCTCTGGTATCGTTCCTGCACACAAAGCAAGAGGCAGAGACATTAGACACCAGATATATTTCTTCTTGTTCACTTGTCATCTGCCCAGGCAAGATCTCCAGTTTTTACTAGAATACGTAGCAAACAGAAACAGAGTTACTTGAAGCAACAGAACAATAAGCGCTTTATAATGTGGCACACTCAGATAAGGAAGAGTGGAGACAGCTTATCAGATGACTGCATTCTTTAGCTGCTACCTTGGCTGAGGCACCTCTTTAGTTCTCTTACTAATGGAGATATTTTAACTGGTCTATTTCTCACTGCAGAAGTGATTGAGAATCTACAGCAAAAAATTCTTCCTTTGGTTAGTTTTATGTATGGGGGGGAAGGGGGTTGTATCCTTAATACTCATGACATACTAACAACAGAGAGACAGATAAATATTGCTGAACTGTGGAAGCCATGCTTCTTCCAAAAACAATTCTTTGCACACTGCTGCCATTGCCCTTCTTTATGCTGACTGACCACAACAAGGGAAGTGTAGTCAACGTCTCTAGCAACTATTGCCCATGTATTCTTAAGATTTCTATACAGATTGTAGTCACTGGATTAACTATACCAAGCAGATTAGACCAACTCTTCTTTCTTGCCTGTTGAATGCTGATGATGGACAACAGATCCACACATCCCACCTGCAGGCAATGTTTTGTGTAGGACAAGAGGGCTAGCAGCAGGCACCTCGCGCACAGCCTTGCCTTTCCTGAGGCAGAAAAGAGCAGCTCAGAGGCACTGCAGGTCTCCAGGGCCCGCTTTATAGGGCCTGGACAAGTGGCAAGCAACAGCAGTGCAATGGCGTCAGCAATGGAAATATTAGAGAAGGGGGGGCGGGTCTGTAAACCAGCAGGCAGGCCACAGGCAGTTTAAAAGAATTTGGCAATGACTTGTTTAAAAGATGCTGCATTTCTTGGTTAAGAAAAAGCCAAGCCGGGTACTTACTGTTAAGTCACGAACTTGTTCTTTCAATTTGATGTTTTTGTGCTCTGCAGTGTTCTCATCTAGGAGATGTCTAGGTTCATCGTGGGGATCTTCTGGACCACAGTCATCTCCTGTGCTCCTCTGCTGTGCAGCCGTGCTGAAGGCAAAGAGTGAGCTTCTGAAATGACAGAGAGAGAAACAGCAGTCAGAACCGTGAGAGTCAGCAAGCCTGGCTTAGAAGTAATTATACAAGTATAACCAGCCTAGTGTTTTTAACCCACTGGTTCTTGCCATTAAGGTGGTGGTTCCCAAACAGGGGGCCAGGAACCCTGAGAGGGGTGCAGAATTATTGCAAGTGACCTGTGGATTCATATGTGCTATAAGCATTGTCATTTTGATATTATGGATTTACTCCATCAATGGGTACTAGTAGTACAATTACCATCGGGGTGGGGTGGGTGGGAACCCACAACATTTTATGATGTTAAAGAGAAGTCCTCATACTTAAAATGGTTGGGAACCACTGGTCTAAGGCACAGAAGGAAGCAAATCTCAGTACTGTGCTACTGAGTGGCACTCTTTCCCCCCTGCAACAAACTCAGCTCTCGTCTCCCAGCACAGCTGCTGTGCTTACTCTCTAAGCAGGAGATAAGCTGAACACAAGAAAGGCTTTTCACACACAGCTTGGAAACCTGAATCCAGATCTCACTGACTTCTGCATGGGTCTATAAAAGAGGAACAAAGTTGGCAAGAAGAAGAACAACTGACCTTGTGCAAAGTTTCTCACAGTGCAATCCTAAGCAGAGCTATGCTTCTAAATCCATGGAAGTCAATGGGCTTTGAAGGGTGTAATTTTACTTAGGATTGTACAGCAAGTATATCCATTTTAAAAATTACCACCAGACATTTGCTACAGTGTATCTTAAAAAACATGGAAATACCCTCTATGCTACTTCCAGCAAGAATTCTCTGAGGACAAAGACTCATTGAAAATCTTCAGCTCCCTTAGGGACCTGCCATTGTGCACACCATTGTTCAGCTTAGCTGAATTCTCTCACCTGGGAGGTATCTGGGATAGTTTTACTGACATACAAGTTACTGTTGAATAGAAGGTAAATGGCTCCTGAATTATATGAGCGATCTCTTTCTAGTAGGTGACATGGAGACAATAATATTGATATACCTTACAAGACAGTAGCAAAAATTACTGAGTAATGTATGGTAAGTGCTTGACTTTTCCTCTAAACATTATTATTCCTGTCAAGTTGGAATAGAGTCTTCATTCAATAGCAGAACTGCTTTCTAAAGAGGAGTTAACTACCCAATGAAGTACAAGTCCTTCTGTGGAGGGGCTTGAGGCACTGTGGCTTGGTAGATGAGAGAATTCATGTTATTCTTAAGACTTGGATAATCAGATATTTCTCTAATGATATCGAAAGCACATGACCCAGCTTTGGTTCACACCTGGCTCAGGTCTAAGCACCTTCTTTATGTAAACAATAACAATGTAGGACACAAAATTCACCTTCTAAAAAACGTAGCTTCTGGCACCTGCTAAACAAAGAGTTTCAACAAATTTGAAAATATTTGCTGAACTCTCCAAGACAACACTTTAAGACCTCTTTAGAAAGGTTCACTGGTACAGCAATTAGCACCCATTTATTAGCCTAAAAGATCACCAAGACTGATCAGTTCCAATACTTCAGTCAGCTTTACACCCTTTTTAAAAACCACAAATTTCAAAAGACTATCAAGCACCTCTGAATATCTGTAAGAATCCAAATATTTCCACCTCAAGATCATTCCATATACACACATCAATCTCTGCATTAAGTGCTTAATGCATCCACTGGAGTGAGGAAGGCTAAGAGTGACATTATGACATATCAACCTATATCCTCCTAAGTACAGACCAGGAAAGGTTCATGCTGAATGTGTGTGATCCATTTTAACAAAACTTTAAAAGCAATACTTAGAATAAATTGTTTTCTGGGAAAAAAACTGCAATAGATTGAAAATGTTCTTCTACTCTATAGGTTACAAGTGTTATGTTTTTATAACTAGCGGAGTTGCTGGTGATAGGGCTATCAGAAGACAGCAAATGACTGCATCCTCCCCAGCTAACTGAATGCATCCTTGACAGCTAAGCACTTAATGTGCACACGTCCTACATCTGCTCTTGTTCACAGATGATCTGCTCCACACATGCAAGGGGAACGTACCTCACCCCTGCACTACTAGGCCAGCAAGAATGACTCATGCTGGTGGAACTGGATAAGAGCAGAGGGAAGGCTCTCTTTCTGCTCAAGTTGTGGGCCGGAAGGAAGACCTGTCCAGTGCACAATGCACAGCAACAGGCTCCTACAAAAGACCTAACACTTCTTTCTGTCTGCTCCACAGAGTAATCTGTAACTAGAAAATTAATTGATTTATTACCCTTATTCTACGGACAAATACTTGAATCCTTACATGAATGCACACGAAGCTGCCTTATACAGAATGGCCCACCAGTCAGTTCTGTCTGCCCAGACTGGCAGCGGCTCTCCAAGATCTCAGGCAGAGGTCTGTCACACCACCTACTGCCAGATCCTTTAATTGGAGATAACAAGGATTGAACCTGAAACCTTCTGCATGCTGAGCAGATACTCTGCCATGGCCCCCTCAGCCACCAAGCTGGTAACATAAAATAAGCTGGCAGCATTCTAAATGAAGTATGACTATGCTGCAGATAAAACAGCAGCCATAGATGCACTTTGCAAAAGCTTATGGTAGCCTGTAAAACTGTAATCTGTCAAGCTAAATTTAGTTTTATGTTCAAATAAGTTATGCTGCTATTTGTTGAGGAGAAATAATGCACGTGCAAATTTGGTACCTGTTTGAATGAGGCTGAGTGCACAGGGAGGCAAGCAGACAGGAGTATGGGGCAGAATGAGTATTTTCCAGAGACTGGCCTACATGAAGATTTCTTTCTAGCCAGTGTAGTGAAATCAAAACTAGAGAACACTTCTGTCATTTAACTTCTGCCTGCTTTTTGAAACCATTTGCCTTCAGTTCTAAAGCCCAGTTCTGAAAAGATACAGACTTGGGCACACATAAGAGCTCTTTCAGGTGTTCTTGGTTGATACGTTTAGTTACCAGAATGATCCATCTTGAACAATGGAATACACAGAAACTTATCTGCTACAGGCTGACATTTGTCCTGTCTGTGAGCTGTGGGCGTAGACAGAAGTTGCATAAGAAAGGAAGTAAGTTTTTAAAAGACGAGTTTGAGTTATTACAGATATGGAGATGAACCAATCTCAGGTTTTCCCTGTCAGCTGAAGAGAAGTGATTTCAGCACTTTGGAGTTCACAGTACAGAGGACTCACTTAAGATTTCATATTATTCATAATTATTCATGTCAAAATGTAAAGTCAGTTTGCTCTGTAAGTAGCGTAAATATCTCTTGTGGTTATGTTCCTGAAAAGAGAGTGCTAAGCAAACCAGCTCTATGTCTTTTACAACATATATTAGCACTTGCTAAACTTTGCCATACCACGGTTATCTTCTTTTAAAAAATAGATCAGTCGGAAATTGCTATATGAAGACTGTGGGAGAAGTATAAAGTTTAGTTGCAGAAGTCATGAGATCATTTCCTCAAATGTCAAGCTTAACTGTATTTCAGCAATTTAGTTATAGGCTATGTTTGTTCCCTTTTTCACTATTTCTGGTAATTTAACCAAGAGACTAATATACAGATAGAGGGGTAATTTTGTTTTGTTTCACGGATGGTATCTTCCTGCCTCCATGACCCCAAAAGCCATCCGTTCAGTGTTCCATGATTCATTTTACTTTTATAACTCTCTATGTACATCAGTTCTCTATCTATGAATCCTAGAGTCCAAACCAATGGCCTGCAATGTCACATGAATCTAAATATTATTTTAAAAACTATTAAAAAGCATATATAACTTTTTTCAGATCTGTGCTTGTGCAGACTTATAATGTCCTCAGATTTATTTATTAATTTAACTTCTATCCCGACCTCCCCACAAGCGGGCTCAGGGCGGGTTACAATAGTAAAACATAATTTACATTAAAACTTCAACAAAACCACAGAATTCCTGTTAACACCACCCCCAGGCAGCGACCTTACACTCCATCCCTGCCAATAATACACAAAGGGATGGGCAAAAAGTAGTGGGAACAGGCCCCACAAGTACCAGCCCTGTGAAATAAAACACATAGATTATTTACATATTTCATTTTCACATAAGTTTAGACATGACTATGACTCCCAAGAATGTACCTGTGTCTTCTGAACATTATATGAGGTGGCGTTAAAATGACCACAGAGAATCGGATTTGGTTTCGTTTTCTCAGCCATGTCGGACGCTCCTCTTCGCAGGTCCGAGAGGAAGCGCCCGAGCACCCTGTCCGGGCGGCTGATCTGCGAAGATTAGCCCCCAAAACTCCCAGTGAGGGAGGCTGGGTCCGGGACGCTGCGGGAAGAGCCCCCCGGAATCAATGTGGGGGGTTAATTGCCCGTTTGTCCCTACGGAGGCCGGCAGACGTGCGCGGCGCCTCGAGTGCTGCCGGGCCATGGAAAACGGCAAAGAGCAGAATTAGGCGAAAGCCTGCAAGTAAGCGAATCCCTTCTGTTACTACAAGCGCACGCGAAGGAGTGGTGGGATCTGAAGCTAAGAAGGCTTGTTCTTCCCCTTCGCTGAGTTTCAGAATCTGGTTGGCGGTTCCCCCCCCCCTAAAATGGCAACAAAAAAACAAAGTCCCGCTCTGGGCAAGTCAGTTTCGGCTGCCCTGAAGGGAGAGTCGTTGGGGGAAGTAGTGCGGAGGGCGGTTGGTGAAGCCATAAAACCCTTTGTTGACAAGCTGAACGAAACAGATCAAAGGGTGGGCTTAATTGAGAGCGAAGTGAAAACCATTAAGGAAGCAGCGGGGGGGGGGCAGAGAAGTCTGCTCGGGAAAGTGCGTCACTCGTGAAGGCTACGAATAAAGAGCTTAAGCTGGTGGAGAACCAGCTGATCGGGCTACAAGTGGAACGAACACAGACAATTTTGCGCCTCCAGAATGTGAAAGAGGAGGAAAATGAGGATTTACGGGGTCTGGTCTCGGAACTACTGGCGACACCCGCGAGGGCAACTAAAGAAGTAAAAAGTGCCATTTTGGAAGTCCGTCGGGCTACTTCAAAATATGCAATGAAGCGTCAGCTGCCTCGCGAGATTATCATTGATTTTTCATCTAAGAGGATCCGGGACACTATCCTATATAATTCATACAATGCAGATTTGGACTTTTTGGGTAATAAAGTTAAGATATTGAAAGACGTCCCATTTCTAGTTCGGAAAAGACGTTTTAAGTATAAAAAGTTCGCAGCTCTTCTGAGAGAACATGGAATAAAGTACAAATGGTTATTTCCGGAAGGAATCTGGTTCAGTCACAAAGATCAAGCTTTCAAGATATTATCAGAAGATCAACTAAGGGATTTCGAGGATAAAAATCCGGAATTTCAGTGCACCAAGCAAGACGAAAAGGAGAAGTCTGAGGGGGGGGGGAGGAAACGAGCACTGCGGCTGCAGTTGCTCAGAGAGAATTGCGTCCGGGACCCAGGAGGGGAAGGAAAATTTAATTTGAATTTAAATTGTAATTTGCATTTAGTAAGGTCAACCACTCCATCAATATAACATAAAGCTTTAACTTTTGAATAATGGCAGTATGAAGGGAAAACATTTTGTGTAGCATAGTTGTTACATGTTGTAGTTGTTGTGTTTTTTTTTCCTTCCTCCCCTTGTTCCCTTTCTTCCCTTTGTATTGTTAGTTAATGTAGTTAATAAAAAATAAAAATATTATATATAAAAAAATGACCACAGAGAATCTACAATTAATAGATTTTAAAGATTATCAGGAAAATACAGAATGTATTACTAAAATTCTCTCTTCCAAAAGTAACCCCTCAAACAAAATACTTGTCCTCACAGAGTAGCAGAATAATATAGGAACAGATAGTTCATGAGCAAATAGTTTTTGGTAGTTTTTGTTTAGTGCTTTCCTTTTTACAGCCATCTGTCTTCCACCAAGGAACTCAAGGTGGTGTATGCGGTTCTTCCCACCTCTGTTTTATCCTTCCAACAACTAATCCAAGATCATTCAGTCTTATTTAGACATCATGAACACCAGTGTATTCCTAATGAGTTTCAGCTTGATTTACAATTGTGCTTGCTCAGTCCCTGATCCCTTATGTGTGGAGCCAAGACTGACAACTTCTTGTTTTAGGAAATTTTCAATCTAACCTCCAAACTCAAGTGCTTCAACAAACTGAGATTTTAAATCAGGATTAAACCACTTAGAATCATAGTTTCTGAACAAAAACAAACCAAAACCAGTGGGTTCATCTACATGAAACCACTATGAGAGATCATCTGGGGACTTGAAGTGAGGTGCCATCAATATGTGGTAGCTTGATTTCTCCTTAACAGCTGAATTGGGTGGGTCTATGCCTGAACAGGTGCCTGGAGAAGATAACGGAATGGATGAGGGCCAATATATTTAAGATGAATCCCTCAAGACTGAGGTACTGTTGGGCAATGGCAAACCTGCCCAAGGCCTGAAGAGTTAGCTGTACTGGAGGTGGTTGCAATCCTCCCGAAGGAGCAGGTTCATACTTTGATCCTGCTGCTCAATCCTGGCCTATGGTTGGAGGCTCAGGTACTCCTCTATAGCATGTAGCATTTTTTCAGCTTTAGCTGCTACACCTCCTATGGCCCTTCTGTGAAAATGGTGATCTGGTCACAGTTATCTGTGCTCTTATCACATCCACTTTATGTGGGAGTGCTTTTAAAAAACATTCAGAAACTTCAGCTCACAGCCAGGACATTGTATTAGTCCTGTGTTGACAGATTTAGACTTACTCGTCTCTATTTCTGGGCACAATTAAACGAGCTGGTGTTTAAGTTCTGAAAAACCTCCTCTCAGGTTGTCTAGCCCTCCAGTTTAAATCCTCTTTTTCAGCCTTGCTGTCTGCTTCCCTGCCTGCAGAGGGGTAGCAGCCAGAGACAGGGCCTTTCTGGAGGTGGCACCTCGCCTTTGGAATGCCCTTCCCCCTGATGCTTGGCAGGCACCAACTTTCCTTTAGGTGACAGGCAAAAAACATTTCTTTTTACTCCTGCTTTTAACAAAGGGGTTTTCTCTTTTTTATGGCCTAGTTCTGGCCTGAGGAGAGTTTTATCAATATTATTTTAGACAGCTGTGCTGTTATGCCCTGGCTTATTTTTACTAGTTGTTTATTACTGGCATGTTTTTACTAAGTCTGATTTTTTTAAAAAAAACTAGGATTGATTTATTTTTATTGGTATGATTTGTTTTTATTGTTACTTGCTTCACTTTATTTTGTTTTAGTGGTAAGATGCCTTCAGCACATTGGGAGAAGCAGCATACACATTTTTTCAATGAATGAATTAGCTCCAAATTATAGAAGCACCCAAATTTCGATGTCACAGTAAACTGAAAGACTGATTTTGGTTTAGTAAGCTTAGATTCTCATCTCCACACATAAGGAAAGGAGGGACGATGAGTATGGACATGAGAATATTCCAGGCTTGAGCTCACTGGAAGCTAACTGGGGTTTATTTGTAACATTTGAATAGAATCTTGACAAGCATCATGGCTGCGATGATTGGAATGCAGGTCTCCTAATGCTCTGCTGGGTCATTATTATTGCTTAAACCCTCAAGCTGTAAACAGATAAGTTATCCCAATTTAGAGGTTTGACAATAATGAGATACCACAAACACCTGATGAAATCAATGGGATGTGTGACTACTTAGTGCAGCTGAAGACCACACCAAAGATAAGGCTTACGAAATCATGTTTGAACATTTATCCTACCAAGTCAAGATTACCTTTGAACAGAATACAATTAGAGGAAGGGCCACAACACGTATCGAAAGGAGGAAGAAAATATTAAACTAATGGGTGAAAGATTTATTGACACACTGGGTTTCAAGTTTCCTTAGACATGTTTTGAATATCTTGGTCCTCCTCAAGAATAAGAGCTCAACATTTATTCAGTTCAGTCGTCAAAGAATCTGCACTCTCTATTTAAGACTTTCACTGTTCAAAGCTAGGCTCTGCTGGGGTATAAATGGCTTTAAAATTTCAGACAAATTCATGGAGTTTAGGTCCATCAGCGGCTACTGGCCACAGTGACTAAAGGGAACCCCCACATTCACAAGCAGTAAACCCGGGAATACCAGTTTTAGGGGCCAACATCAGGAGAAGACCTTGGCCTCTATACCCGGTTTGTTCACCCTCCTGGGCAACTAACTGGTCATTGTGTGAAACAAGATGCTGGACTTGATGGAGGACTGGTCCAGTCCAGCAGGGCTCTTCTTCTTTTATGCTCTGCTTCTAAAATATGGACATGGACAGCCAGCAAAATAAGCAGATCCAGACTCCTCAGACTACTAGATTGTTCTGAAGCAGGGACAACTCTCAGATAAGTGGACTTTAATTTGTGTCTGCCTTGTTGGGGACAGGACAGTTTGCTGGAAGACAGTCACAGGTTCTGCTCTTCCAAATCAGTCGAGAGGGAACTAGGAAAGATCCTTAAAGATAAGGATGTCTCTCTGAGGACCAGGATCAAGATAATCCACACTATGGTATTCCCTGTTACTATGTATGGATGTGAAAGTTGGACAATAAGAAAAGCTAATGGGAAGAAAATTGACTCATTTAAAATGTGGTGCTGGAGGAGAGTTTTGTGGTTACTGTGGATAGCCAAAAAGACAAATAACTGGGTTCTAGATCACATCAAGCCTGAATTCTCCCTAGAAGTTAAAATGACAAAACTGAAGCTATTGTACTTTGGTCACATCATGAGAAGACAAGACACTCTGGAAAAGTCAATAATGCTAGGAAAAGTTGAAGGCATTAAGAAGCATGGATGGCACAAAACAAGATGGCTTGACTCGATAAAAGAAACCACATCATCCAGTCTGCAAGATCTGAGAAAGTCTGTTAATGATAGGACCTTCTGGAGGTGTTTCATTCATAAGATCACTATAGGTTGGAGGGGATTCGATGGCACATTCACACGCACAGTGGCAGGTTCAATTCCTGGTTAGTTAAAAGGAGACCAGGTATTGGGAGAAATCCTTCTGTGCCAGAGATTCTGGCAAGTCACCACCAGTTGAACTACACTGAGGGCTGACACGGTATAAAGCAGCTTCTCATGCTCATCCACTACCCCTTTTACATTCATCCTTCCTCCAGGATTTTATTCTAACAATAACCCTGTGAAGTAAATTGAGCTGAAAATGACTGGCCCAAGGTTACCCAGACTTCCATGACAGAGTGGGGATATGGTCCATATCCAAGTCTGGAATTCTAGCCACTACACCATGCAGGCATAATAAACTCAATGCCAGTCTGCCCACAGGCACCAGGTAGCTGGAAGCTTCTAAGGCACTGCCAAGCAGAGGTGCCCCCAGTGCCCCACAACACTGTGAAAGATAGGGGAGGGGGCAACACATTCAAGGAAGCTCTCAGAGATGGGCAACTCTTACAGTGCGATCCTATGCATCGGTACCCGTGCTGAAATGGATTAATTCTGCCGAGGGCTGCCCGGTTAGAAGGGACCTGGCGCGACCAACCCATCGCCTAGTCGCGATTCGCCATGCCTGAGCCAAAGAAGACCGAGGGAGAGGATGCATGGAAGGAGAAGACGAGAGGGGGCTTTGCCTCGTGGCTTCCGAAGAGTTCCGGGCAGCAAAGGGGAGGCGCTGGAAGGCAGAAGCCCCTCGCCGGAGAAGCCTCCCCTGCCCAGTTACGCGCTTGGGGGGGGAACGCACGCACCCCCCCTCCCCAATCCTCTAAAGCAGGGGCGCTAAAGGACCCGCGAAGAACGGGAGCGGGAGACCCCGAAAAGGCGGGTCGGGAGAAAGGCGAGGCTTTCCGGAAAGCGGGAGGCACTCCTCCCGCGGAGGAGACGATCGGAAATGGCCACCGTCACGCCGCCCGCTCTGTACCTGTCGCAGCGAAGCCGCTGAAGCAAAGGGCTGATGAGGCTCCGCAAAGAGCCACCCGCTGCCATCGTCTCGCCGCCGGACTGAGCAGAGCGCGCTTGGCCACCGGGCGCTGACCGCGGGGGAGAGCGGCGGTTACTACATCTCCCGTCAGCCACCTCGTCTCCAGCCCCCGTCAGCCATCGCGCCGCACCTGGGCTTCTGCCTCCTGGTTGGCCGTCTTCTTTCAACGCTTTCGGGCTTTATGGCGCTAGGCGACCTCCTGGTAGGGTAGGAATGGGACGGAACTCGGCTAAAATTCCACACCTTTAAGGTTTGCTACCTTTCCCCCCCTAGCGAGGACAGCCTTTAACCGCTACGTGGCGGAACGGATAGAAATCCAACAGGTGTAGCGTGCATTTGCAACGTGGACCACTCTCCTACTTGTTACCCAGCCTTGCCTTTCAGCGATCGAAGGCTTGGCTGCCTCTTCAGAAATAGGGAAAGTATTGCCTACAACTCGGCCAAAGCAACCCCCGTCCTCAAGTTATCCTTCTTTAAGGCCAATTGAATAGCTACGTCCTTCAAAGTACAGGCAGCAAGCCTGTGTACTCTTAGCGGAACATGTTTCCGAAGGAGAGTTCATCAGATCAGGTTGTTTAATGATAACACCAGAAGTACCTTTTAGAAACGATACTTCCACAGAAAAGAAGACTTACCACCACAAGCACCAAAATAAATTGTTAAAATTAGATTACTACCAAACCTCCACATAAAATCCCCACACAAACTTTATCTGGGACATATTTTTGGGAGTTATTTCAACGAGAAAATCTACGCTTCAACCGTGGATTGCAGTCCTAATCTAGCTATTCCCCCCCCCCCCCTTTCCACGTTTCCTGGAAATCCGCCTCCCCTCCCCAATGGGTTTAGGATGGGTACAACTGGATTGGGTAGTTGCATTTTTGTATTTTAACATAGTTGTTGTATTTCAGAACAGCACCTTCACAAATTAAAACAAAACTGGAACTAAAAATGTACCCATCTGTACATCTGTGTAGGAAAGCAGTGGTAGAGGTGTCATTCCCAGGTAACTACCTCCTTTCAAAACAATGCTTGTCCAAATGAACAGCTCTTACACTGCAATAAACTGTTATGTCAGTACAGCTGCCACCACAAGACTTGACTTGCCTCTCTTAGGATGCTACTCTAACTACTTCTAGCCAAACTACTATGGACAAGAGATCATCCACAGATTTAAAAATTTTAAGAGCTGCTGTAGGACAGCAGTTAAGTGGTTGGGCTGCAAAAAAAGCATTCTGCTGGTTTGACTCCCACTACTACCATGAGCTCAGCAGGTGGCCTTGGATAAGCCACTTTGCTCAGCCCCAGCTTCCCAGCTGTATTGTGGGGATAATAACAACACTGACTCTGTTCACCGCTCTGAGTGGGGCACTAATATGTCTAGAAAAGTGATCTATAAGCATTTTAAGTGGGAGGATGCAGAATGTGTATTCACAGTGGTGGGTCTTTACAAATGAAATCAGATGAGCTTCCTGAAAACAAGAAAATGATTCAGTTCTGTGGCTGTGCTGTAAGGGAGGCAGCTGCTACTGTCTCTTGGGGAGCTAAGTTTTGTGAATGGTGGCCATATGGCTGGAAGTGACTAGTATTGATTCCTCCTGAGCCGACTGCCCGGGTGCGAAGTGAGCTCCAGAGACACTGGTGATGCCACTGGGGCTAGTTGTATTCCAGCTGTTGACACCGTTGATCTGGGAGGCTTGTCGTTTCTCAAACTTCTTCCCGTGCCACCCTGCACAGGGCAGCAGCATTTCCACTGCACTTGTGCAGGGGAAGAAGCCCCACACCCAAACCCTGGTAATATCTGGCTGCTGAGTGTAAGCTTGGAAAGGGGCATTTTTTCACATCAACACTTTCTGAAGGAAGGACACTAGGAAGAGGCACTGAAACATCTGTCCACCAGCAGTGTGTTTTGCAAATCCATTGTAGTTTTCATTAATGTTACCTTGATGCCATATATTGCGGTGATTTAAAAAAAGGATCTTCCGAAAACTACAAACAGATAACGAAGCCGGTAGAACTTCAATGCTGGTCTCAAAGATTGTGTGTTTTTGGACTCAACTTCTATACTCATGAGACTGTGCCCCACTTCCACCCAAAGAGGTGCTATTTTTAAAATAGCAAACCTGGCAATTTATCCCTCCTTAACCATTTCAGTGACACATGAACAGCTTTGTGTGCCACTGCTCTGCTGCTTATAGGTACTGAAAGCTGGTCCTGGCCCATTAACATCAGTTTATGTTGTTTGCCAGTACAATAGCCCAGGTGGAGATGCTGCTACAAATTATCACACTGACAAGCACAGCACTCCACATCTCTAACCTACTTGTTTGACAGCGTAACAGCTTGTAGCACCGTGTCACACAGCACCCTAAAACTCCGATGCCAAACTCATTAACTTGGAACTAGCTCTACTACAATCTGTCAAATTTGTTGAACAAAATATATTGAAGATCTAGGGCTTAGTCGGCTTACAGATAAGCAACTTGTTTTTGTCACCTCTAGCTATATATAATGTTTATCCTCCTGAAAGCCAGAGACAATCACAATTCTGTCCTAAACTTGAGCCATTTTGAATTTACTAATTTTGGATAATGCACTTCTTACAGTTTGAGTTCAAATTATTAATCCCACTTTTCCGTAACATAAAAGCAATAATATCTGAACCCACATAGTTAAAATTACAGTCAGTGATCCAGTTGATGATGCGCCCCTCCACCTTTCAGGAAGGACTTTGATTAAGTGTGCATACATGTCCAAGTGCGTGCAAACATAACTGACTTCAGGAGATGCATTTACAACTCCACATTGCCAAAAGACATGAAAGGATGCACAAAACTCTGTACAAAGTTCATGTTTTATTGGGGGTAGCCAAAGGAGAGGATCCAGATTGTAAAGTGCAGACAATTCTTAAATAGCAAAATGTATGCCACAATATGAATCCAGAAAGAGACAAGCATCCCACCCACCTCCCCCTATAACAAAAAGTAGGTCACTACAGCTTCTGGTTTGTTGGAATGACACAGCAGAAGGCTGACTGCTTTGGCCTTCTTTCCAGGCCTCTCTCAGGTTTTAGTTCTTTTCACATTCCATGGATTCAGCAAGCCTGAAACTGATCAGAGGCGCTGGACTCTACATTACAAAAATCTGTTTCCTAACCCTCTCTTCCATCAGAGAGAATTTTGTTTTTTAAAAAGTGGCAGCATAGTATTTTTAAGTGAGTGCACATATTGTCTTCGGGCAGCTGCTTTGTAGAGGAGAAAGCCTTCGGCAGTACTTCAGTTGACCAGAGAGAGCGCTCTTTTTAAAAACAGTTCTGGTGCTGGAAAACATTTTACAGAAATGGGTTCTTTCGAGATATCAATTCATTTGTTCTCCCTCTTCTCTCATGTATTCCAAGTCTGCTGTGCAGCTATGAAGAGGTGGGCAAATGGACCATTACAGCAGCTAGGCAGAAAAACATTTAGACTGTCCTCAAAGAAAAAAAAATACTTCATGACCTTCGGTTTATATTGATCTTACTTAAACACATTAATTATAAACCTCACAAGGCAGCTTGAGTGCTACTATGAAAGCTGACAAGAGTACTCCTACTACAGGTCAGTACTGGCCCACCTGAGCTTTAAAACCTGACTCAGTGTTGTCAAAGGCTTCTTCCTGTTGGGCACTTGCTGTGTCACTGTCTCTGGTCTGTCGACAGTCTTGCTTTGCTCTAGCTGCCCTGATCTAGTTTGGCAGGAAGCAGGACAGCGAAACAGGCTCAGTGGCTGTAAATAGCATCCTCTGAGAGGACTGATTGCAAGGCACTTCTGTGTCATGCCTCATTTCCTTGAGATGAAAAATGCTCTCCTGGGTTCAAATGTGAGAGGAATTGCAGTGAGAAAGTTAAAGGGACTTGCCCAAGGTCTATGGCCGAATTGACTGAATGAGGACTCCGAACAATCTCATCATATCTCCCCACCAGGCCAAAACAGCCACATTGCTGTTGCTTTATTACCAAGAACAGAATGCATCCATCCAGATAGCTGGCATGCCAGACCTATTTGAAGTGCTCCTTCTTGGCCATTCAAAGAGGAGTATTTTGAGAACACACATTTTTTTTAAAAAGATCCTTGAAAGGATTCCCTTTCCCACCCTGCCTCCCAAACTGCCCCCCCCATTACCCACACCAGTTCTCAAAAGCCCATCTTGTTAATCCTTGTTTCCACTGGAGGGTGGGTGAGCTTCCCTACTGAAGAACCAAGTTCCCCAGCAGCCTTTTTGTAGTCTCCGTGAGGGATGAAAGGCCCTGGAACTGCTTTAGCCTTTCTCAAATGTGTCCCAATGCTTGAAAGGAGGTTTCCTTGGTGATGCAGGCTCAGTGACCCTTATTTATGTTTTCTTCATTTCCCATTCCTTCAAAGAGGGGGAGAGAAAACATGTCAGGAAGGCACTGAACCTTGAACCAGAAATAGGTTTCTTGAGTCTCAAGGAAGCTTTATAGAAGGGCAGGGGGGGGGCGGGGGGGAGTTTGGATGGTGTTTTGCAATGTCTCAGTTTTCACAGGGGATTCTCCTTTTTTATTTCTCCATTTTTGCCAAGGGCATCACTTCCAACATTATGTATGTTCAAATGCATCACTTCCAACATTATGTATGTTCAAATGCATGCTCTAAGGAATCCTGACCTGATCTGCACTGTGGATGTCACAACTGCTAGGAAAAAAATGCTTATGACAGAAACTGTAAATTCAATATGGCTCCAGTCCAGAGTGGGATCTTGAACTCCTAAGGCTTACTCTTTCTTAACTATTACTCATTGGTCCACCCTGGGCAAACTTAATCCTTTTTTGACAAAGGACAACTAGTTTGGGCCAGATCCTCATTGTCATGGAAATTCAACAGCCATTAATAGGGTGGAATGATCATTTTGTGAATTCTCTGATTGGTAACAGTAGCCTCTGACATCAGAGATGGCACTTTACATGGGATTGGTTAGATCCACTGGTCAGTCTTACAGAGGAGGTTGGCTTAAGTCAGATTCTATGGTCAATAAACATTTGGACACTCTGGGCCTTGTCTTTGTCCTCGTTTTGGAACAGTATAACTTCTGGAGAACCCAAGAATGGTGGGCAGTGGTTAAGGTCTCCTCCACAATCTTGGTAGCACAAGGATCTCTATACATGCTCTGAAGAACCTGCTACAACCTAGTAAAGTGTACTTACTTAGACCAATTTATTGTTTTTATTTGAAAGACCATGTGCTCTTCCTTGTTTCTTATTTTGTCCCTTCCCCCCAGTTTTGAATCCAACCACCACCCTTTTCTATAATAAACATTTTTAATAAATACATTTTTTAAATTCTTTGGCTTCCTTTAATATAACATATTTCCCTGGGATATATTTCTGAACCTCTTCCCTTCATGCCAGATCGCACAGGTGCTATATAGTGGCTATCAGGTATTTCCCAGGGGTTCCACCCTCTCACTTCATTATTGTTCTAGTGCTGGAACGGACCTTCTCAGTTGGTTAGTCTAGATGTTCTCAGAAGACACCTGAGTGGTGACAGATGATTACAAGGGTGATTTCCAGGGAACCCTTGGTCTAAGGGAATTTCCCAGGAAGGAAAGTCACCTTTTCCCCCTTCGTTCCCTAACAGTGCTACATTGCCCTACAAAAAAATAGCAGGCAGCTACTGAGAGAGCAAATCTCTAAACAGCTGTCTGCTCCTAGGAACATGTGTGTCCAGAGTTCATTAGGAAACTATTTTACGGGTTCTATCATCTGAATTTTACAAGTTATGAATTATATATTGCGCTGGACCTACTTATAAGCATAAACCAAGCACTCAGTGATTAAAAAGCATTCTTTATATCACTTGTGAAAGAATTAGTAATAAAACACTTGTTGCAACACTAAAAATTAAGCAATCAAAGTTACTCCTTTCCTGTTGCCCAATTTGTTTAACTCTTCAAGCTATAATGGCCTCTGTCCTGATACATTAGCTATCCTTTTTTAGTTACTTGGATTATGGTTTTCCAGTTGGCAACACAAATTTGTTCATTATGCCAAAAATTGTTATTGCCCACTAATGGCTGAGCTCTGAACTATAAATCTATATATAAAAGGGCTAAGAAAAGGCAAGAAGGCACCAACATGTTGGGGCAAATCCATTATTTTAAAGCAAGACTATTTCAAATTAAGACCAGCTGAGAGTTCAACTTCAGTGGCTCCCAATGATTGATGAATTCCCCATGATCCCTTACACTGTGGCTTTGCTACTTCAGCAAGAATGCCCCCCTGAATAATTCTGTTTTTGCACATTTTGCAAATGTGGAGCACAAATGTGTAGGCACAAAGGCTCCCACTTCCTTCCTTCCCAGTGAGTTTTATCCACCTCAATGGAGTAGCAGGTGCTTCAGGAAACACCACAAAATGTGAGAAACAGGAGAGAAATTGTAGAATACACACTTTGAATGCAGACGGTCCAAGGTTCAATCTCCATCAGCTCTAGCTAAAAGGATCTCCAACAGTGTCTGGAAAGACCTTGCTCTGCCTGAGACCCTGGAACGCTGCTGCTAGTCAGAGTAGCTAATACTGAGCAACAGAACTGTGAACTAATTCGACATTAAGCAGGTTCCTGTGTCTCGTAGATGTATCTTGTGTACAAGATGCTAATGAAATAATTTGACTTCTGCCAGCTAGACTAACACAGGGGCACTGAAGATTTGGAGACACAGGCATGGCTGGTGTGTACCTTGGCCTTCTGCAGCACATTCCCCTTGTTGGCAGGGAGGAGGGAAGGACTTCGTTTCCTCATTTCTGCTGCACAATTAACTGGCACCAAATGATCTGGGTGGTTTCCATTTGGCTGGGTTATAGTCTCCTATAAAGAAAAAAAGAGGATTAAAAAAAATGTTTAGAGACATGGAAACCAGATGATAAACACCTACTAGTTTATAGTGTTTGTTGTCATTAACGAGGCTTTGTGAGAGAAAACAGGAATGGAAAACCTTGCATGAACTGCATTTTCCTGGGTCCCGGTACAAGATTAATGATGCTAGGTTTGGAAATAGGGAAGGGTCTGCAACACCTGTGAACCATAACACCATGGTTCCTCAAGGAAGACTGTCTTATCCTGTACCTTTCCCTCAGAGAGCAAAGTATCATATATACTTAAGTTCAGAGTTCAGGCCTATAAGCAGCACCAACTTTCCCCTTACTTTGCTTTCAGTTTTGGTGGTAACAGTCAGCCCCAGAGCTGGCCCTCCTGCCAGTGACTGCTTCAGCCTGTCTTTCACCTCCGTCAGCTTGAGTTCCAAGTCAACACGCCGTGCTTCATTCGCTTTGCACTGTTCCTCCAGGGCAGCAACACGATGCTCCAGCTCTTTCAGGTCTTTCCCTGAAAGAGAATATACGGAGCAGAATCAACCAGTGCCTACCATTTGGCCCTAGACAAAAATCAAAGCCGAGGAGCTCAGAAGATGAGTGAGTGTTTGCAACAGTAAAGGCAAATGGAGGTGACTTTTCTCCTCTCACTAGTGGGAGAGCTGGGAATTAGGAGCTTTAGGCCTCTATCTAGCACAAGGTGAACTGCATTAAGCTTATATTTTTTGCTTGTGACCTGGGACAGGATGGAAGCCAGCCAGTGTAGTGGTTAAGAGTGTTGTATGAAGATCTGGGAGACCCAGGTTCAAATCCCTGCTCTCCATGAAATATACTAGGTGATCTTGGGCCACTAGTGCCTAACCTACATCACAGGGTTGTGTGGAGAAAATGGAGGCAGGGAGGAACTTCCTGGAGAGTCTTGAAGGAAGAGTAAGGTAAAAAAATGTACTAAAATAAAAGTTAATAAAAAGGCTGAATAGACATATTTCCCCCCCAGCTTTCACAAACATATCCATGCATTATTCATAGAAGAAATTCTTATTCCAGTAGATGGTGCTATTGCACTTTCCTTGGCCCACCTCAAAGGAAAAATGAAATTATTTCTGTGACCAATTTGAAGCAATGCTGACTTGGCAGTACTGAGCAGAAATAAATGGATTTTTGTAGGTAGCATATATCCAGCACAAAGCAGTAAGTGCTGAGCCAAGAAGTAAGATACAAAGTCAGACAGCAGCTCTGTTAATACTTGGAGAGGATCAACATCAAGCCAAAACTGCCACATAACTTGTTGGAGTTTTTCAGCAGTTTCATCATGAACAACATAGCCCTCCTTCTGATCCTAATGACTAGGAAAAAAGGAGGGATGCTTCAGCAGAGGTCACTGAAGGGTTCAGCGCCAAATTGGAATGTGTGCTGCTGTGATCAGAATGAGAGGTATCTGAGCAGAATA
The DNA here is from genome assembly GCF_028583425.1 of Eublepharis macularius. Classification (NCBI taxonomy): domain Eukaryota; kingdom Metazoa; phylum Chordata; class Lepidosauria; order Squamata; family Eublepharidae; genus Eublepharis; species Eublepharis macularius. The sequence continues at coordinate 60,209,082 of NC_072793.1, forward strand.
GTGGGGTGGTAAAGGATTGATGGCCTCGGAAGAAGGGGTTTCCCTCTCAGTCAGCAAAGTCACACCTGTGCTATTCTTCATGGCCTCTCGGAGCTCTCGCTTTTCCTTGCGCAGCGTCACCAGGTCACTCCGGATGGAGGCCTTCTCCTTCTCTAGTTTGTCCTTCTCTGTCAGGAACCTCCTGGCATCTTCCTCAGCCCTGTTTTTGCCATACCTGTACTGATTGGCATCTTCAGGCACACACAAGAGAGAGAGAGAGAGAGAGAGAGAGAGAGAGAGAGAGAGAGAGAGAGAGAGAGAGAGAGAGAGAGAGAGAGAGAGAGAGAAGGCACAGTCAGTATTAGGCACTTGAACTCTTACCTTGCCAACAGAAATTTTTTTTAAAGGCGTGCTCAGTTTTTTACAGATCAACCTTGAATAAATATAATAATAAATTAAATTATAAAACGAATTAAACCTGCTTAAGACCTAACCCACCTAACACTTCCAGCATGGACCTCATACTGTTGCACAAAGGACTTTTATTATTGCTGATTGCGCATCTTTTTTGGTGGCAAAGGAAAAGGGGCTTGTGGGAGCAACTATACATTCAGTTATGAATTGGGTCTGCTAGACATCTAGCAACACTTGGTATCCTGGTAAAATTGATTTAAATTGCACAAACACAGTGATTAGATTCAAAGTCAGTCGGTATTTGCATTTGTGTGTGTGTATGTATATAAATGGATAGTAGTGTTTTTGTACAGCACATTTAGAAGAGTTTAAATCAACATGGATTCTGGCCAGTGTTCCTGAAGCATCATGGCTGTACTGGATCATCCAGAAACTAAATAAAAAAGATACTTGGGGCATCTTGAAGGAGAACACAGAAAAAAAAGGAAACAGACACTGCATTTCTATCCATATTTATTTAGAAGTGATAACTTCATCTGGGTCAAGGCTGTGGTTCAGAGGGAAAGCATCTGCTTTGTATGCAGGTTCAATCACCAGCATTTTCCAGTTAAAAAGATCAGATAGGTGGTCGTGTAAAAAGATTTCTGCCTGAGACCGTGGAGAGCTATTGCCATTTAGAGTAGGCCATACCGATCTTATAGACCAATAGTCTGACTCAGTATACGGCAGCTTCATTTATTTATCTTGGGTATTTATATACCACACTTTTATCCCTGCACAGCCAGGACACAAAGCAGGTAACAATAATAAAATACAAAAAAAATCTAGTAAAAAATAAAAACAGATTAAGATGTGTGTTTCATGTCCCCAGGTGGGATGCACTACACTTCCAAGTAAGTATGATTAGGGAATGGGCTTTAACTGGATACCTCATTTGCTGTTAAACATTTTCTCTTTTTGTTAAGGAAGTGGAAACAGGAAAATTATAGAGGCTTTCTTATCCACAGCTCTATTGTTAAGGTAGGCAGATTGAGCAAACTGTGCTCCAGTCCTTCTGTCCCCACAACATGCCTAAACCTCAGCGAGGAAGGAAAAGCCTTCAGGGAGAATGGGTAGCGTCACAGTCTTTCCCTTGCCCTATAAATCTGTAGTATCACAGGCGGAAGGCTCCATCCTTTCGGAAGGAGAAGACAAACAAGCAGATACTAGAACACATTCAGTGAGCGGAACCCAAGAGCAAAGAATGAGTTTCACACTGCCTTAAGGAGCCGGAAATGGTTCTTCATAAAAGGCAACTCCAAGACCTGCTCCCTCTCACATCAAGCTACTTGATAAGGGAGCCCCCTGCCCCCCGCCCCCCGCAAAAGCATCCAACAGTGAGACCTCTGCCAAACCTACTTGATGCGTGACGCTTGACTTTGACTTGTGGATCCACACGGCGTGATTTCTCACTGCAGGAGGAGCCATGGCGCTTCACCTGGGAGCCTGATGTCCATCCTGACTTTTCCAACTACATATAGGAAAGAGACAAACATCTAGAAACTGTCATTTCAGAGAACCGCACGATGGAGGTTATTGGTGGGTGAAAGCAGAGACTCGTTTCTTTCTGGGAGGCACAGCTGTTTGAGAAACAGCTATTTCAGGTGCCTCTGCTTGGGAAAGGCTCCCTACTTGCCAAGCATTTGAGAGTAGCGTACAGCCACATGCAACCAGGGTACAGTCAGGGAAAGAAGAAAAATAGGAAACAGGCCTTTCGGTCTTTTTTATACCTCCACTTTCTCATATGGGACTTCATCATATAACACTCGGGAAGCATCTGTTTGATTCTCAAGGGAGGAACTGGCCCACCTGAAGAGGCAGAGAAAGAAATATATATATTAAAAAATCCTTGCTACACTGTCTGCCAACGATCATCTTTTAGAAATAGTCCATAAGCAAGAATGACTAAGCTCTTCTCTGCACTAACAAACTGACTCTCTCTCTATATATACACACACATTTCTTATGAAAGCTGTCTTATACCAAGCCAGACTACTAGTTTATCTTGCTCAGTATCACACTGATTTGCAGCAGTTCTCCAGGGTCGCAGACAGAGAAAGGTTTTTCCTGATATCTGTTACTGAGATGTCAGGGATTACCTTTTGCACGCAGAGCCTGTGTTCTATCTCTGAGTCATAGCACCTCCTGCATCTGCTTTGCTTGTTGATAGAAGTTGTTCCATCACACAAATCTTCTGCACAAGTTCAATGTTTTATGTAACACAGTAGAGAATACAGACTTAGGGGAAACTTCAGGCACAGATATATTGGGCCTAACAGTATGCTAAGCCATAAACCTGTATTTTGACTCTTGGAGACACTTTATAAATGACATCTGAAAAACATGCATGCATATTGCACTCATCAGGAAGTTATGATAGACCGACACTCCTTGTTTAAATGTACACTGTGTAGCACATCTGAATCTGCTGCTGTATAATGTGTGAACTAGCCATAAAAGCACTTAATGAGGAATTTTAAATCATTATTCTAAACTCACTAATTTGGATTAAGCTCTCCACTTCACACTTGCAAAGAAACAGTGAAAAGGGCTACCTTATGCAATGGTCACAGTTATATAAACAAAAGGTCATTTAGAGCACAATCCTAAACAGAATTAGCACCCTCAAATTCCACTGACTTCAATCGACTTTAGAAGAGTGTAACCCTGTTTAGGATTGCACTGTAAACCTGTTAAGAGGCACACAGAAGAAATGTACATACAACATATCTGTTTACAAGGCCAAAATACCTGTTTGTGAGTCAGCCTCATCTCCTCCTATGCACACTTGCTAAAGTACCGATGCATAAACATGTTTGCTTTGTACCTATGATTGGGAACATCTGCTTACATTTGTGGGAAGGCAGCCTATGCATTATTCATGCCCTACAGACGACATATCTGAGGGCACAGCCAGTGTGTGTCTAGAGGGAAAGCAAGACCAATGAGCTGGCCCTCCCTTCTCCTATGCACACATTCAGAGGCAAATGCATATAGGAGTGGGAGGGGCCACCACACTTGTTCCCACTCTCTCTCCCTACATGTGTTGGCCCTGTTCATAGAGATGTCAGGCTCTGCATCCCAGAACATATAGCACCCCACCACATTTACACCCATTCTATACGTCACAAGTCATGAATGCAGCTTCCTTGCCTCGGCCTGACGTGCTCCCATTCATCACATCGTTATTTATGGCCTACTCTGTTCCACCTTTGAATCTAGCAGGTTGTCACATTAATTCTATTATGTTATAGAGGCACAGTAAATCCATCCTGGTGGATTTGCTGCTGGCCTAGATGATCATAACAGAAATTCATAACAGATGAGAGGCTCATTCAGAGGCAAGAGCAGCACCAGACAGGTGTTTTTTCCCAACTAAATCACAGAATGCTAGGAGAAGGGGCCCTTACAGGTAAGAGTGTCTCACTGCATTGATTATGTTGGCTATTTTCTCCACATCCACATAGTCGTAATGCAAGGCCTCTGGAGTTGTCTGGGAACCAGTTTCAACAAGGAGGAGCCCAAGCCAGCGTCCCAGATCTTCATAACTGCTGGCCTGCAGAATTAAAACATACTGTATTTACTCAAATGCAAGACTAGGTTTATTTCCAGGTATGCCATTAAGTGACCATCTTACATTCACATACAAGTTAAAGTTATGTCCAGTAATAATTTTTTTGTACATAACTTTGGAAGGGGGAAATTACATTTAGGGTCATCTTTCTTTCAAATAAAAATAGTAGTTAAAAGTGAAAGGAAATGCCTCTTTATCTGGGGAACAAGACAGAAAACTCCCAACCATCAGGTAAACAGTACTCGCGGACATTCTTAACAGCTGTCATTGTTTCTTATTACCAAACTTCCTCTCTCCCAAATCTGCAACTATACCATTCAACCACAGAAATATCCAAGGCCTCCTCTATGTGAGACTCAGCTATGCAAGGGAAGCTTCTTTAAACAAGCAAGTAATGGGTTACAGTGTGAAAGCATACAGAGAGTCCATATTTACACTGAGCCGTTCCCTTCAGATCAAGGCAAGTTTCCCCACAAAAAGAGTATTTGGCCAGGACCAAGGGCTGAGCTGCATGACCCTGAAAGTAGGCTGTCACTTCACCCTGCATGGCTGGATTTGCTACCCCATTACAGGAACAGAAAGAAAGGCTCATCAGAGTTCTTCTCGCATCCAAGGCACTGCTATTTAGCTGTGAGTTTTGTACAATGTTGTCCAGGTTCTGTGACTTCTTGGCTTGTGCATGGGTTGCCTATTCAAGCTTGCAAAGGGACTTTTATTATTCAGAGCCACTAAGAGCAAAAGCCACACTCACCTCCAGGGCAGAAACTTCTTGCCCACTGCGAAGGATGCGGAAAGCAAAGGGATGCTTGGGGCCCAGTCCTGGTGCTACCTCACAACCCCGTAGGACAATGACATTCACATGTGTTCTTAAGTCAGTGCGATCCTTGTGGAAATAAAGCATGTTGCCTTTTAAACGGCACCAGCGTTCTTTCCAGCACTGGTTAACCAGAACATTCAAGTAACCTGCCAGGGGGGAAAAAGACATCTAAGCAACCAACAGCCAGAGATAAAAGCCAAAAGTGTAAGGGTGTCTTCTAAGAAACTAAGAAGTGTTGAGCTTAAGTATTATAGATCTGATAGCAGGAGAGTAGATCCTGGAGCCAAAAATCACTTGTAATCATAAAATATTTTCCTGAACAAGTAGCAGTCAGGTCACTTAGCCCATCTTTCCCCCCAAATACAGATTATAAAAAGCACTACTTCACCTTTAGCAGAAGTTAGCTGCTTCATAGAATTAAGAGACAAAAGACAGTAGTTCCATCTGACACCTAGAATGCATAGATGCTAGCAGCAGAAAAAGCCCACTCACCGCACAGCTCAGCTATAATTCATGCTTGTATTGACAAACTTTTGTCTTATGGTAAAATGAGTGAAATTTGGAAGGGTGCAAGACTAAGTTTTGGAGTTAAAAGAAAAGTGCTTCCATACATAGCGTTAACACAGAAGAGATGCTGGATAACTGAAAACAGATCTTGTCAATATTTTAAAAGTTCCCTGGTGAGAGGGGACTTAATCCTTAAACACACATACACAGAGAGCATGGTTTTGCCCATTAAAAGCACTCTCCCCACTGCCATTAAATACAGAAGGGAGAAAATATGGACAAAACAGCCTGTCTTTTCCCCCCTTCCAAAGCTAATAGCAGTAGAGAGAGGAAGGTTTTGATACTCAGAACTACGTGAGGGTGGAAGGATTAAACCCCTTCTCTGAATAAGAGTTCTATGAGATTGCACTTTAGCTTTAAAAAAATGCTGGGATGATCTGATCATGGATCTTTGAATGTCTCGTCTAGTTTAACCTTTAGCTTTAGATCTCATATTGGCTTGTAGTGCAAAAGAAGGGTAGGTCAAACAAGTCCTGTGGGCACAGAAGTGAATAATTAATAGTTTCCATCTCTACTTCCCTCTCAGGCCCCAATACAAACCACAGCATGGGATGTCCTCCTCTGTAGAGGATGTTTGGGTATCCTCAGGGGATGGCTTCTTCTTGGAAAAGCTAATTATCCTGGTGATTTTTCTTCCAGCTGCTCGACTTACAGAGCCCTTTAATTCGGCTAAGCCACTCTTCTTGCCTTTCCCTAGGAGTAGAATGCAAAAAGCTGAAAATCAGCATGCCAAAATGGCTCCAACTCAAAAAGAATGAGAGGCCCATTTAGGTTACCTCCATAATATGCAAGAAGTTTCAAATGCCAGAACATGATTAAGGGTGGGGAGGAGAGGCCTGGGATGTGGCCTGCAAGATTCACCATAGCGCTATCAAAGAAGAGTTTATTTAAAGCCAGTTGCAATCTGGAGTAGATTCAGAAACAGGGTGCCTTGGATCTTTATGGTCTGCCCATTAAAACACTAGTCCTTTATAATGCTGCCCTTTATAACTCTTGTCGCCCCCCAAAAAAGCACAGAACAACAGGCTAGCCAATTCAGGTGCAGTGCTGATACTGGTACTGCCTCAACCAAAGCAGCACCTGGCTGCTAGACTCACCCTGCTCATGGGCTTCCCTCCGAGCCATGGAAGAGCTGTTCTCTGTGGTTGCTACACTGTCAGAGTCAGACGTTTGCTTCTCCTGAGATGACCTCTGCAGAGGAGAGAAGATCACAAACCTAGTAGCTTCCTGCTATTATTTTTCTTCTACTACTCTCTCTCCAACCTAAAAGCTTATATTTTTAATTGTGTTCTGTATCCCTGAAGTTAACAACCTGTGTCAATATCCAACACCCAAGAACTCCTTACTTCAAGAAGGAACTTTAAACAGATGCCAGGAGCCGACCTGCCATGGGGATGCAGTATCTTGTTTCTCAATGTCTGATTTGGTCCCAAAGACTCTTGATCTTGTGCTATCATTCCCCCCATAAAAGCCCCTAGGTGCTGAAAAGTAAGGGGTCTCCTCTAATAACTTCCTTCCCATTATGAGTTCATAGACGGTAGTCAAAATGTGGCTCTAGTGCGAGTATCATGCCCCACTGCCCACATCCCTAATAGCAGCATCAGTAAGAGAAAGGGAAACAAATAGATTACCTTGTCATGGTCCGCCTTGCATGTGAGTACAGGAGACGTAGGGATTTCTGTTCCATTTAGTCCACCTCCATTAGAATTGCTGACTTCTTTTATCACCTGTGGGATTACAGTACTGAATCTGAGAGAAGTGGAAACACCAGTACTGCTTAGTTATGGCCAAGGGCTTTACAACATCCTGCAATAACTTATTGGGAAGGAATATCTTGTTAACACTTTTGTTGCCTTCTAGAAGGGGTGAAACAACAGATTTTTCTCTTGTAAGAGTCTCTGTGGAGGACTTCATATCACTCAAAATCAGGGAGAGATAACTGGCAACTAAAGGATCCGATCCGGCTCCCAAAACTATTGTAAAATGCTTGTCCAAAGTTTGCCTTGTGTATTTTGGGGTGGGAGGGACTAGTTTCTAGCTTAATTTTAAATGGCTGAGAATCTACATGTTATGCTTACTGATGACCAAGTATGTACTCTGTAACTGTGATGCCCTTCCTCTTAAGTTGGTGCCAACGTTCTGGAGCTGGAGTACTAATCAGAAGATAAATTTGTATGTATGACAGAGTACCTACTCTTCCAGTCTCTGAACCACTGTATGAAGAACTGTGGCTCCCTCTAAGTATAGGAGTTAGATATCCTTGGCTAAAATAAAGCCAAATGGCCTATTTTGTCCTATTTTAACAAACTGGCCATTAGAAATCACAGAGGCCCACTAGAATCTAGTGAGATAGCCATGCTAGCTAGTCTGTTGTCTGGATGGCAAAGTTTTTTGCTCCCCTGATGTTCAACCTCTGTAGTATTTTAGCCAAGGCTGACAGAGCGTTTGTGAAGCAATTCTACACAGGACATGAAGAACTGAACGGCAGCCTTGCCTTCATTTTTTCCCAACATACTCATTTCCCGGCACTGCCAGTCTATCTATGTTGTCTTCAGGCCTCAGAACAGGCCTAGTTGAATTACAGATCCCAGCTCATATATTTTATTTCAAAACACAGTTTATCAGCAAAGTTAGCTATCACAATACACTGTCTACTAGATTCACGCCAGTAAGAGTAACATTCTGAAGACAGGAGGACCTGGAGAGCCTCATTCTAAGCCAGGAAAGTGGGAGTTGCTACAGAACAATTATATGCAGCAAGGACAAGAACTAAAAACAGCCAACTAATAACACAGGGAGGAATGGTGATTTTAAAATGCCAGTGTTCTTGACAGCACTCCAGCCAAAAGACACTGGCTCTTCCAAGATAAAAACAAAAATCAGGTCAAAAAGTACTTGGAACATTTTCAACATTTATAGTCAGAATTCCTTCCTGCTAAGCTCTACCAGGGCTATACGTTCCATTATGCTTCTTCCACATCCATCCAATACCATCCAGAATAAATCCAAAGGAAGAGAGCTGTCCTAATTTGAGCTTGAAACGGAGAGCCTTGGAAAATACAAGTCCTGTAACACAGCTTTCATATTTGCCTTGCAGGACTGAAATGGAAGGGCTAATCAGCCAATATCTACAGAGATCGCATAATATCAAATGGTGTCAGTGGCAGACCTGTATCGTGTGAGTGGAAAACACAGCTACCTCAGCACTTCTTTTAGTTGCTCTGGCGACCAGAAATGACACATTACCAAATGCAGCCATTGCAGAGCGGCTATTTCAAGGGGTGAAATAGCACAGGACTCTTTAGTCCTTTTTTTCCTGCTGAAAAACACCCCAATCAAGGCACCCTCACCTCACTGGGGAACGGTATTATTCTCCCAGTTATCTTAAACATGGAGAGGGGATACCACTTTTCAGTGTGAAAACAACATTAAAAGAGTTTCAAATCCCCTCTTCTCCCTACATTCTTTTCCCTTCTGAAATGGCAGTACTAATAGCTGCATCTGAAAACATCTAAAAGAGGGTTTTAATACAGAGCTAAACACTACAGTGCAACGTATCTGAAAAAAATCACCACCATGTGACTTGGAAATGTCCACTATCTTAAGTTTTTTCCCCTTACAAATCCATTAAGCAGTTCTATCAATGGCAATTAGATAACAAGAGCTAAATGAACCTCCATGTTCAGAAAAAGTATACCTCAGAATATCAGTGAATTCTTGAGAAAAAGAAGGAAGGCTTCACGCCTGTACACTTTCCAGATACATCTGGCTAGCCACTGCTGGAAACAGAGTTCTGGACTAGGAGAACTTTTGATCTAACCCAACCAGGGTCTTCTTATGGGTCAACCTGCCTCTATCGTCACCAAATAGAGTTGCCTGTTATTCAAAAGGGATTCTAGGTAAAAGTCATTCTCACTATTGTATCCTTACATTCATCTTAACATATACACTAAACAAGAGTCTCTTACGTACTTAAGAATACATAGTTATCAAGAGACCAAACCCAGGCCGTTTCCAGATGGCTTACCTTCTGCCGCTCCATGCCGCAACGTCGCGGCTCGTCCTGGGGCGAACGCGAAATATTGTGTGAGTTTTGTGTGACGTTGCGTAAAACTCGCGCGAGAAAACGCACTATTTCACGTTTTCCCCGGCACGAGCTGCGACATTGCGGCATGGAGCGGCAGAAGGTAAGCCATCTGGAAACGGCCCCACAGAAGTTCTGCCTCTAACCGGCTAGCAGCATTTATTCTCCTTTCAGGTACACCAACTGTGAGTTTCAGATAACCCATTCTCAACAATAAAGTTTTCACAGAAACCCTGAAATGGAAGCCAACTACAATTTGGACCATATATGAACATTCATATGTATGAGCACCAGGTCACTCCAGAATAAGAGATCATAATTACCAGGGCAGCGCAAGTGAAGTGACCACTCTTCCCTTACCCTAACAGTTCTTTTGAGCCCAACACACAACAATTCCTGCTCAAGAACAGAGACGTCTGCATTCCCCCACTCCAATTCCACAAATGAAGAAAATGCAGATGCTGAAGCTAAAATGAGCACCCTCCATTTCTACTTCATGTTTGAGATGCTCCATGTTGAAATAAATATATAGACAAAAGAGGAGAAAGACAGCAAATCAGGGTATTTTGCTAACTGCCTGTGCTGTGCCACCTATGTTTAAGACAGGCAGCAGTAACCTGCTCTCAAAGGAGAAAGGGTAGGGGGAGACAGCACTAACAAATAATGCTTTAAAATTCCACTTTTCCCAGGCACTACTGCAGGCTGAGTCGGTGACTTCATCCAACATAGCTTCCTACAAAATCTGCTCTACTTTAGAACAAAAGCAGGAAAGAATGGGGGTGGGTAAAGAAACAGGTCCTCCTCTGCCCTGCCCTGTGATTCCAGACAATTGAAGGGGGAGCGGACGGGGAGGGTGTGTGTGCAAAGGTCTGCCCTGCTGGTGGGTTATTTTGCTCCACAGCTGGTGCTGCAATCAGACAAAACTGATAAGAGCATTGAGGAAAGCCCTCTCCATGCTGGACAGATAACACTGCCTTTCCCACGGGACCAGTCACTCCTGCCCACCTCAAAAAATTATCAGAGGAGCAGAGCTACATGCAGGAAGGGTAATGGTTTTAAAGGAAGTGGCAGTAGAGGTGGGGGGAAATGGGCAACAGAAGAAGAAATGGCTGGGAGGGTATCGAGCTCTGTGTGAGGTGCTGAGAGTTACCTTCAACCACTCTTCAGCCTGCTCTTTGCTTTGTACAGCTAATACAAGAGCTTCAGCTCCTGGTAATGAGAAGCGCAGCTCATGCTTTTTGCGGCGTCCATCCTTCGGCACGTAGACAACGTTGCAAACACTTAGGGGCACCTCCAGGTGTGGCTGTCTATGCTTGGAACTTTTATAACACTAGATCAAGAGAGACAGAGAGAGAGATTAAGCTTCCTTTCAAGCAAGTTCGTTCCTATCCACTTATGGATCTTCTCTACCCAAGAAGGAGGAGGAGGAAGGCACTATGGGACATGGGAGCAAGGACAAAAGACCAGAACCACACAGCATTCTTGTTGTTTAGCTAAATACACAGCCTTAAGAGATTTCTATAATAAGACAATAATAAAGTTCAAATCTTACTACTCTCAAAGAAACACAGGTTTCCTACTTAGGCTGTGGCCAAACTCAGCATTATGCACATCTCAGTGTAACATTATTCCAGTATCCCTTTTTAAACAGGTAAAGCTACATCCAGAAGGGTGATCAGAGGAACAGCAAAGTAAGTGTGCCGAACCTTCTACCTTTTCCTTGCTTCCCATGGGGTTTCAAAGGCATGCTTGCACTACCTGGGCTATTTCTCCTATCTCCAATACATTTTGAAGGATGAACATTAGTTAGCCTCTAACTGGAGATCCTGAAGCCATATGGATTGCTAACAATTGCCATCCCAATACTCTTTCCACTTCTATTAGACAACGCTCCATTATCACTCAGAGTTGGTGTCCCAAAGAGAGGGCCTTTTCCAGAGAAACTGATCCCAAGGCTTTGTTGAGTCATTAGCAGGATGCTCTGGTTTTCCTCCCTAAAACATTTCCTGCTTTCCTACATATACTGCAGCACTCCACAAGCCACCAACTCACTAGGAGTTTGTTGTCCTTGATGACAGTCAGCTGCTTGGCCCATTGCCCAAAGCGCTTCTTGCGCAACAGGAAAGCACATATCCTGCAGTCCTTCACCAGGTTCATTGAAGCTTCCTCTGATGGCCATTGATGTGTTAGCCTCTGGCCTTTCCCATCCTCCTCCTCTTCATCATAAGACTCATAGGAGCTGCTCATGGCATCGGAGTCATTGTCTACAAAGAAGCAGAGACCCCTCATCACCCAGGATGCCACTGCCCAAATCACCAATATACTCCGTATACAGAATGCCTTTTCTGCTTAGGGGCTAGTTCTCTTAGCTGTTGTTTTTAAACCAGAAGCTGTCTGACAAGTGCCAGTAGTTTCCTGAAAACATGCACTGCACATTTCCCTGTCTTTCAGAATTTGCCTACAATACTCACAGGCTAAGTTCCAGTTCCTATGTAAAGCATGTGTACAGTTTTGGGGCTAGATTTTGTAGACCTCAGTATACCAAATATCTGACTAGAACTTGCTCAACTAGAACAAGGTAGGCAAAAGTTACAGGACCGATCTCTACAAATGGATTATCTACTGACAAGGAATCTGGACATGCATTCTGCCTCAATTGGAGCCAGATTTCATTATACTAAATAGAAATATGGTTGCTATCATATCTTAATGTACTCCAGTCTGTTTTTCCTTACAAACGCTGGTTTGAATTTACAAAGTGTTGGAAATTTTCAATGCATTTTCTTAGTTATGTTTTAGCTTTTAAAATATGGTTCACTTTCGAGTAAATATACCAGCTCTAAGTATTTCCATAATTCTTTTTTTATTTTTATTAGAATTTTTATAAAAGAAAGAATAAAAAAACAAAGAAATAACAAAACAAAGAGAGAACTATATAAACTAAAAAGAGGCTTCTGATTTTCTCTGTGACAAATATAAGTATAATTACAAAGTTTTCTCTTACTTCATGTTTGTAACAAAAGCTCTCTTTTTTCTATTGTCCAAATTCCGTATTCATCAAAGTCACAAATCTTCAAACATTATTATCTGTTTCTTGCAAAAAGTCTATAAGGGGTTTCCAATCAGCAATAAACAAACTCATTGTCTGTTCTCTAATCAATGAAGTAAGGTTAGCCATCGCTGCAAGCTCTAGCACCTTCACCAACCATTCCTCTATTGTAGGTAATATGGTTTTTTTCTACTTTTGCACATATCATAATCTCGCTGCCATTGTCATATATAAAAACAAAGTTCCATGACTTCTTTCTAGCTGAGAGTCCATTAATCCCAAAAGAAAAGACTCTGGTTTCAATTGTATATTAATCTTTAAAATCTTCTGAATTAATAATTGTATTTGTGTCCAATTATTGCTTTCTTACATATCCACTACATATGGTAAAATGTTACTTCACGTTTGTCACATTTCCAACATAGACTTGAAATACCTTTATACATTTTGGCCAATTTCTCCAGTCATATACCAATGATACATAATCTTATTAAAGTTCTCTTTAAGACGAGAGCTTTTAACCACATATTTTCCCATTGCTCCATTCATATATCATATCCAATTTTTTTAGCCCATTTAATCATAGATTTGTTCCTCTGTCTCAGATTTCAACAAGAGTTTGTACAATTTTTTTTTTACTTCTCTGTCTTTCATACATTCTTTTTTCAAAAACTTCTATCTTACCTTCTATCTTATTTCCAAGATCTTCCATCTTATTTCCTGTTTGTTCAAATAATTTCTGAATCAAGTCTGGTGAAGCTATTTTTTCGTACAGGTAGGTCTATCGAGCCTCTCCTACCTGGATTTTTTCTAGTATTTGCCATTGTGGGATAGAGACCAAAAACAAATCTTACAGACTTAGAGACAAACTACAAGTAACACTGGACAAGTGTTTTTAATGGGTTGGAGATGCAATGATACCTGGGAACTAAAAACAGTATTATGTTCCTAGTGCGGGGAGGCAGGAGAGAGGAAGAGCTTTTCAAAGACAGTTTGCAAAGACAGAGCCAAATGGGATCAAGGGGGGGGGGACTTTGCAATTGTTTTCTTGCAATCTCAACAGAGAGAGGAATACAGGACCCTGTCCCTAGCGTGTGGACGCAGGGGAAGGAAAGAGCTAGTAGACTAGTTCATTTCTTGAGATTGCAAGAAAACAATGGCAAAGTTCCTCTCCCCCAGCGATCTTATGGAGAGGAGTAGTACAGGATCCTGACCCTAGTGCATGGGGGCAGGGGAGGGGAAGAGCTGATAATTCATCTCTCCGTTGAAATTGCAAGAAAATAATTGCAAAGTTCCTCTCCCTCAGTGATCTTGTGCAGCTCTAACTTTACAAACTGTCTTTGAGAAGCGGTTTCCCTCCCCTGCCTCCATGCGCCACGGACGTAACATTTTCAACTACAGTTCCCAGGTAACACTGCATCCCCGACACCTTAAAAACACATCTTCAGCTCACTTGTAGCTTGCATCTCTGAGTCTTTACAAATTAAGTACTTTCTCTTTTCACTCTCCATGACTTTGAGCCACATCACCATAGCAACAAAAGTCACAATCTGAGTCATTACCTTATCTTGTTGTGTAAAATCCTCCAATTAAACAGTCTTTAGAGTAAACAAAAATAATCCCATGGCAGTCTGTTCTCTTTAGCTAGTAACTTTGCTGCATATGCAGTTTCATCAAAAATAAGATTAAAAACAAGAGATTAAAAAAATAGTTGCCCCCTTTTCCATTTCAAAACTTTCTTATATTACCTCTTAATTAAGATTTTTGCTAAAAGTTCTTAAGTCCATAAATCTTTCAGAGAACTTTTTATTTTTATAATCCTCCACAAAAGGCTTATCTCACTGTAAGGAGTTGCATCTTTGTCTTGGAAGAAATCTCTTTTGTCTATAAAGTAATTATTTCCATAAACGTTTTAAGAAATGAGGATGGCCAGGTTTAGTGTCCATATAAAGACTACATTGCAACTGTGAGTCTAGATGAAATTCCGGGACTCTGGGACGTTCAACTCATGAGAGCCAAACTACAAGTGACGCCTTACAAAGGTTGGACACTTGTCAGCTTACCTCAAGTTTTGATGGGAAATGTAGGCATCCTGGTCTTACAGCTTGGCTCTCCATTACAGCTGCAAGCCCAGGATGCCAACATTTCCCATCAAAACCTCCATTTCTGCAGTTAACTCATGAGGAGTGCAAATGGGTTATCGCACAATCTCCCTTTGATCCAGGAAGATTTCACCAGCTGGAAGCTCCCTCCCTGCCCGTACTTCTGACGGTGATGTTTCTCTGCTTCTTCATCAGCCTGACATGACTCCTCACCAGAAGCCCCTCACTATTTCCGTAATTCAAAGCTTGGAGCATAGTGAGATATAACTATCCCCAATAACCTACTTGTAAGTTACAGTGAGCTATGATGGAAGCAGTTTTTACAGGGATGTCAGAAAGGCCTAGGATATTGTGCAGCTGCAAGAAAGAATTGGGACTTCTGAAAGGTTTTGCATCTGAGTTTGTTTTTATAGGCTGTAGCTAGGCTGTTACTCTTAATGTAGGAGGTAGAAAAGTCCACTGGCTGCACAGAGTCCCTGATGCACTCCTGTTACAACCCCAACTTTCATGCTTATTGAGCAGGTTGCTAATACACAAATTTCTGAACAGGAATAGTGACAAATGTATAGGGCAAAACCATACGTGTTAGATGTAGCTCTAATAGTCCACATGGCTGACCAAGAGTGGAACCACATGAGATGCATCTGCACATGTCGGATCCTGCAAGGATCGCTGGGAAATGTTGTCTTTTTTTTTTTTTAAATCAGCTGCTCAATGTGATGCTCAGCCGGAGAGAATCGCAACTGGAGGGGCTCTCTCTCTCACACACACATTCTCTCTCTTTCTCTTTTTCAAAAATCCTCTGGGAAGTCGGGATGGGGGTGGGGAGGAATGACATAACAGGAGGCAGGAAAAAAGCTGAGGTGTTTTGCAAGCGAGAGAGAAACCCAGTCCCTCCCATTCTTCTTCTCCCAGCAGGGAATCACTGCTCAGATTTTCTCTCTCTCTCACGCTTTTTTTCTGCCTTGTGTTACATCCCACCCCCATCTCTGAGCTCCTCAAGTAAAACCAAACCAAGTGGATTTTTGAAAGAGAGAATCTCTCCAGTTGAGCGGCTGTTCTTTGTAAGAAAATCCACTCAGCTGGGTTTTCCTACAGGAGCTTGGGGGGAGAGGGTAAGACTACCCCTCCCAGGGAAGCTTGCAGGACCCAACTCATGCTCTTCATGTGTAATTCATCTCATGTGGTTCAGCTCCAAGT
The DNA here is from genome assembly GCF_028583425.1 of Eublepharis macularius. Classification (NCBI taxonomy): domain Eukaryota; kingdom Metazoa; phylum Chordata; class Lepidosauria; order Squamata; family Eublepharidae; genus Eublepharis; species Eublepharis macularius. Next base: position 60,224,907 of record NC_072793.1, read on the forward strand.
TGCGCAATTCTACCACAGACTAACAGAGAGCCTTAAATATATTGCAACATTTAAAGACAATGGAATTTGGTACTGTTTGCTTACTATTCTCTGTAACACACACACAACAGGTATGTTGGTTCCCTGAACTAAGGCTATTAGATACATATTTACTGACTCTATTACTCCTCATTCACTGAGCCAACAACTGTTAGGGGATTCCATTCCCCTTTAGTCCTACTACACATCTTTGCTCTGCTACCTACAAGAGTTCTTCTGTTCTCCATTCATCCGGGTGACAGGGTAGTTGCTATCTGCATCTTCGTAATATCCATCCTCTACTGAGTTGGGAGGGCTGGAACTATCTGTATAAAAAGCAGATGGGTCATTTCAGACAGCTGTACAAATACAGGTTTTCAATATCTGGCAGGTAGGCTATCAGAGAAAATCTATTGGAAGGTGGTGCTGAGATGAACAGCAAATTCACACCAGGCTAATTTTGGAGAGATTGCACAGGAAAGCTTTGACTGCTAATGAACTTATAAAAAGGGGCACAATGTAGAGCAGGGACAACAGAACTCTATAAAGTCATCTTTCTCTGCTTGTTCCCAAATAGCTGCTAGACACCATTGCATAGCATAAAAAGGATATCATGCTCAGGGTGCCAAGTGATATACTTCATGACTCCAGCTTGGGAAAAACTTGCTGGTTCCTGCTAACTTTCCTGATGCTCCAGGTTACAGCAAATCTTCAGTTCGTACCTCCCCCCCCCCTCTTCAGACATGACTGTGTAATCCACTCCTGCTCCTTCCTCTGTTTTTTTTTTTACAGTCCAACAGAGTTCAACACACAAGGCAAACTCTCTCTCTCTCTCTCTCTCTCTCTCTCTCTCTCTCTCTCTCTCTCTCTCTCTCTCTCTCTCACAAAAACCTGCCCTCCCCCACTCCTCTCCATAGCCTTCCCCACTTTTCTTCTGGGCTTGGCTGAGGCAGGCCTTTCCTAGAATCTTGGGTGCCAGGCCTCACTCATTCCTGATGAATCGCACAGTGCCGATGCCATGAGACACCCAGCTTTCCATGTGGTCTTTTTACTTTCTATGTTCCTGCCCAGGGAGCACGGTTTAAAAGACATTTTGGAGGGCCATTAAGGCTCTGCATTTATTCAGTCCTGAGGGGGGAAAAGCAGGTGTTAGGTTCATTTCTCTTCCCTCCCCTAATGTGTCAGGCCAGCTGAGAGAAAGATGGTTTTTAGACAGACCTTCATATTCTTGCCACTCAGGGTTTTCCGGTACATTTCCAGGCATGTCTGAGCAAACAACTGCTTGTGACATCTGACAGATCAGGGAGGGCAGGGATGCTGGAAAAAGAGTGTGGCAGCCCCCACACAATGTCATTTTCCTCCCCAGGGCATACAAATTACAAGCCTGTCACTTCTCAGATACCTAGGAAGAGGCTTTGTTTTCCTAGGCTGATATGGGAGTGCCTGAAAACAAAGCTGTGTCAAGATAGAGACAGCTGGTTGTTTCTCTCTCCCCTATCTCCAGTGAGACTTACTGTGGGAGGTGATGTATTCAGGGGCTTTGCCTGGGCCCAGGGGCAGTGCTTCCTCATAGTAATCTTCGGGGGGAGGGGTGGTGGGCAGTGGTGGAGGTGGCTCTCCAGAAACCTGTGAGGGGGAAAAAAAACCTGTGGCGGTAGCATGGCTAAGACAGATATTGTTATGCTGCGTTATCTGACCATGACTGCACATTAAAAGCTTTGGTGATAGGATACATTCAAATAAACGTGTTTAATATTCGTCAGAATGCACGGGAGGTTTTCAGCCATGCTGGTTGCTCTTTGCTTACATGTCTAAATGAGGGCCGGATGCAAGCTTGGTATATCTGGGCAGCTTGTATTATTCCAAGGGTTCTAGGAAGGAAGGGGTGGTTGTGGTCATCTTTGACAAATCAGAAAGTGAAAGGCTTAACCAAAAAGGTTCAGACCGCCAAACCATTTCCCCAAGAACATGTGGATTTTACCCACAGAAATTTGGGGATGATTTACAGAGCTTGGAGCAGTGTTCAGAAACAGCAGGCAGGCTGCTAAGGACCTTTCAGCATAGGAAGTAAAGTCACCTAGTCTCAACCAGGGAATCTTTTCTTGCACCTGGCTGTACACCACAAAATTCACCTGGGAATACAGGCAATGATTTCTTAAAGGCACACACTGCAGAGTATCTAGAAGCAAGAACTGCTCAAGTCAGGGCAAGAAACAGGCTACTTATATGCATTTTTCCCTACTCCAAATGTAGGTTTTCTAACTATCTCCACTCTCTTTCTGCCCAGACCTGGCACTCTGCCCTCAAACTCTCTACTGGGCTAAAGAGAGACATAAACAAAGCGTAGAAACAGGATACACATATACTTCTTTTGTCCTATTATCACTTCTGATTTGACAGATTTTTAAAGCAATGGAAATGCCATCTGCCAGAGTGAACAGTAGGATGAATGGTCACATCATAAGGAACAACAACTCTTTCAGACTGCCTTCAACTTTTCTCTTTTAAAAAAGTTATTGCTTGTCTCCTGCCTCACCCTGCATTCTCCTGTAATTGCACCTTAGTCTCAGTAAAGAACATGTGCATTTTGAAGAAGACTGGAATGTCATCACAAGTTCATTTTTCAGTTTGAATGAAATAGAGTTACACCTCTGTGAGCATATTGACTTCACTGGACACACAGGAACTGTTTAGGATTGCATTCTCAGCAATGGAACCTATATAGGAGGGAATGTACCACTAACATGCATACTCCTGTTTCTTGCTGATGTGTTCTAACCTTGTCCATGACTCCGCAAGCAACATACAAAAGCCAGAATGAATGCTAAAAACTATATACCCTGCATATAACCTGGTAAGCTGTATTTTGTGCGTACTCTGAAGTCTGCTTCTCGGTGTCGGTTTCTTCCTCCTTGAACATCTAACAAGGTTTCTTGAACTAGCTCCAGACACCAAGCATCCAAAAGAGGTTCACCTTAACAAGTTACAATTAAATTAAAGTTGAGAAAATATAGAATTCAGGTTGATGCAACTTACATTTTTAGCTGACTGACTCCTGGAAAGCTTCAAGTTGATGCCTTCTTTAGCATCTCCATCATCCTCTGGCATATCCTGAAGGTCACGCAGATCACAGTCTGGAGAAAGATTAGAAGCCAGACACTGAACTGAATGTGCAGACTCTTCTTTGTGCCTCAGCCTCTACTTTCTTCATGCTACATATCCAATAAGGCTTACAGTGACAAGTCTGTTTAGCCCCTTTTGAACCTCTAGGAGGGATGGAGAAAAGAGGAATCTTTTGGAGGTCCAAGGAAGCAACAGCTCTTCAGTATCAGGGTGAAGCTGTAGGTCAGGGGAACTGGGACCATTCTGGCATTGGCTGATATAACTGTGCAAAAGACTTTCTACCCTGATTCTCTGCTGTTCTGGACATTTGGAGATATTAAAATTTGGTGCTGTTAGGCCAGACAGAACCATAACCATGTTATTCAGAGCCAAACTATACACTATGTTGACAATCCATTATTAGATCCCCAGACATATAACTGAGTTGCAAAAAGCAGTTGTGAGCTAAAGGGAATATGAATCAGAGCCATGATGATGGAGATTTAATTCTTCTTCCTGTGGTTTTGAAGTTAATGGGGGGAGGGGGCAGAAAGACAGATGCTCATATTGTGCTTGCCTGTCTTTTCCCCCCTCTACCAAGACTTGAAATAACTTAGGGAGGTCACTTCCATTCAGGAAAATGGTGCTGGAGAACTGCTAACCCTCCTTCCCCAGCACTGTGGTTCCAACGCATATCCTCCTCTCCACAGAGCTGCTTGTAGTAACTCAATTAAATTTTGACGATTTGATCATCATGGATCTGCTGCACTATTATGTCTCTTAGCCTGGATAGGGCAGAATGATAACTGCTTTGGAGTATGCAAAATTTCAAGATCTAAATTAAAAATTGGGGGATTAAGAAAAATTTAGGGATCTAAAATTTAGGGAACTAAATGTATTAAAATTGTGGTTAGGAAAAAATGGGGATTCTTGAAATTAGCATGGTTCCAATTTTTTTGGCATATCTTTCCTGATATATTCCAAAGCACTATACAAACCAACAGGATGCTTGACACCAAGAGTATAAAGAAAGCTTAAATTGATCTGGCAGACATTTGAATTCAAAAACAATTCGGTGCCAGACAAGGATGGACATGGCCCTCTTCTATTGCAACAACCGAATACTCATCATTTATCAAGGCCCCTACATTCTTTATGGATTTGTCTCATGAGAATTATTAATGGTACAAACAAAGAAGTACCTTTATGGACTCATGCAAAGAACGGCACAATGTTCTTTGCTACAAGTTTTTTGTGCAGGGCATAAACTCATAACCAGTGATCCCAGACAAGTGAGGATCATCAAACACTTTTGAGAAGCAGGATCTGTATGGGCATAGGGCACTACACTGGAGTAGCTCATGGTACATACCAAATTCTTCAAAAAGTGACTCCACAAAGCTAGTGCCATTGTTTAAGGTTGTTGTATTCACATACATGTAATTTACTTCCTTCCCTGCAAGGCAGAAAAGATCATTATTCTTAACAGTGCATCAAATAATTTTTCATGTTTTTTACCTTCAGGATCAAAAAGAGTCACACTCAGCTCATACTGGCCAAGCCTGCTGGACCTTATAATTGGTCTACACCATCATAAATATACCCAGAATTCTTTCACAGCTAAACATTTTAAAGATAATCTGTACTACTGATGAAACAGTCTTTCAGGAAAGCCAGTCTGCTATTATCAGTCTTTTCATGAAAGTGCCAGTAAATTTTTAAGGAACCTTTGGAACACAATTCGCAATTCAGAGCTCCTCTGGAACACAAGTTTGAGAACTTCTGCTCTAGATCTATGGGGAAATACAGATTTGCCCATAGATAGGACTCTGAGTTCCACACCGGGTCCCAAGTTGTAGTTTGGGTTCCATGTCAGATTCACAAAACCCGAACAGAGTGTGGATTGACTGAATTTACCAAATACATCTTTCACGTTCCTCAAGTCTGGCCACATTTTGCTAGCATGGTAGTAAAGTTGGCACTTACTGAATGAGTTCTGTATTTACATTCTCCAATCCATGTACACAAGTGGTTCCCTCCCAAAAGGAGCCACTGCTCCCTGAACTTATGCCAAACCCATCAGGCAGTGCCCACATATTGATTTCATACAAAGAAGAAGAGCAGCACCCCTGCTAGTACAAGAGGATCCAAGAAGGAAAAAGAAAGAGGAGTTGACCAAGAAATACAAAGCAAGAACAATAAGCCATCTTCTTCTTCCAGAAGTGGTCATTCCATGGAGTTGTTTTCAAGCAATACAGGGTAACAGATCTGCTGATGAGTAAAGAGAAGCCATTTGTTCTTCCCATGGAAAACTCCTCTCTCAGCAGAAAACAGCCAACAGGAAGGCTACCGGGAACACATATTTCCACAGGAAACACAGAGCAATTCCTGTCCCGTTACAGCAGGGCCAAATATCACTATTCCCACTGCTGGGTGTGTGTGTGGCTCAAGAACGGCAAGTCCTCTCTCTCTCTCTCTCTCTCTCTCTTTCTCTCTCTCACACACTGCACCATTTAACAGACAGCCTGCTCCATCTCCTAGGGACATTATTGTTATTAAATTCGCCCAGCAATTCCCCCAAAGATGGGAGTGCTGCAATCATCTTAGAAAATATGGAGCACTAAAAATGGAATAGGGCACATTTTCCATCTTCAAAAGCCTGCTGTCTCATCTGCCATGCACAGGGAGCTTCCATAAAAATTGAGAAGACTTTGAATGTAACTAAAGGGCATATATAAATCATAAAGGGCAGAACTGCCAGCTCTTGCCAGCAACTGTTTAATGCTTGTTAATTTTTGCTCCTCACGGTCAGCTGGAGGACTTCATTTGAACTGAATGCTCCACCAGAGGGAGTCGTGTACCTCTGTCAATAAAGGGGCAACTGATACAGCACTGTGAAAAATAACTATTAAATGCAAAATCAGAAGCATGTGTAATATTTAGACCCCGCAATTTCACAGGCACAACATAGTCTATTCTGCTTTCTTCATAATAAAAAGCAGAATCAAAGAAAGAGAGGCTCCCCTTTTCACAAAGCTAAACAACTCTTTCCCTTACACTCTGTCCCTGTTTTATATATAGTGTGGGAGCCTTATCACCGGCTTGTAGAAGAGCACTTGAATTAGCAGCTCCTTCCATTCAGAGTTCAAACAGATCAGACAAAGCTCACATGTTTTGTTCCACCCATAGAATAGAAACAACAGGCTTGTGTGGCCTCCATTTCCATCTTCAAGGCCTGGCAAGGAAGGGAGAGTATTTTAACTCTTCAACTTCCACTAGCCTTGTCAGGTGCCTGCCAATAGCAGGCAATCTCCCAGCAATCTTTTGGGCAGATTGTTAAACCAAACCTGGTACAATACCATCACTTCCAGGTCACACTGGAAGTGACATAATCAGTCAGAGATGCAGGCGTGCCCTGGAAAGACTTGGTTATACCTACCACCCACCAGCCCATTTCGCTTTATTATTAACAGCATTTTAATATATGTCCTTTCAAAAAAACATCCCTTGCCTAAAATATTAACAAAACGGGAAGCAGTTTTGAATAGTGAAGCGGAATGAAAGCTGAAAAGTTAAACACCCACTCCTTTCCCTGTGCAGGCCTGAGGCAAATTGAGCCTACAATTTGCAATTTATGCATCAACCCAGATATGTGATCCTTCCCTAATATGTCTGAGTTGTTAAGAGATCAGTTTTCTGGTGTCTAATACTGCAATCTTAAGCAGAGTTTCATCCTGCTGAGCCCATTCACTTCAATGGACTTTGAAGGGCATAACACTGTTTAGGATTGCACAGGAAGTCTTCATCTTCCCTTTGCCATGAACTCATTATGTGTCCTTAGATAAGCCATTATCTTTCAGCCTCAACCGTTTATCTGATAATAATATTGATAATACTCACCTACGTTACAGCCGGGCTGTTGTAAGGTTTTAACAAGACAAATTCTGTGAAGTTCTTAGAGAATGCTATACAAACACTAAGCATTATTATTAGTAATCATACATGATGAGATGCTGGAAAAGCTGTGACAGAAGAAGCAGCTGCATGAGCACTAATTCAAACTGGGGTGTGCACACACATGCACACGCACGAGTACAGGAGAGAAGAACTTTGACCCTTCCACCTATATGAAGTTTTTTCAATGAAAACTGACCACACACCTGAGCTATCTCCTACTGTCACACAGGTTTGGTTCTATGCCTTCTATCCATTTGCCATGAACAAATGCAGCTACATGTAGTCTTTTGCATAAAGAATCCTTCAAAGCCATACTGACAGGATCATCTTTAAAAGACACAGGCCCTGATACTAGCCAAATAATCCTTACCCGTCACCAGGGCTTTTTTTCTGGGAAAAGAGGTGGTGGAACTCAGTGGGTTGCCCCCGGCGAAAATGGTCACATGGCTGGTGGCCCCGCCTCCTGATCTCCAGAAAGAGGGGAGCTTAGATTGCCCTCCGTGCTGTGGCGCGGAGGGCAATCTAAACTCCCCTCTGTCTGGAGATCAGGGAGCAGGGCCACCAGCCATGTGACCATTTTCAAGAGGTTCAGGAACTCTGTTCCACCGCTGAAAAAAAGCCCTGCCCATCACAAACCACAACAACCCACCCATGCCATTCCCTCACAATTGAAGGTTGTACATGAGTCCTGTACAGATTGAAGCCTGTACTGTAAGTCCTATACAGACTGAAGCTTGTGAACAACCGGGAACAGAGAGTTTCCCTTGTACATTAATTTTTAAGAATGGCATAAATAGCAGAGGACAGAAAGATGGGTTGATGGGCAGGAATAAGAAACAGAAGCAAGGATTTCTGACCTGCAGGAGCCTGCAGTTTCTGCAAGATGTTTGAGACCGCTGTTTTCTTCTCCATCGTGGTAGAGCTCAAGTATTCATGGTCCAACAACTTGAGTAGTACAGTAAGCTCTGGAAGAAGTTGATCCAACACTGTGAGCAAAAAAAAAGAGCACAGAGTCAGAGTCCAGCCACATCTACCAAAGCTGTATAGAATTTAAAAAATGGACCTGATACAAGAATGCTGGAAAGGGAAGAAAGAGAAAAATTAATTTTGGGTTTCCCTGGATAAGGCTGCAGAGTTGTAATCAAAAGAAGGTGCCAGGAATTGTAAAAGCAGAGAGTGAACCTGCAGTCATTTGTACATCCCACCCCATTTTCCCCAGCATCTTCTCTTCTACTTGCTGCCGTCAGCAGAGTTCTGGTTCTGGCATATTACAGGCAGAGAGGAGATTGAAAGACAGGCCTCCTGGATGAATGGGGTGGGGCACGCATCTCCAGCCACACACAGTGCATTCAGGAATACTGGCCTGTATTCAACCACATATTCTAAAGACTTAAGAGGAGGCAGTGATTTCCACCAATTCCCCCCCCCCACACACACACACAGCAGACCTCCTCCCTTTGCCCCCATGCTGTTCCTGAGCGGCCTGCTAACCAATAGGAATAAAATGTTGGGGCCTTCAGTGGGCTGCAGCAGCATGTTGGCAGTGGTGGTGGGGAGGTTGTAGAAATGGTTGCCCCTCTTAAGTGTCCTTAACTCTTGGGAACTGAATGGCACCATTTCTTAGAAGTGATCTGGCAACCTTTTACCTGGGATGTAAGAAGCTAGAAAAAACAGACAGGGAGTATTATAACAGGATATATAACTTCTAACAAGAGCTTTTGGAGATATGCAATAATCAAATAATATTTTCTGGGTCCTGGAGAAAAGTTTTTAATTCTAGGGGCCTCCATCTCTAGGACAGCAAAGGGTCTCAGTGCAATGTTATTAATGCAAGTCTATACTTCCACCTACATTAAGTGACCACAAGGTCACAGCAATGTATATGGTGTGGGGAGAAGCCAAGAGATACTAAAGGGGAAAAGACAGTACCAATACAGTTTCTGACTTCTTTCACTAAATGAAAATACTTCACCATAAGGTCTCCACAAGTAAGGCAGGAATTTCACTTTATTATGAGATCCCTAGGATTAGCAGTTTTTAAACTGGCCCCTTTAGCTGTCCCTTTAGTATCAGTTTGATCTGCAACAGTTATCCAGTCATGTTTTTTAGTTCCATGGCATGAAAAGCTTCAACTGCCCATTTCTGTATATTATATGTTTATTAAAGGGACAGGTGAATATGAAGATGAATTTCAGGTTTCTTTGCTTCTGTAAGAATGCTACTCTGTCAAAGGAGAAGATTTTATCAGGACAGCATCCTTGCCTGATCATAGCCCAGGAACATTTGCTTTTATAATCTTTTGACAAAGCAATTTTCTTTGCATGATCACATTCATGTGCTCCATGTTCAGAATATTTTATCCAAACTTTGGACACAAAGGCAGAAAAAAATCTCCCTTAAATCATTCTGTAACTGTGCCACTTACATGTCCTGACACATTTGCCATCCAATCCTGCCTCACTGCTCTGACAGTTTGCATCCTTTAATTATTATGTTTGTGTTTTACAACTCCTTAAGTATATTCTGTGGAGGAAAGCCTTTGAATGACAGGCTGGGAAAGACATGCATTAAAGAAGGTTGGCTTGTTCTTTTGCACATCCAATAGTGAAATTGTACAGGTTGTAACATAATAAAGTCACCCAACACAAAACTACACACCTTCCAAATGTCCTGCTTTGTGTAGGTTAGGGAAGGAAAAACCTTCAGATGAAGAAAAAGGAGAAAGAAACTGACAATTAGTTTCTGAAACAAGCTTTGTAGTTCAGCTTGTTTTCATTTGACATCTAGATCCAAAGTTGTTGCGAGGCTGCCTCACCCTCAATGATGATGAAATTTTGTCACTCCCATTGTGATTTAGAAATACCTTTCCACTTGAAAGACCTTCTCTGTGCCTCGATTCCCCACCCCCTCCAACACCAGGCATCAGTTTGTTCGCTATGGCTGCTGCTGGTGAGTGCTAGGCACCAATAATCAGAGAAAATGATCACCACCTCGAAAGCTAGCCATGAGAGCAGCCATTTTAAAAAGTAGTCTGGGTGCACTTTCCCATGCCAGCAGAAGTCACATTCTGTGACCTGTCTAAAATACGGCAGTGATGCTTATGTGCTTATTTGCATAGTTTTATTCATTTGCATTATTTACAATCCACCTTCCTCACTGAGAGTCAAGGCAGATTATATAGTGTGTAATTTTGTATAATTTATTCTGCTTCTGCAAATCCCAGGGGAACAAATAGCTGCAGGGCACTAACACTAATGTCCTGCTCTCATACCACTAGCAATATTGTGAGCCATCTCTTGAACTTTTGAGTTTCACCGGGCATTGCCCGCACACCTTCCAAGGCAGTCTTTACAACCCAAAGTGCTAGGAAGTGTCTTGCTTTTTGTTTTAAATTTTTTTTAAGGATTTCAACTGCTGGGTTCTCTAGATTCCAGCTGCTCTTCCCATTCTGGCATAGAACACAAGCAGGAGACAACTTGGGGGCTGCGCCTGTGAGCACCAAGGTGGCGCATCTCTACCAAGCAAAATCGCTCTTGCCAACAGGCCTCTCCTCTCCAAGGCTTTTGCCTTGTAATATCCCTAGCTGCACTGTAATGGATGGCATTACATATATTATCCACTCCAACCAAATAAGCCACTGGCTGTTTGCCTAATGAACTCTCAATGTATTATAGGCTATCCACTTCTGAATATTTCAATAGCTCAGCATCAAGATAGCCATCTATTTCTTTGACATGATTGAAACGGTAACAATGTCCAGATGTTTATTATACCAAATGCTTCACAGATTAGCTAAATAGATCCTAGCAAACTCACTGAAGTGAAATGAAATGAAATGAAATGAAATGAAAGAAAAATGAGAGCCAAAACAGGAGGTTGCCACTTTCAGGATGCTTGGATTCAGGCCCAATTGTTTTGTGGCCCTGACAGGAATAATAAAGCATTTCACAGTGGGCAGTTTTCTTACAAATTTGTCCTAATAAATATACAGTCAGCTTACCCAGTTCATTCTAGAACCACCCTCTGTCATAACCTGTGCTATTTTGCAGTTTTCTTGACTTGGGGGTGGGGGGACGTACTGCAGAAAACAGTTGACAATTTCACCACATCACCTCTTTACATATTCAATTACCATTTGAAAACAAAACAGTTTAACACTCCCTGCTTGCTCTCAAACTACTGCTTTTGCTTCCATTTTATCAGGTTAAAAACAACTTCTGTGTTTAACAAGCCAGTTTTTCACACATCATCTAGCAATTTAGCTCCAATAAGAGATGCTTCCCTTCCCTTCTAATTTTGTTTCCTTTTGTTCTTACTGTATTTATGTATTTCATGGCTTTTGCCTCCAGGTTTTGAATATCTTACTCTCACTTCCCCCCACCCACCCACCACAGACAATGAGGCCTGCTCTACAATGCAGCAGAATGAGCTGGTGATAATGAGGTGACAGAATGTTGAGGTGGTAGAATGGATTGCATAATTTTAGATGGCAGGAAGAGGATCACATTTTGCAATGTTTTCTTACACATTAATAGTCCCAGACAGGGCCCATTTGGAGGGGGAATGTGCCGGAACGCCGTTTTGGTGCGGATTAGGCCCATTTTGGGACACTGTGGCGCACAGGAGCGCTCCCGCGCTCCACAGTGGCTCAAGATGGGCCCAATCCGGGCCAAAACGGGCCCGTTTTGAGGCACTGTGGAGCGCAGGAATGCTCCTGCATGCCGCAGCGTCCCAAAATGGGCCCGATCCGTGGGAGCACGCAGCTCCACAGGGGAGCGCACACAGAGGGTGCATGCCCCCCTGCTGGCCAGGTAAGTGGGGGCGGGATGTGGGGGGCAAGGGTGGGGATTCCCCACCCCCAATGGGGGTCTGACACCCCTACTCCCCACCCCAGTGTATTTTGCTGGCTTTGTCGTCTGTGTGAAGCTGCTCTAATCTGTCTTGAAATGCATAGAAACACACTCTTCTTGAATGCTACTGTACGTCCTCCTTCCCCAGATGTAGTGTTCATTGCAAGTTTTTATTTACGTAAAAATCTGTGGTTTGCTGGCTTTGTTGTCTGTGTGAAGCTTCTCTAATCTGTCTTGTAATGCATAGAAACACACTCTTCTTGAATGCTACTGTATGTCCCCCTTCCCCAGATGTACAGTGTGCACTGGAATTTTTAATTTAAAAATCTGTGGTTTGCTGGCTTTGTTGTCTGTGTGGAGCTGCTCTAATCTGTCTTGAAATGCATAGAAACAAACTCTTCTTGAATGTTACTGTATGTTCCCCCTCCCCAGATGTACAGAGCGCACTGGCAACATTAATTTTTATTTAAAAATCTGTGCTTTGCTGGCTTTGTTGTCTGTGTGGGTGTTGCCTTCTGACACACTTTTTGTGATGTCAGGGGGTGTGGCACATGCAAACTAGTTATGCCAATGACACACTTCTGGTGATGTCAAGGGATGTGGCAAATGCTAATGAGTTATGCTAATAAGTTCCTGCAGCTCTTTTTCTACAAAATGACCCCTGGTCCCAGGGAAGTAGAAAGCTAGTATGCCAGAACCAGAGCTAAGATACACTCTTTCTCCTTGAGCTGATTTTAAATAAGCAGTGAATTTTGTACATGAAAGAGCATTAAACATTTGACCCTGTTCCCCCATGGTTTGAAGTGGTACAGCCTATTCTACCACCCCATTCTGCTGAATGTACAGACTACACCTTAGCATGTCTAACTGTGTACAAATATAGTACATTTTCAAAAGAAACATTTTAAAGAAGAAAATGAGGGGATGAGTACAGTCATTTTGTGTATAGAAAGACTGAATGTAGTTTAAATTGAGTATAATATATACCAAGGGCTTACTAAATGGGGACAATGATGAACAACATATTGAGCAGTAAGATGTCAAGGATTCTTTGACTTCAGCATTAGATTATTTCACATCTGAGATGTGCATGGAACAAAGAACATTTATTTCCTATGAAACTTATTTGGATTGTAATATGCATTTTATAGGAAGGATCTTAAAGTGGGGCTCTTTACAAAGTAAGCACAAGATGCAAGCCAGGATGCTGCAGTTTATAGAACTCCCTGTCCATCATCTTCAAGGCCTCCTGGAGGACTGGGGATGTGCCACAAGATCGGAGAAGAGCGAATGTTATCCCAATCTTTAAGAAAGGGAGGAAGGATGACCCGGGAAACTACAGGCCAGTCAGTCTGACTTCTGTTGCTGGGAAATTAGAACAGATTTTAAAGGGATCAATCGGTAAGCATCTGAAGGACCACTCAGTGATCCGGGGAAATCAGCATGGTTTTGTTCCTAACAGATCTTGCCAGACCAACCTGGTTTCCTTCTTTGATCGAGTGACCAGCTTACTGGATCGGGGGAACTCTGTTGACGTGATTTATCTGGATTTCAGTAAAGCTTTTGGTAAGGTCCCCCATGACATTCTGATGGGCAAACCGGAAGACTGTGGAGTAGACTATAGGACAGTTCGGTGGATAGGGAACTGGTTGGAGGACCGCATTCAAAGAGTGGTGGTCAACGGCGTTTCATCAGATTGGAGGGAGGTGTCCAGTGGGGTGCCGCAGGGCTCGGTTTTGGGCCCGGTACTTTTCAATATTTTTATCAATGATCTGGATGAAGGAGTGGAAGGGCTGCTCATTAAATTTGCTGATGATACCAAATTGGGAGCGGTAGCAAACACCCAAGAAGATAGAATTAAAATTCAACAAGAACTGAATACTCTGGAGAAGTGGGCAGCTGTGAATAGGATGCAATTCAACAAAGACAAGTGCACAGTATTACATCTGGGCCACAAAAATGGGAAGCACAAATACTGGATGGGGGATACACTTCTGGGCAGTAGTATACGTGAAAGGGATCTTGGGGTAAGAGTGGACTGTAAACTGAATATGAGCAGTCAGTGTGATGCGGTGGCAAAAAAGGCTAATTCAGTCCTGGGTTGTATCAAAGGGGCCATAGCATTGAAATCGCAGGAGGTCATAGCCCCTCTCTATACTGCCTTGGTCAGGCCACACCTGGAGTATTGTGTGCAGTTCTGGAGGCCTCACTTCAAAAAGGATGTGGACAAAATCGAGAGGGTGCAGAGGAGAGCAATGAGGATGATCAGGGGTCTGGAGACTGAGCCCTACGAGGAAAGGCTGAGGCCCTTGGGAATGTTTACTTTGGAGAAGAGGAGGTTGAGGGGGGACGTGATTGCTCTCTTTAAATATTTGAAAGGCTGTCATTTGGAGGAGGGCAAGGAGCTGTTCCAGTTGGCAGCAGAGGGTAGGACCCGAAGCAATGGGCTTAAATTACATGCACAAAGGTACCGGTTGGATATTAGGAAAAACTTTTTTCACGGTCAGAGTAGTTCAAAAGTGGAATCAGCTGCCTAGGGAGGTGGTGAGCTCTGCCTCACTGGCAGTTTTCAAGAAGAGGCTGAATGAATACTTGTCAGAGATGCTTTAGGCTGATCCTTCACTGGGCAGGGGGTTGGACTAGATGGTCTGTATGGCCCCTTCCAACTCTATGATTCTATGATTCTATCATTCTAGTCTGTTTAAAAAGTTGTTGCACTTGTGAGCTCCTGGGGGGTAGGGAAGCCTCCCTCATCTTGATCACAAGAAATTAAAGAAAAGGAGGATATATTAGGTTGTTTTTTTTAAAAAAAAGTGATGCTGTCAACACATACATAGCAGCACAAAAAGCAGAGTTAGAAGAGCCTTAGAAGGCTCTGTTCCAGCCATGCACATTATAGTTGTTTATGTGCATGTTCTGTATGGATGTTTGTTTTTTATTTCACACCTTGACTAGAACACCTTCAAAAAACCAAATGGCTCCTACAGCAGCATGAATCAAGCGGATCTATGCAGCATTCTGCCTGTGGTAGTTTAATTAAATATGTAGCACTGCTGGAAGTCAAACAGAGGCCATGTCCAAGTCAGAGCTGTCAAGTGCCAAGGTTCTCAAGTAAGAATAGGTTCTCAGTCTCATCCACTTTGCAGAGACCCTGCATCAGTAACAAACGTCAACTAGATTATCTTTGGTATGATTCACAATCTAACTTTAAAAAGGTTCCCCAGGAGCAGCTCCAGGTTTTTATAAGGAGAACTCTCACCACAGGAATAAGGGAGCAAGCACTCAGGGCTGACCGCAATGGGAATTCCAATGTGCTGACTGATGGGGATGTCTAGTAAAGAGACGCATTGCAAATTCCTGTGCTTGCACCAGGAGAACAAAAGACTACAGTCCTCTTCTGAATATGTCCTGTGAGAGGAAAGCAAATTGATACCCTGTGGAGTTATCCACACATATAGCACAAGGTTTTGACATTATTCCCAAAGAGAAGGCAAACAGACCTTTTCAAAATGGAGCCCAAGTATATCTTCTAGAGTCCAGACTATCCTGGGAACTAAAACAGACCCTGGAAAACACTGAGACAAAGAGTAGCCATTATGGGACAGGTGTGCCTGCCTTATTCCAGGGTGAAGTTTGTGGTCACCATACTTATGATTTTCCTTCCTGTTTTCCCCTCAGAAGTTCGTATCAGCACCCTTCCCTCCTCATTCCAGAGAAAAGGCCAAGCAGAAGACCTTACTGGCTTTTGGAATTATACAGCAATTTGTTAACAAGGATAGACTTTCCTTTCAGCCTGCCCCCATCCCCGCAAAGCTACTAATACTGCTGCTTCTGTATACCGAAGACAGTAGGAAGAATTTACTGCTTCTGTGCAGCTCTTCCCATGATTGACCCTGCACACACGGCTACATTAGGCACATGTGCTCCCCTACAGTATAGCATGATGACACATGGAAGAGAGTTGGATGTTACAAGATACACATATAAGGGGGAGCGAAGTTAGTAGCTCATTAGTTCTCAGGACAAAGTTCCACAGTTCAGGATTGAAGCTGACCTTCATATTCTCACTCACAGGAAAACCAAATACATACCAGGTACTCTCATTCCTTCCCTGTTATCTGCCACAATCCCAGATTTGGACTCAAAAGATTCCTGGTCTCCTGTCATTGGGAAAAAGTTTCTAACCCCAGTTCACAATGTGTCCAGGATGCAACCATCAGAAGCTTTTTCCTGCTGCCTCCATTGATGCACTTTTATCTCCACAAGCCTTCTGTTTCCTCCTCTTCCACCAGGGCCAAGCTAAATATTAGATCTTCAGTTTAGGTAGATACAAAGCAGAGATCCCAGCTAAGGGATGTGGCCACCTTCAAGGCACCTAGAGTTGTCAGCTTTTGATTTTAATTTGTGTTTCAGTGGGAGAGGCATAGTTTGATCCAAGCAGAATCTGAGACAGTTCTAATTTATGTTTCTGTAAGTCCCCTGTCCCTGCATGATGAGGTGTTGACACCTCATCATGCATACACACCTTCCAAAAGAGCAATCCTCTGGATGTCCGTGAGAAAAAATCTACTCAATATATGTGAACACCTAAGGTACTACATATAGAGGTGGATCTCTTCTCCTTAACTTTCTCCTCAGCCAAATAGGGTGTTTAGAATTACCTACCCACATAAACCATTCCACGACCTGGGACAAAAAGGCATTTCTATTAGAATAGAAGGAACACAACATGCCCAGACACTGGAGAAGGGAGTGCTACTTTCTCTTTACATTAGAAGCAGGCTATGCATTTGTGTGATGCCTCTCTTTGATCTGGAAGTTTCTATCTGACTCCTCCTCCTCCTCCTGTGCCTTTTTCCCTCTTTCTCCTCCTGGTCTTGCAAGAAGCAAGATTTTCGCAGAGCTCTTCTGTTAAGTGTGCCGAGAGGCACACTTGCCTCTCGCTCACTTGCAACTGGATTAGTTGACCCCTTGTAATAGGGAATAGTGTTATTTAAATTAGGTTTCTATGTTCTGCTATTACAAAAATGCAAGTGAATTGAATCAGCTTTAATAAAAGCAAGTTCTATCTATTGCAATATACTGACATGGAGAACGTTTCAACACATGTGATTCCATACTTTCATAACTGTGCAACTAACAAATATTCCCAATAATTTCAAAATTAGCATCCAAAATGGTTTGCTTTTGCACTGGGCATTAGAACATTCAATCTCAAGGTAAAGACACCTTAAATATAAGTCCAGAGGAGTTAGCCGTGTTAGTCTGTAGTAGCAAAATCAAAAAGAGTCCAGTAGCACCTTTAAGACTAACCAACTTTATTGTAGCATAAGCTTTCGAGAATCACAGTTCTCTTCGTCAGATGCAATATAAGAAGATTCATAGAGAGTCCCTCAGTCCCTCAACCACAGTGTGAGCACAGTTTTAGAAATGAAATGACAGATGTACATACCAGCAAAAATTAATGCAAGCTCAGCTGTCAGTCTTGCCCCTCCCCCATGTTCCAAGCTGGACTTTTTATTTTTAAAGTGTTATGTATATCTTTATCCATTCATTGGTAACCTTATATTGTTTAAAACTATGAACTAGTGGGAGAGGTTTTGTTGTGACATCATGACCGTCAGTCAGGCAGTTCTGTAAAGGGCTTTTGCTGCAAAACTGCAGAAATCAACCCTAGGGAAGAAAGCTACATCAGCCTTAGTAGCTTGATTAAAGCCACACAGAGTTCATGGCAGAGGTGAGATCTGAACTAAAGACCTAGGTCAAATCTCTGTCCCTCATAGTACAATCCTACTTAGAGTTACTTCAGTCTAAGCTCACTTAGCTTCCAATGCCATACCAGATTGTCAAAAATATTTAGACTTAAGAATCATATGCCTTTGAACATGGCATCACATTTATGCCCTGCACAGAGAGGGGAAGTATTTCTAATTTCTAGACTTCAGCACTCAGTTTGAAAGCACCCAGAAACCTGTGTCCTTGGGATTTCCCCAGACCAGGCTTAAGCTGTACATTAGATTCCTTGCAATGGTGTAGTGGGGGCCCACATCTGCTCATCAGCCTGCTTCTTACTGGGCTAGAAAGAGCAATCTGGAAGTAGATGAAGAGGCATAGCTTGATTGGTAATTGTCAGAACAGAGCCAGAAGGCAGTGGGCAAAGAGGCAAAAATATCCCAATGATTTTTTTTTAAATTACCATTTCTGATAAGGCAAGCTTGTGATAAAAAAAATTGCTAGCCAGTGAAGTCATACAGTACATTCCTGATAGATAGCTCTGGACTTGGGGTACAGTAGCTAGGGTAACTAGAGATTCTGAAAGCTCCTTTGTTTTACCTTCCATCCTTTAGGCTGCCTCATTAAATGCATACTCAAAAGTTAAAGAGGGAAAAGAACCACTAATCAAAGGGGCCTGTGATCCAACATGGGGCACCCGATTTCTGAGCTGAGGCCACCCATGAGAGAAGAGAATTAATGCTTTACTTTGTTAGGCTTCAGTGCTGATCTGGCAGCTTCAGTAATCAAACTGGCTTTTTGCTGGACACCTTAATCTCATCATTCCCCAGCGCCCCCCAGTCTCTTCAACTATCATCTTATATTCAGTTCTTCTGTGGCTGTGCTATTGCCACCAAAAATCAGTTCAGAAAGGCCGAAGCACCTAATCATGTTCGAATTAGCTTCCCAAGCGGATCAGTCAGTTAGCGTGTAGGAAGTGTGGCATTTGGCTGGATACTTACTGAGCAATTAAATTGGATTATATGGAAATCTTATGCTGCTGTCCCCACGAGCACTGAACTGGAGCCAGATCATGCAAAACTGGTTTTTGTGCCAACCGTGCCACTGCAGGTACACATCATATCAGCTCTTGGGCAGCAAATCAAGTAATTAAGCAAAAGATTCAGACCTCCAGGAACAATGATGAAGCATCCCATTGTAAACAGAAGCCTATTAGCTCAAAAGCAGCAATGGAATACATCATCTTGTGCTGATTCACTACTCTATAAGGATATATCAGGATATATAGGACATAAGGTGGTATGGGCTCTCCTATATCACAGAAAGCAAAAGATTCAAAGAAGAAAGAGAAAAGTGACTTTGCTATCCTCTATTTCTGTTCCTGGACAACACAGGGTTAAGGCCAAGTTATTGTCCAAATTATGCACACTCAATCTTTGAAATCCATTAGTATTGTCCCATTTTAAGGCTTGCTTTAAAAAAATTACAGCTGTTGACTAATGAGGAACTTTCTAGCTATTATCATCTGGTTTTAACTGATTAAGTTTAAATAAACATGCATATTACAAATCACTAATGAAGGCAACTTTTTGAGGATCATGATAAAGATAGCCAACAATATAACTGCAGCTTTCTTCATTAAAATTACCAATTAACTGCTAGAAGAAATGTCATCTCTAATGGCAAGAGGCAGGAAAAGTGGGACAGGGAAAGAAGAGCTAGTTCTTGTATTTGTCTGTCATTACAAGCCTAAGGCTGACTGCAAACGGTGGTTTGAAGCATATTTTAAAACAAAAGCCAATAGCTTAGTCTAAATCTTCATGTCCAATATAGAATGGTTTATCACACTTACATCCAAACATTATTTCCATTTCCATTGTTTCCCTTCACAGAAGTTCAAGTACTGGAATGGTTTAATTCTACCAATACACATATTACAGTAGTAGGCCATGCCAACCCATCAATCTCTGGGGCCTTTTCTAAATGAAAATGTATAATGTAAATAATTCTAGTTTTAAATCATATTTTAAAAACAAACAATCTTAAGAGGTTTTCTTTCAGGTTCAAAACAGGTTCTGCAGCTACACATTTCAAGATAACTGCATTATGATATTTTGGAGCCACTCACAAGAACTACAGTTTAAAGCTTCATATACAAGGCCAACTACACAAGCAAATTTGGTATTATCTATATCATTTTGATATATACTCACACTTGAGTAATTACTACCAACTGTAGATCAAAATTTATATCTTCGCCTTCAAAAAGGACTCCTCTGGGCATGGTACAAAGAAGAACAGGAAAGGGTAGAACAATGGGGCGGGGACAATGGGGGGGAAAGCAATAGTGCAGCCTGTTCTGTGTCCAGCACAATGGGCTCAACAGGGCTGCCACCTATGGGCTTAATCCCTTTCCACTTTGGCTCACCAATGCTACCCTGGCTAGCAGCTGGATGGAGCTCACTAAGGTATGGATTGGAATGGAGACGTCTCTCCTCTGGTTTGTGCTGTTGCTATAAATGGAGTCCTGATCTGGGATGGTGAGCTTTGCAAAAGAAAACAGGGGGCATACATGTTACTGACATGCAGTCTAAGATGGATCAGAAGGGGGCACCATATTTTTATGGGCAACACCCACACCGAGCCTAATCCATGCTATCAAGGGCCTACTTTGTTATGTCTGTGGGCCTTTCTTAATTATGGCAAGACCCCCTCCACGAGCCATCAATCCATGGCCAACATAGGTTTTTTGTGCCACAAAAAAACTAGAGGGCACAGTCCTTTCATCTAAAGCTGTAGTGTGTATTTTTAGCCTGTGGACTGAAGTCCGTATGGATTTGCAGGCACAGTATTTTGCTTTGGACAGGAGTGCATGCCATAGTATCTGCAAGAGGCTCCCACACTGAGGCTGGAAACAACTTGCAGGGTAGCTGGATGCTATGCTCATGACCCTCTGAGTCCTTTCCCTCAGTGAGGAAAGGACCTCACTGAAAGAAAGGGTATCAGCTTCTCCTAGGTAGTACGAGAATCTGGATTGGTGGCAGCAGCAGTTTTCAGTCGCTTGGGTCAATTGGTTGGAGCTGCTGGAAAAACATGAGTAAGCAGGGCAGAAGTGACCTCAGAAAAGTTGATTAAGCACATAAGATTAATGTGGAACCCAGACGTTTGTGATGGCTTCCACCTGAAGAGTCATAAAATACCCAGACATTTCTTTTAAGAACACCAAGCTCTGCTATGCAGAGAAGATACAACTTCAGACACGGAGAATGGTATGTAGCTGAATGAATTGCGCTCTGGTCTGATGAAATTGTTGAAGCTTTCACTGGTTTAACAGTGAAATCTGGTATGCTGAAGCTGCTTCCCTCCAGTGGTTTGTGGGTCAGGACTAGACATGGGCACAAACCAGAAAAAAACCAAACCATGGGGTTCATGGTTCATGAGGTTTCCACAAACCACGAACTGCACGGAACTGGCCCAGTTACGAACCAGTTTGTGGTTCGTGGGGTTTAAATGCCCTGCTGGAAAGGGGCTTTTAATCATTTAAAGAGCCCTTTCCTGCCGCTTGCAAGGGGCAGGACCCTTTACACTATCAGCTGGCAGGCGGGGAATTCCCCCTGCTGCTTGCCAGCTGATAGTTTAAAGGGACCTGCCGCTTGCAAGGCAGGACCCTTTAAACAGCCCAAACCTGAGCCCCCAGCCCCAGCCCCTCACCCCCCCAAGCCTCAGCCCCAGCCCCCCACTTACCTTCCCTCTGATGCTGGAGTGGTGGAGGCCTCCTTCGCTGCCCTGCAGGCCCGCGCAGCAGAGGAGAAGGCCAAAAATGGGCTTTCCACCCCTCAAATGGCAGCCGCAGCTGTTTAAAGGCTGTTTAAAAGGCCCTGCCACTTCCAAGCGGCATGTCCCTTTAATTTATCAGCTGGCAGTCGGCAAGGGGGGAATCCCCCCCGCTGCCTGCCAGCTGATAGTTTAAAGGGACCTGCCACTTGTGATTGGCAGGAAAAGTTTAAATGGCCATTTCCTCCAGGGAAATGGCCATTTAAACTGGCCCTTTAATACGAACCAAACGAACCAGTAGTCCAGTTTGTGGAAGTTCATGGAAACAAGCTTCCACGAACCTTGGTTCGCGAACCCCGAACCGGGCTGGTTCATGGGGTTTTTTGGTTGGTATTTAGGTTCGTGCCCATCTTTCGTCAGGACCACAATTAGGGATAAGCAGGGGTGGAGCTCTTGCATAGTGCCTGAGGATGCCTATGAAGGAGCCCTGAAGACAACAGCTCTGCCATGTAAGAACTTTGGGAGTGGAGGGTGGTCCCTTGTCAGCAGATAAGCTTACAGAAATATATGTTGGTCCTTGCATGTGCAATGCCAAAATACCTAGAAACTGTCAGCAGTAAGTGTTGTGGCCTGTTTTTAAACCAACCCATGAGTTCGTTTTGTTCCCAACCCGCTTTCTTCCTCCTGCCTGCCAGCACAAGTAAATGGGATGCTATTTCTCTGGGCAGAGGACCAACTGAAACCTCATACTTTCAGTTTCCTAGGATATTAAACTGGAGAGCCAGGAACCCCATTCTCTTTCCCTCCCATTCTCACTGAAGTGGGGAGAGCAAGCCTAGCCTCTTCAGCGAGCATAGTTATCCCCTTCTCTTCCAGTTGCTGTAGCAAATTTCTTGATACATACAAAGTGCATGTATTCCTTCAAGAGTCCAGAGGATTGCTCGTAGACGAGGGAGATGGAAGGGAGCACCAAAAAAAGGCATCTCAATACTGAACACACAGCAAGAGAGGTTTTTGTGCCATTCCAACATGTGGCTCTCTTTCAAATGCAGGTTACCCTCATCTTTTCACTACAGTCAGTGTGGCATGTCATCTGGCCATGCAGCAAGAAATTCCTGGATTAGACTAGGATATAATAAACTGTAAGATTATTTTCAATACCAAATACTAGAAATATCCCAACTGAATTAGATTCGCAATTCACATACGAGACTTTGGACAGTGTTGCAACCTGGGTCAAAATCATACAGATAATAATAAAATAGATGAGTGTCTATTATTTCAGCATCAATAGATAATTCATGATAATGAAAGTAAACATATTAGAAAGTTAACATAAGGCGGTGGCTAAAGACTAAAGTAGATGATATACATGAGCCTAAGGGGGCAATCCTATGCATACTGATTCATTAACTTTCTCTCTCTCCTCAGCTAGCTAGCACCTGCTGAGGCTGCAAATGAAGCAGGAGACATTTTCATTTTGGAAAGCAGTCTGTAGTGTAACTTTCCTTTCCAACTATGAATGTACTCATAACTTTCCCGAATTCAGTGAATAACGTTGTGGGGACGGGTCTAGTGACGGACCCCAATGTTGCCACAGAGTTGGATGAAGAGTCTCCCATTCTGCGAGTGGCTAAAGGCACTGGCCCTTCCACCCTCTTCTAGGTCTCAGGTATGGAGGAGAGGAAGGTTCAAGCCACCTGATTCCTCCACCTCCTGTTGGGCTGCTCTCTGCCTCTCTGGGGCTTTCCAGCAAGAGAGGAGTAGCCCCAACTGATTCCTCCTTGGCCTAGGGTTTCAGGGCATTATATAGCCCAGGTCTGTGTCCTTGGGCTCCATCCCCCCAGTTCCTTTCTTGTGAGGCTTTCTGATCCCCCCTCCTGTCTGGCCTGAAGGCCCACTGCCTCTGTAAGGCCCAGATGGGCTGCCCGATGGCTTGCAGGGCATGGCTCCACCAGACAGCTGATCATCACAGCTGGTTTCACCAGGTTGGTCCTTGATCCTGGTGTCTCCAAAGCTGAAGCCAGCATGAGTGAGAACCTGATCGGGTGTTAGTGAGGAGGTTGGAGCAGGGGGGGTTCCTGACTTTTGGACAAATGTAAACAGAAGTAGTGTGAATATATAACTGTGAGTTTTTAATAGAGTAAAGGGAAAAACTGAAGGCATATCTTGGATGCAGACTCAAAAAATTTAATCAAATACTTCCAGTCCCTTCAAGATCAAAGGAAGTTTTTAAAATCTTCTGCAACTTGGCCATCCCCCTGCTCCCAAATATAAGCAGGCAATACACCTATCTATAAAACTCCCATATGATGGAACAGGTGGTTTTCATTTTACATCTAGAACTTTCAGCCATTGTAATGGTAGAACTCCAAAAAAAAAAAGTGCCTTACCAAAGCCATTGTATAGTACTATTTCAGAAAAATGGACTTGGAAGCAGAGGCACTATTTACTCTGGATATAAGGAAAACAAGCTCTTGTTCAAATCGAAGAACCATTTTTTGATTTAGACTTCTCATGCAACTCTGTAGCAGGAGGTATAAAAATGACCCCTCTGAGCAGAAGACACTTTCTGTATGCAGAAGGGCAGTCCTGTATCCAGTCCATAACGTGTGCACATGGCTTTCTTATATGGGCACTACGGCTGCAATCCTAAGGACAGTTTCCTTGGTGTAAGCCTGTTGAATAACGTAAGTCTTATTTCTGAATAGACTTGCTTAGATTACTCTTATTATCGATGTACAACACACTCTTATGTAAAGTAGCCCATACATCTCCTACAAGCATTCTTCATTTTTTCCGCTTAGGAAGTTGACGTTTTAGGTCAGATGCACTCCACGAGTCCCAGGGGAAGATGGAATTAAAGGGATCACCTAATAGCCCTGATCTTTGAGGGGAGGAGACTAAAGTTCTAAGAGTCTGGACAGCTTGAATTCTCCCTCAAGGATGCAAGAAGCCTGTATGTCAATAAACAATATTAGTCTTAACAGAGTAATCAGCTATGTCAGTGAAGCCACAAAGCCCTACAACACAGGAAAAAGCAAACTGAAACATCAAAAGGCAACTCCGCTTCCTTTAGAGGAAACTGGATTCCACATCAAAGTGTCTGCATGTGTTAGGGGCGGGAGTGAGAGGAGACCTGAACAGGTGTATGGGGTCAAGATAAGACACCCCAAAGAACAGTGCTCCAGATGAAATGTCCACATGGGGCTCCCTCGACTTCCCGCAGTGTTAATGAACAGTTATCACCTGCTAGGATTGCCAGAAGGACCATTAAAAAAAACAAACGTGTGCATATACTATTTTTTTAAAATAATGTGTTATTTTGGACTTTTTGTTCTCTTTTTTGGGGTCTTTTTAAGGAAAAAGGTTCCAGAATAGCTGTGCATTTTTGTCTTGAACTCTGCTGATGTGAGAAGGATATGGGAGGAGTGTATTTCCCAGTCTACTCTCTTGCCTACTCAAGTGCAAACCTGTAGGGTGTGCTGGTTCATAGGGCAAGCACCTGCATTCTTTCTTATCTGCTTTTAGATCTGTAAACAGACCCTGTGTTTACACAGCAGTTGGCTATACCCTGCTTCCTGTTTCCACACTTAAGTTCAAATCCTATCCAAAAAACCAACAAACAAAACAGGATCAGCAGGAAACATGGAGATGCAAAGTTTTGTTCTCTCCTCATTTCAGGAAATGTGGAATGTGTCCTGTTTCTTCATGTCATGTTTAAGTGCTTGAACATTGAACTCCAACTAGATAAAAACTTTCCCTAGACAAGTGGTTTAACATGACACAGAAAGAACTAAGTTCCTGAGATGAGGAGCTACCATCTCCTTTTTCTAATCTTGCTGGAGTAGAGTTTTGAGGAACGATGTACTGAAGACTGGACTGGGAAAGATATATTATGTGATCATCTCTATCCATGGATCCAGGATGCCCTCAATCTAACTTCCATCTCTGTTTTCAGAACTCTGGATACAGAGCATCACGACAACCAGTGTAGCTCCAATACCCAGCCCCTTCCTTCCTCATTACAAGAGTTTCCTTCCAGTTCCAGGTGAAGGACAAAAGGATGGGGGCAGGGAATAGCCATTGTCTGTAGCTTAATACAAAGCACTTCCTGTTACTGCTGCTCAAGCCCCAAGACAATCAACTGCCGCATGGCTTATGAAGGCCATAAACAAAACAAAT